>NC_086449.1:395319792-395670417 GCF_028390025.1 Pseudophryne corroboree
TCTGCGATCAGTTCAGTGCTTGTCGTTCCTGGTTTGACGTCATAAACACACCCAGCGTTCGCCCAGACACTCCTCCGTTTCTCCGGCCACTCCTGCGTTTTTTCCGGAAACGGTAGCGTTTTTAACCACACGCCCCTGAAACGCCGTGTTTCCGCCCAGTAACACCCATTTCCTGTCAATCACATTACGATCGCCGGAGCGAAGAAAAAGCCGTGAGTAAAAATACTATCTTCATTGTTAAATTACTTGGCGCAGTCGCAGTGCGAATATTGCGCATGCGTACTAAGCGGAATTTCACTGCGATGCGATGAAATATACCGAGCGAACGACTCGGAATGAGGGCCATAGAATCTATAATTACAATATATATATATATATATACACAGCATATAAATTTTAAGCCAGTATTCTACCTGTCTTGGAACATTTTTACCTTATTATTTATATAATTAATACTTGTTTTATCACATGTTTATACACTTAGGTCGGACAATTATCATAAATCTTTGTTTATCTGATTTTTATTTATATTCATTCTAACATACAATATACTCCATAATGATATCTACATAGTGTTTTTTCTAACACATCCAGTTATCTCTATATGAACCCCCCAACTATATAAATGGTAAATCAAAATACCCCCAGCTGTAGACTCGCTCCCCCCATTAAGAGAGATCCACAGCTCGAAGCATAACTCTCCACTTCAAGTATTATAGACACATCTCTCTTTCCTAACAGACTATCGGAACCTTCGCTGCACACAGCTTCTGTTCTTTACGTAAACACAGCCCTACATTTTATTTTATTTACCTTAATAAATCCAACAACTAATCCCTCTAATCTCTGTAAAGTATCTTCTATCTGGGATTTCTTTCCCCTATATAGTGAACCCCTAGATCCCTATCTTATTGTACACTTCTTTACCCCTCACTAGAACCAGAACCTCCTATTTATTTTTATTTTTAAATATACGTAAACAATGACAGACTTCATTGGTTTTCTCTCTGTCCACCTTTTTCTTATACACCACTCAATTCTATTCAATATGGTTCAATTCCACCATATCATTTAGACCGTCAGGGTACAGTGTACCCAGTCGGTATATCCAAAAAGCCTCTCTTCGGCAAAGGGTGTTGAATCTGTCTCCTCCACGTATTGTGGGTATAACTTGCTCAATTCCCATCACTTTAATAGTTTCAGGTGTAAAGATACTACATTGTGTCATGTGGCTTGACAGAGGGTGGGACCTCACATTTTTATGTATGTTTCTCCAATGCTCCATAAATCTCATGTGGAGCATTCTCGTAGTCCGCCCCACATATTGCTTGCCACAACCACATTCCACAATGTATAACACAAATTTTGATCTACAATTAATAAAACTTTTCATTTGAAATTTCCCCCCATTTTTATTTGAGGCAAATTCAGTTTCTTTTTTATTTGTATGTGTACATGTGTTGCATTTATGGTTTCCGCATTTATGGAAGCCAATAGGTCTAGTTGGTAACCATGTATTAGATGACTCAGATCCTTCTATTTTTTGTTTTTTGAAATGACTAGTTGTTAATCTTTGTTTTAGGTTGTCGGATTTTCTAAAAAATGTCCTTCCCATCCAAATTAACTGTCTCTCTCAGAACCATATCAAGTTTTAACAACTCTGAATTCTTTTTAATTATTTTTTTGATATCATAAGAATAATTATTATATTTTGTCACAAATAGGGATGACCTATCCTCCTTGGGCTCGTTTTTATGCTTTATATTCCCATACAGATTTTTTTTCCTTTCTTTCTCAAGTAGTTTCTCCCTATCTATTTTTCCCACCTCTCTCAAAGCTCTTTCTAAAATTTCCCTCGGATAACCTTGTTCTAGGAACGAGTCGAATATCTGACCTGCTTGTCTCCTAAATGATTCCTCCGTTGAACAATTCTGTCTGATCCTGATAAATTGTCCCTTTGGGATGTTCATTTTCCATGTTTTTGCATGGGAACTTTTGAAGTTAAGATACTTACTTTGATTTACCGGCTTAACATATGTCTCTGTCAAAATCTCTCCACTCTCCGTTGACAGTGCAATATCCAGAAAACTTATATTAGTCTTACTCTGATTGAGTGTGAATTTAAGACCAAACTCATTATTATTTAAACAGTGAAAAAAGTGTCTATAGAAAGTGCATCCCCATCCCATACAAAAAAACAAATCATCAATAAATCTGCCATGGAGGACGAGATTTGCGTTGAACCCGCCTCCCCACACATGCTCCTCCCCAAACCTCCCCATGTATAGGTTGGCGAAGCTCGGCGCGAACCTCATCCCCATCGCAGTCCCCCGTGTCTGCAAATAAACTTTAGTGTCAAACAAAAAATAATTGTGCTCCAAAATAAACTTTATTGATTCTAATACAAAGCCACGCAAGGATTCAGATATTTCCAAATCTCTATCCAGATAGTATTTAACCACTCTTAGTCCCCGATCGTGTGGAATATTTGATTAAAGAGATTCGACATCAAACGTTATGAGGGAGTATCCCTCCTTCCATTTAACAGTCCTTACTAGGTTTAAAAAATGTTTGGTATCTTTTATATAGGACTTAAGTTTCCCTACGTGTCTCTGTAAATAGAAATCTACAAAAAAAGCAAATTATTAGTAAGTGACACAATACCTGAAATTATAGGACGACCGGGAGGTGAAATAAGTGTCTTGTGGATTTTTGGTAAATAATAAAATGTGGGAGTGACGGGATGTGAATTGAAAAGAAATGTTAACATTTCATTTGTTATTGCACCATCACAGAAGGCATTATCAAGGAGATCTTTTAACTCCTTTTGGTATTGGGCGGTGGGATTGTGATCTAATCTAACGTAGAACAGACTACTGCCCAGTTGTTTATTTCTCGGTTTCCAGCTGTGTCTCCGCAATCTTCTCCTGGATGGTTGAGCACTCTCTGAAGCTCATCATCACAAAACTGAACTCATCATCTTTCCCCCATCCAGAGCAACACCCCCTACCAATATCTCTATCACTGTTGACAACACCATCATCTCCCCCGTTCCCCAACTCCGCTGCTTGGGCGTCACTCTTGAATCCTCCCTGTCCTTTGCACCCCACATCCAAGCTCTGGCACAATCCTGTCAGTTCCAGCTACGCAACATTGCTCGCATCAGGCCATTTCTCTCCCAGAGTGCAACTAAACTTATCATCCACTCACTGTTCATCTCACGACTTTACTGCAATGTTCTCACTGGCCTTGCTTGCTCCCATCTTGCTACCCTCCAATCTGTCCTGAACTCCACAGCTAGGCTTATCTTCCTCTCCCACTGCTCCACATCTGCCACTCCTCTTCGACAAAATCTACATTGGCTCCCATTCTTCTACAGAATCCTCTTTAAACTCCTCACCCTCACATACAAGGCCATCTCTAATTCCACTGCTCCCTATATTTCCAACCTCCTCTCCCTTCATACTCCCTCCCTCCCCCTACAGTCGACCAATGACCATCACCACTCCACTGCCCTGGTCACTGCTTACCATGCTCGAGTTCAAGACTGTGCCCATGCTTCACCCCTTCAGTGGAACGCACTCCCCCACTCCATTAGACTCTCCCTGACCTTGCAAAGCTTCAAACGGGCACTAAAAACCCACCTATTTATCAAAGCATACCCTACCGATGCATAACCTAGTCCTGAGGCTGCTCCTCCATCCCCCTGCCTCATGCCTTGAACATCTCAGCTTTGCTTACATACTGCCATCAGGCTACCTCCCGCTTGCTTGCACCTCATGTCATCTGTCTGTCGACCCTTCCCACTAGAATGTTAGCTCTTCAGAGCAGGGCCCTCTTTCCTCTTGTTATCTAAGCCCTCTTCTCAACACGTTTCACTTGCAGCTCTCCCCTACTCAGCGACCATCTTTACCCACTTTTTCTCCTGCTGGCAAAGGCTCATCTCCATCTATGGCCACCAGCCCCTAGTAGTACGATGATCACTCTCTCACTACTTACATCTTAACTGTATTATGTCTTGAGAATTGTGGTGTTCTTTGTTACCTGTACACTATTTTTGTTATATATTTACTGTAATGCTAAGTTTTGTCTCACTGTCCTGTCCTTTGTACGGTGGTGCGAAACACTTGTGGCACCTTATAAATAAAATGTAGTAATAATAATAATAATAATAATAATAATAATAATAAAAAAGGCAGTCACCTACGGGCACCAGTGATGTGCGGTGAGGTGAGGCAGAGTCTTTCCTGTCATACTTACGTATACACCAGAGTTTTGACTGAATAAGGTATATGGAAAATACCAAGAATATATTGAAAATATCTTCTATGTATTATTCTAATCATTTTTATAGTCAAAACTCTGGAGTAAAAAATCTATGACAGTTGAGGCAGTACCTCCCCTGCCTATCTTTCCTGCACATCTCTATCTTTCCTGCAATATCTACTGCTGCACCTTTGTATAATACCCACATGTACCCTTTGGCTCATATATTGTGTGTAAATCTGGCTATAGTACTAACCAGTGCCTCCTGAGCCATTTACCTCACCATACATCCCTGACAGGAACCAACCCTGAAGGGTGCACACTGGCCTCCTCCATTGCTCCAGGCTCTGCTTTAAGCAACCCAGAGCAGGAATCATCAGGGAGCCTAGGTTGCATGTGCCATGGTCCTCCTTCTCCCTGTCTGGGTGCGGATGGTGTGATGGAAGTGCATGTAAGTGTGAATGTGATCTTCAGGAGGCATAGCCCCTCACAACAGCTGGCACCTATGGGGAGAGACTTCCTCTTTAGTGCACACTCCCTCCACCCTAATGTCCATTCCTCCTTGCTGCTGTACAGGGGGCATAGGTAACCACACAGGGGATTGATGTCCTCCTTGGCAGATAACTCGGGCTGGGCCAATATAACAAGCCTGGGCCCAGGTAATTAATACCTTCCCCTGTCTTGACACCCCTTGAGAAAGTGTATGTCTGGGTGCCACTGTGATGGGGTGTTGGTAGTGAATGCGAGCGAAAGGGGGATAGCACCAACAACAATCTCGCCTCAGGGCACCTAGTATGAATTTATGCCCCTATTCTGAGGCTATTCCTGTAAGCATAGTAGCAAAACATAGGCCATTTTCAAAAACATCATCAATGTGTACAAATCAGAATCAGACCGTTAATTTTAAGAATATAAAATTTTACAAAAAAGATCAGAAAATAGCACTGGTCCTACTCCTACTTCACCTAGACTAAGATTATAGGTGGTGTCAGTGGGGAATTCCATAGACGTCTGGACTAAGATTATAGGTGGTGTCAGTGGGGAATTTCCATAGGCGTCTGGACTAAGATTATAGGTGGTGACATGGGGGTATATTTACTAAAATTCGTATTTGTAGTGATTTGGTGGAAGATGAATCACGAATGACATTGAATGTGTGAATTTGTTACTCCTCATTTACTATGGTGTCGTATTTTGATTTTTCGTATTTTTCGATGACGATGTCATTCATATTTTTTCCAAGTTAGAATGCGGCCGACTTGTATTTTGCGGCCATTTTGAAAAAATTTTTTTTACGAATTCATATTTTTTTCTATATCGGCAGTGTTTTTTCCGTTCCCGGACACATTTTTTCTGACTTTCGTTTTTGTCACTCGTCCGTGATTGGTTGGGTTTGTGATGAAGGAGTGTCTGTGCTCATTACTATAAAAACGCCCCAAACTGACCGCATCTCGTGGGTTTAGCTAGTGGAGAGGTGAGAGGAAGTGGTCTGTGGTGTAGGAGAGTTGTTTGGAGTTTTTGGTGGATTTTTGCGATTGCTGAGTGCTCTACTGTGTGTGTAAGTAGTCTTGTCATACTTGTTGTGTAGTTTATTTAAAGTTTGTTACATTTATTGTGTTTGTGTTTTTTTCAGTCTATTGTCTTTGACTGTGAGTGTGTGTACGTGTTTGGTGTGTGGTGTGTGGTGGTAGTGGAGGAGTGTGTTTTGTGTTTTATTATTTCTCAGTGTTCTTTGTTGTTTGTCAGTAATATGTCGCAGTCAGAGGTGAGTGAGGTGGCGGAGGTGAGTGAGGTGGCGGAGGTGAGTGAGGTGGAGGAGGTGAGTGAGGTGGAGGAGGTGAGTGAGGTGGAGGAGGTGAGTGAGAGGGAGGAGGTTAGTGAGGTGGAGGAGGTTAGTGAGGTGGAGGAGGAGGGTGAGGTTGCTGCTGCGGCCTCGAGTGAGAGTGACAGTGATGGTGCTGTCACTCCGCAGCCACGCACCACTACAAAGATGGGTCGCAATGTGAAGTTCAGCTATGCTGAGAATGTTGCTTTGGTGCGTGAGCTGATGCGCCATCATCGCCAGCTGTTTGGCCATGATGTGGCCAAGGTTCCTTCACGCAGGAAAAATGTTCTGTGGGGGAAGGTAGTAGCGGCAGTTAACAGTGAGGGTGTGGTGAGGAGGACCGAGGACATCAAGTGCCGTGTCAAGGCTAAGATGACCAAGGAGGCTAAATCAGCCAGACAAACAGGGGGTGGCCAGCCCTTTAGAGCGTTGTATCGGGAGTGAGAGGAGCCTGTGTGGTCCCTTATTCCGCCAGAAGTGGTTGGTACAACTAATGTCCAGGATTCGGATCGTCCTAGGCAGGATGGTGAGTTATTTTTTTTATATTTATTGTGCGTTTACATATGTGCTTTGGCCTTAGTTGTATAAAATGTATTGTAGATAATTTATTTTGAAATTATTTAAAGTGTGAATATAATTAGTTGTGGTGTTTTTGTTAAAAATTAGTTTTGTATTCTTTCCTTGTATTGTGAAGTTTTGAGTTTACCTGACCCTTTTGCGTCCTCAATTTTTCCTGTTCTGGTTTGGTATATTTGTGGATCTGTCCTATATGGTTAAATTTTTATTGGCCTTTTAATTAAGTGTGAGTCACGTGTTTTCATGGATGTAATCGGCCATTTTGGTACTTTTTTATGGCTAAAGTATGTTGATGTTTACAGGCATTTGTGTGCAAGATGTTGTTAATCGAGCTGCTTAATTATTGTTAATGTAATGTTTGTGCATTTGTTGGTACTGTTAGTTATTTTTGCCATTACTAATGTATTCTGTTAGAGAAGAATATTCTTTGTGTTAATTCATCCATGGTTGGATTTTGAGTTGTTTTACATTGTAAACTAAACACCTTGGTATATTGATTTGTTGGTTTAATTGATCCCTAATTATACTATACACACACAATGAAGTCACCCAGAAATGCATAACAAAAGTGTGTTACTTTTATCATAATGTTCTTCAGATGTCCACATCACAAAATGTATTTTTTAACAAATATGTACTCAGATTATAATGTACATAAACACAATCTTCCTATTTAAACAGTACAAAAGAAAGCCAGCACAGCCAGGACACAAATCACAGTGCCAAGAGCTGAGGATGCTGGTGATGCAGGTAAACTATACTTTGTGAAACATATTCTGCGAACACAAAGAAAAACAGAATAATAATGTTTGTTTTAACCCATAGGAACTTCCTCATCGCACCACACTCCACAAAGACATCCTTCACAGGGGTCTGCCAGTCGCCAGAAGAGGGCAAGCAAGAGACGCCATCCTGATGTGGCAACGACACCCGCATCATCTCCACCACCACGGCGCATCTCCACTGTGTTGTCTCAGCCACCAGAAGCCATTTTGGCCAGCCCGCAATCCGAGGAACCACAATCCCCTCAGCTGTCTGGTGAGTAAACATAAACAAATAATTACATTACACACTTACACAGTGTTTTTGCACACAAAATACACATCACCAAAAAAACACACTCATCCTTGTACTAATCAACACCAGCAAGCACATGGTTTGCATAATTTAGTGGTTCATATCACCACTTTACAATGGCCCTCATTCCGAGTTGTTCGCTCGCAAGCTGCATTTAGCAGATTTACTCACGCTAAGCCGCCGCCTACTGGGAGTGAATCTTAGCTTCTTAAAATTGCGAACGACGTATTCGCAATATTGCGATTACGCCTCTCTTAGCAGTTTCTGAGTAGCTCCAGACTTACTCGGCATCTGCGATCAGTTCAGTGCTTGTCGTTCCTGGTTTGACGTCACAAACACACCCAGCGTTCGCCCAGACACTCCCCCGTTTCTCCAGCCACTCCCGCGTTTTTCCCAGAAACGGTAGCGTTTTTCCGCACACACCCGTAAAACGGCCAGTTTCCGCCCAGTAACACCCACTTCCTGTCAATCACACTACGATCACCAGAACGATGAAAAAGCCGTGAGTAAAATTCCTAACTGCATAGCAAATTTACTTGGCGCAGTCGCACTGCGGACATTGCGCATGCGCACTAAGCGGAAAATCGCTGCGATGCGAAAAAATTTACTGAGCGAACAACTCGGAATGACCACCAATATGCGCTAAATAGGTGTGCACACTTGAGCCAAGCAGTAGATTTTTTAGATTTACATTTTTTTAATAAAAAAAAATGTTTAGTGCCCAAGACTGACATCCTTTAACAATGGATGAGTGTATTCATCATCTCTTTTAATGTATTGTGTATGTTATCCAAAACAAAATTTACTCCATACTATATCATTGGTGGCAGTTGAATTTTTTATAGTTCTCTGTGTTTGCCCAGTAAGTTTGGTCTTAGTCCAACATTTACAATAGTAATTGTTTGAATGAATTGGTTATCTAAGAACCAACATATTGTGATAAAACATGTAGGTAAATGATTATTGGTGTCCACACTATTTTTTAATGTTAGACATGCATATTAATAAGTCATGCATGTTTACGTAAAGCTGTAAGCAACCAGAAGACCAACACTTCCTCAATTGTTGTTGACTTCAACCCCATACAGATGCAGACATCATGCCCCAGGGTCCCCAGTAGGAAACAGACTTGCAGCAAACATTCACACACCACCTGCAAGCAATTGATAATAACCAACCAACCACGTCGGCTGACATAACTCCACCACCCCAAACATCCCCAATTCCCCAATTGAGCCCAACACTACCCCAGCCACAAATTGACCTAATGTTTTGGGACAGTTGGGCCACACAACAGGCACAAAACCATGCCTGTCTGCGTACACACAGCCAATATCAGGTCAGTCTTCCCCATCATCTACCTAGACTCAGTAGAAACACAAGCAGACTGAATGTGCAACTTGGCAGAGTGGCCAATACTATGGAGCAGATGAGAGCCGACAACAGCCAACTTATAAATAGTTTTCAGCGCATAATGGATGAGCAACACTGCCATCAACAAGCCCTCATTCAAATTATACAAAACAATCAGCTAATCACCGAAAGCCTGTCCCGAATCATCGCCAACAACACAGCCGCAACAACACAACTTACAGCAAGCCTGAACAACCTGAGCCAAAACCTTACTTTGTTGGCATCACAGCAACAAGGATCCAGCTCAGGGACAACCACACCTATCCAGACCCCAGTAACCTCCCCAGTTCGAAGATTGAGCAGAACACGCTCCAATGTGCCATCCCAAACATCTGCAGCCAGCAAACACCCCCTAAGAAATGAACAGCCCTGCAGCTGTATAGACACTATTCCCCAGCATATGACAACAATATTGAATTGTGGGACACCCCAAAAAATTGTTTAAGGTAATAGATTTCTAAAACGCTATATGTGCAATGTTTAATTTGTTATTGACTGTCAGTGTAACACAATAATTGTATTGACTAACTTTAAACAACATGCCTAACATGAAGCATTGCCGCATCACATACATAATTCAGTACTAAATATTGTTTATGACTGCTGTTAGCCAATGTGAGGTAAGCAAAATGCCAGACATTACTCAATGGCCATTATGTAAGGGTCAGTAGCATACAAAAATTGAAACACATCTCACAATGAAACACAACACAAACACAACCAAAAACAAAAACAAGTGATAGTTTGTTACGGCATACTTAACTCAAAATTATCATTGAGGGAAATATTCACATCACAAGATAAAAATGTGTTTTGCATAAAAATAAAAACACACCCAATAAATATATAGATATTAATTTTTAAAGCTAACTGCTACACAACAGATAGACACCAAACACATATATAGTACATACACTACAATCAAATAACTATATTTGTAGTGAGCAAGAGCTACATTTATATTGCAATGACATTTGTGTGCCATAATTGTTTATATAGAAAACACACTGAAAAAAAAAAAACACTTACCGCCAAAATGTCGCAGGATCAGTTCTTGACTTACCTGCCTCCCTACATCTGTATTCACACTGTCGCCAGATGTTTCTAACTCCCCTACTTGCTGACTGTTTTCTTCATCACCAACATCATCCTCCTCCTCCTCCTCAACATGTGGCAGATGTTGCTGCAAACACATGAAGAAAACAGCAGCAGAACACAATCCTAGTCACCTTTGAGGGACTATACAACAAAAGCCCTGCAGACTTATCCAGACACCGAAACCTAGATTTCAGCACACCAAAACATCTTTCTATCACATTCCGAGTGGACTTATGTGAATTATTGTAATTGTGGTAAATGGATATGTAAGATATGTTCCTGCGCACACTGACTGCAGCCAACCCTGGTGTTCTCCGGGTGTGTCACCTAACACACCATGAACATATACACAAAGAAAATTTGGAAAAAACCTCAGGTGGCGCAGGCCATGAAAGGTAGACAAATGTATTACCCGTGTGGGTTAAAGTCCAAAACTCTTGAAACAGGAAAGTCTTGTGTAAGTCCACTTCCAGAGAGATGTGTATGCAAAAAAACAAACAGAAAACAGAGGTTCAGAATGTATCCTGTAGGAACCCAAAAGGTCGAAGTGGGGGACAACCCAGGCTCTTTCGGCTAAGCAATATCCAAGGCGTGTGATTTTATCCGTAAGGTTCACCTCAGTGGTTCATCTGTTTTTTTTTTTTGCATAAACATCTCTCTGGAAGTGGACTTACACAAGACTTTCCTGTTTTAAGAGTTTTGGACTTTAACCCACACGGGTAATACATTTGTCTACCTTTCATGGCCTGCGCCACCTGAGGTTTTTTCCAAATTTTCTTTGTGTATTATTGTAATTGTGTTCAGCAGGGGAATCAGGTTTGGACAATGGAGTCAGAAGCCAAGAGAAGCAGCCATATCCCCCATCACCTGAAATACATATATAGGCAACATTAGGAAATATGCTTTAGACAACAAACTGTAAACATAATGACCACGTTGAGCTTAACACACATACACACACAAAACTAGGTACATACCCAGCAGCCATCCATCGGGCATTTGTCCGGCCTCAAATTTATCAAAGAGGGATGACTGACTGAGGATGAAGGAGTCATGGCAGCCGCCAGGGTAACCCGCAACAACACTCATAATTTTAAGAGTTGCATCACAAACCACCTGGACATTAGTGGAGTGGGCCAGATGTCTATTGGTATAAATATATTGCCTGCCCCTAGGTGGTCTCAGCTCAACGTCTGTGCAATCTATGGCACCCAGCACATTGGGCATGCCAGCAAGCTCATAGAATGCTACCCTGACTGCATGCCACTGTGACTCCTGGGTAGGGAAGCAGATAGAGGCATCTATGTGTAGATCCAAAGCATCCAAAACCTGAGTGTACATTCCAAAATATAAGGTGAGTGTCATGAGCGCTAAGAAATACAAGACTGTAATATTACATTACAGAATATAAACTTAGACATAGAGGAGTATGTATGGTTTACCTCACCTGATTTAAGTATTTAGAAACGGTGGGCTGTCACAGCCTGAAAGCTGCCAGTAGCCATAAAGTGCAACACAGCCAGGAGTTTTTGCAGGCCTGAGACAGAGCGAGAGCGTGCTGTCTCAGGGTCTAGGTCCAGTTTGACAAGGTCATACAGACGGAAAATATTGTTTCTATTTAGCTGGAACATCTGTATGACCTGGTCATCGGCCAATGCGTTTAAGTTTAAACGCCCCTTAAACAAACGAGGCCTGTGCAGCCTCTGCGGCACCTGTACAACCTGCTGACCATGTTCAGTTTCCTGGCCTGTTTCTTCTAGCCTGATGGAGCAGTCTCAGGAACCCCACAGCAAACAAAAATTCAGTACTACACACAGCAGCAGAGTGAGATATTTGTAAAATGTGCTTGGGCCCATTTTAAAGCGCCATAAATGCAGGTGTGATTAATGATGAATTTGAAACACATGTAAACATGCTTCTCAAAAGCAGGTCTATTTTTTTTCCGGTTCGCTTTTTTTCACGGCCGCAAATGCACTTTCACGGTAGAGATTACAAATACGAAAGAATAGTAAATTACCGAGTTCTATACCTAAACAGCCGTGTTTGACCGATGGTGTATTTATTCGTATTTGTGAAGTTGTGTCACAAAAAAAAATACGAATGCCCTCATCACTGCCGAGATTTGTGTTTAGTAAATTCCCGAGATGACACTTTGAAGAAAAAACACCAAATCGGTCAAAATCGGGAGCTTAGTAAATATACCCCATGGTGTATCTCAGATTATAGGTGGTGTACCTAAGGGCTTCAGTTTGGTGTTTCATTTGTTTATAAATACTGTAGAAGCAAATACTATAAGTACTTTCTGTGTGTTTGCAGATGACATAAAACCATGTAGTCCATCCATGATGGATTTCAATCTTATAAACTATAGAACATTCCTGTAAGCATAGTCGTTATTCAAGATATGTATCCTTACTTGAGTGCCTAAATAGATGGGGAGAATGGCCTGCAACATTTCAGGTTATGTTCAATGTCTATAAATGTAGGCTTATATCTTTAGGAACTAAAAGATATGTATGTGTAGTCTTAAAGGGTAGGTAGATTACTATTGGGTCACTATATGAAACTCCCTGCACTCACCCAAATGAAATCATCAATGTTGATGTTACTATGCATATAATTTATTCTAGTCCCCTATCTAGAATGCTAGAATCAGTACTGTTCAAGATGGCAGAACATATAGTTTAAGAACAAACAGGGAAGATACAAAACAAGGGTGCGGCTCTGTGTTGTTGCCCATAAATACTAAGTAAGTAGGGATACTAATAACTGCATTCAGCCTTAGAGCATTACGATGGGCACATATGTAATTATCTATCTATCTATCTATCTATCTATCTATCTATCTATCTATCTATCTATCTATCTATCTATCTATCTATCTGTTTTGTTCATATATTTGTAAATCCAGTCATCAAGACACAGAGACATGTGAGTTCACTGCTGTGCTTTTTATTCCATCCCCAACTCCAGGCACACTGCACACTGCACCACCCACTTCCCAGCATCCCCCTGGTCCCAGGGACCATCACTAAAGATTCAGGCTTACACAGATTAGTAAGGGAGTGTCTACAAATATTAAGCATTCTAATACACTAACATGACATCCTCTTTTCTTTAAAGATAAGCCTTGTACGCTTCAATGCAACAATTAACAATGTCATATTAAGAACATCATCTAACACGTTTCAATGAGTCTCTCAGGTCTGCGTATTTCCCTTTTGGGTCTTTCATACACAGTCTGTGTTTCATCGACCATGTTGGACCTTTCTAGAATCGTGGTTTGTTCACCATTATCAGGATCATCATACATGTCAGATGAAGGGTATTCTTCAGTCATGTTGTCTTCATTATGGTTAGGTTGAGATCTTAAATCCACCCGATTTCTTCTTACTTCCGTTCCACACCCTGTACGTATAGTATAAGATCTTGGTGCTACAATACCTTTCTGCCCCCAAATACCTTTCTCGTGATCTCTGAGACGGACTTGGTCACCCGATTTTAGATCAGATAAGCTTTTTGCTCGCCTGTCTTGGAACAGTTTCTGTTTTGCCTGTTGACGTTCCTAACTCAGTCTGACCAATGCTGAGTTATGTGTATTAAGCAGTTCATCATGTATCGGGAGATTTGCTCTAATCCTCCTTCCCATCAGCATTTGTGCAGGAGAAAGTCCATTCTGTAAAGGGGTACTGCGGTAGATTAAAAGACTTTTGTAGAAATCTTCTTTACCTTCTTGAGGTTTTTTCATGAGACTCTTTACAGTTTTTACTGAACTTTCCACCAACCCATTTGAGCGTGGATAGTGGGGACTTGAAGTAGTATGGACAAATTCCCACTCATCAGCAAATTGTCTAAATTCAGCACTGGAAAACTGAGGACCATTGTCAGTGAACACTTCCATAGGAACACCATGCCTTGCAAAGATTGACTTCATGCAATTGATTACGGCTATACTAGTAGTTGTATGTAGTGTCTTCACCTCAGGGTAGTTAGAGTAATAATCAGTCACGACAATGTACGTTTTCCCATTACAATCAAACAAATCTGCGCCAACTTTCTGGTACGGTCTCTCAGGCACTGCGTGAGGACTCAGTGGCTCGACTTGTTGTTTCGGTCTATACGTAAGACATAATTCACATGTAGCTGTAGTCTGTCCTACGTCTTGGTTCATTCTTGGCCAATACATAACTTCACGCGCTCTCCGCTTACATTTTTCTTCTCCTAAGTGGCCTTCATGTATCTTGCACAGCATAGTTTTTCTTAGTCATGCAGGTATGACAAACCTATTGCCTTTGTAAATAATACCAGGTCACTGCGGTACAGCCAATAATCATGGATAGACAGCGGGCATGCATGTTTTTCTGCTGGCCAACCTTTCAGAATGATATCTTTCAACACTTTCATTGTGTCATCTGTCTCAGTTTCTTTCCTAATCTGTTCTTGTCTTGCAAGAGACACTGGTAGAGAAGCTGCGATCAAATTAACATAGGCTTCTATCTCTTCAGCTATCAGACTTTTGGAACCTTCACTTTTGTCCACAGCACGAGAAAGTGTATCAGCAATGTACATGTATTTGCCGCGACAGTACAGCAAGTGTACATCATATTTCTGTAGTCTGATAAGCATTCGTTGAATTCTCATGGGACAGTCATGTAATGATTTAGTCATGATAGCTACCAATGGCTTGTGGTCAGTTTCCACTGTAAATGTTTGACCATACACAAACTGATGAAATCGCTCACATGCATATGTGATCGCTAGAAGTTCTTTTTCTATCTTAGCATACCTTGTTTCAGCACTTGTCAGTGCTCTTGATGCATAGATTACTGGTTGCCATGTATCCTCATGTTCTTGTAACAGCACTGAGCCTAGGCCAAATTGCGAAGCATCTGCTGAAATTCTTATTCTTTTCGCAGGATCAAAGAATTTTAGCACTGGTTGCTCTGTAATGATCTGTTTCAAGTTTTGCCAACTTTCTTCTTGTTCATGTGACCACATCCACTCATTATCTTTGTCCAACAACCATCTAAGAGAGGCTGTTCATTTAGAGAGTTGAGAAATAAACTTTCCTAAGTAAGTAATCATTCCTAGGAATCTTCTGATGTCGTCTTTGTTGTTAGGACGTTCCATGTTCACTATGGCTGATATTTTCCTTGGGTCTGGTTTTACACCTTGATCTGAGACCACGTCGCCCATAAAGGTAAGTGTATTCACGCCAAATTCACATTTGTCCTTGTTTAGCTTTAGTTTCACTTTCTTAACAAGTTCCATTACTTGTCTCAATCTAGAATCATGTTCTTCCTTTGTAGATCCCCAGACAATAATGTCATCCATCATTGTTTCAACACCTGGAATATGTTCAAAAATCATGTGTATCTTTTTGTGATATACTTCTGGAGCAGATAATATTCCATATGGTAGTCGAAGAAATCTGTATCGACCTTCTGGTGTATTAAATGTACAAAGCTTTGAGCTGGCCTCATCAAGCTTCATTTGCCAGAATCCTGAAGATGCGTCCAATTTACTGAACCATTTTGCTCCCGCAAATTGCGACATGATTTCATCTCTGGTTGGTAGTTTGAAATGTTCTCATTTAATAGCTTTGTTTAAATCTCTGGGGTCTAGACATATTCTGAGATGTCCATTTTTCATTTCAACAATTACTAAGGAGCTTACCCATTCAGTAGGCTCATCAACTTTCTGTATCACACCCAAGGCTTCCATGCGATTTAACTCTTGTTTCAGTTTTTCTCTCAGAGCAAACGGCACTTTTCTACAGGGGTAGATCACTGAAAAAACTTGCGTGTCTATATTTATTTTATGCTCTCCAGGCAAACAACCTAGACCTTCAAACAAGTCTCTGTATTCTGTAAACATCGATTTGCAGTCATCTTCTACTTGTGATGTCACCATAAAAACTTTCTTTAGCAAGCTTAGTTTCTCACAGGAACTTAATCCTAGAATTGGTTGCACATTTTTATCCACAATCAGTAGAGATGTTTTAAACTGTTGTGCCTTATATTTCAGTGTCACTAAGCATGTACCTTTCACAGGAATTTCCTCCCCAGTGTACCCTTTAACTTTCACTTTAGCTGGATGAATTTTAGGTTTTACTCTAAAAGTCTTATAGTCTTGAAACAATATTAAATTCACCTGCGCGCCAGTATCAAGCTTAAAGGGAATTACAATCTCGTTCACAGTTAAAGGGACAATCCATTCTTTCTTATCTGCACTGCAAAGTTCAATGCAATCCACAAAGAATTCCTCTGTTTGTTTAACAGCATGCACATTGGTTGTTTCCCTTTTCAGTTTACAGCATTTGGCAAAGTGATTAAGTCTCCCAAATTTCATGCAGGTTTTACCATAAGCAGGGCACATTTTAGGATTGTGAGCATTTCCACATCTACTACACATTTCCTTATTAGACTGTGGCTTAGACTGCTTCATTCTTGAGAATGGAGGTTTGCTTGGCTCTGTTGTCTGCACTACATGTACATCAGATCAGTTTCCTTGTGTAATGTTTTGACTTGAAATCTAGTTATTTCTGCAGATCTGCACATAGTCACTGCCTTTTCTAGTGTTAGGTCTTGCTCTCTCAGCAATCTCTCTCTGAGTCCATTATCAGGTATTCCACAGACAATACGATCTCTAATCAGTGAATCCTTTAAATCACCAAACTCACAGGTTTTACTGAGTGATTGCAGCTCTGTAACATACTGATCAAATCCATCTACAGACTTCTGATCACATGTGAAAAACTTATATCTTTCATATGTCACATTTTTCCTTGGCACAAAGTAATCTTCAAACTTTTGCATTATAGAAGGTAGCACCATATTCTGCCCCTCATCAAACTGAAAACTATTATAAATGTCCAGCACATCCTCTCCTATCACATGGAGGAAAATGGATGCCTTCGTTTTGTCAGCCTCTGTATCAGCTCCACATACAGCAAGATATATATTAAACCTTTGCTTAAATCTTTTCCAGTTTTCAGACAAGTTACCAGACATCAGCATGCCGGTTGGAGGAGCCAGTTTATCCATGGTTACTCACTGTTTGAAGAGAGGAGCACACAGCAGGCTTTGCAGACACCGAGTATCACAGCATTACAGACTGCTGCAGGATTCTTTCACACTCTGAGAGCACTAGCAGTCCAAGTTAAACTTCTTCTGACACCATGTTTTGTTCATATATTTGTAAATCCAGTCATCAGGACACAGAGACATGTGAGTTCACTGCTGTGCTTTTTATTCCATCCCCAACTTTAGGCACACTGCACACTGCACCACCCACGTCCCAGCATCCCCCTGGTCCCAGGGACCATCTCTAAAGATTCAGGCTTACACAGATTAGTAAGGGAGTGTCTACAAATATTAAGCATTCTAATACACTAACATCACACTATCTATCTATCTATCTATCTATCTATCTATCTATCTATCTATCTATCTATCTATCTATCAAATAAGCTCTCCCTTGTTCTTTATATTGTTGTAATTTTCAGTTTGTTGACACTGACATATAGACAGTGATGAAATTTTGACATTTTAGAAGGTCAATGTATTGTTTCTGGTGGCCCTATCAGTTCAGAACTTTGCTGCTCCAGAATTCTGGTAAGTATTTCTCCCCTATTCCTACCCTAATCCATACCCCTAACCCAAACCCTTCCAATGACATTGTAACCCAAATGTTGACATTCTGACAATGTTGATACACTGCCTGTCGACATTTTAAATTTGTCATCATAACTTGACATTGTTGTGTTGACATTACAAATTTTTTCATTGTCATTGTTGACCTATTGACTACTTCCCAGAACAAATAATGCACACTTGTCTACACACACAGAGGGGTGAACATAAATCGGCCATGATTGCATGAACGGAACTAAATGTATATATTTACCTGTGCGCAGATCTGTACATATGTGTGAGGTCGGATCACCTTTGTACATACAGAGCCTTCCCTAGGCATAGGCAGTATAGGTAAATGCCTACGGGCATCTGAGTGACCTATGGGCATCAGGGCAGACTGGACATCTAGAGATGTGCAGCGGACACTTTTCGAGTTTTGTGTTTTGGTTTTGGATCTGGATCTCCGCTCGTGTTTTGGATCTGGATCCCCGCTCGTGTTTTGGATCTGGATTGGTTTTGCCAAAACCACCCTTTTTTTGGGTTTTGGTTTTAGATCTGGATGATTTTTGAAAAAAAAACACATCAAAACAGTTAAAATCACAGAATTTGGGGGTAATTTTGATCTTACAGTATTATTAACCTCAATATCATTAATTTCCTCTCATTTCCAGTCTATTCTGAACACCTCACACCTCACAATATTGTTTTTAGGCTAAAAGGTTGCATCAAGGTAGCTGGATGACTAAGCAAAGCGGCAACACAAACACCTGGCCCATCTAGTAGTGGCACTGTAGTGCAAGACAGGATGGCAGTTTTAAAAACTAGGCCCCAAAGAGCACATAATGCAAAAAAAAAAAAAAAAAAAGAGTTGCAAGATAGAATTGTCTAGGGCCCTCCCACCCATCCTTATGTTGTTTAAACAGTTCATGCACAGTTTAATAAATCCATCATTTCAGAGACAGGTGGTCCCCCTGGAAAAAGCTCACCAGGTTCTCCGAATCATAGCTAGCTACAAACATACCACCTCCATATTTGATGACTTTTCACATTATGAGAAGAGGCAGGAGGAAGAAGGTGATTAAAAATTAGAGAGGCACATGCAATCAGGAACAACACACAGGCTTTCACCTCCACTCCTATCTTGGTGTGGAACAGAAAGGACTTCAACCAAGCAAATATATAATTATTAATTACCACATTACTGAACAAACTGAAAAACTAGGGACCAAAGCCTCCAAAATTGTCACAGTGACTTTGGCAACAAATGTGGTCTCTCCCCACTTTATTTAACCACTTAACTGACGATTTATTTTGCTAAAAACCACTCTGAAATCGTCGTTTTTTTTAATGAGTGAATTAGGTGAAGAACATGATTTTAGTTAAAAAAATAAAAAATATATAATTTTTTTTAATTTTTTTAAACCCCCCCCCCCCAAACATGGAAACATCGATCGGGAACATCGCGACCATCGGAACATCGGTAACATCGCAGCTTTTATTTTGAAAGCTGGGAAAGCCTCGAGGTATGAAGGGGGGGTCTGGGGGCAGCTAGGGAGGGTTTATTTACACTCTCCAGTGGCTGCCATTGTCTGCAGCCACTGGAGGGGGGGATCTTGCCATGCTGACCGATCAGCAGTGATCGGCAGCACGGCAGACAAAGGGGGAAAGTGCAGGGAGGCAGAGGGACCTTCCGGACCCTCTGACAGCAGCAGCGGAGGTAAGTTTTCCTTCCCTGCCGCTGCTAACACTCTCTATCTGACTGCTCGCATCCTGTGCGACCAGGTCAGATAGAGCACTTGCAGGCATGGTCACATCTGATGCGACGATGCCAGACAAGTGGTTCAGCAATTTCCATTTCCACCTTTGCAGCTAGTTTTTGCAAATATGTTTGTGATGTTGAAGCTTGTTTCATATCTGCTCTAGGCTTTCATTTAAACCTAGGATCAAGTACAGCAGCACCCCTGAAATTATACGGCAGCACCCCTGGACTTATGCAGCATAGACAGCACTTCTGGAGAATTACACAGAACAGCAGAAAGGCAAGAGCACCCCTCGACTTAAAGGGCAGTGGGGCAGCATTCTTGGACTGATAGGGCAGAGGAGCAGCACCCTGGTAATGATGTTGCAAAGAAATTATGTGCAAGATGTAATTGTCCTTGGGCCCTCTCACCCACCCTTATGTTGTATAAACAGGACATGCACACTTTAACAAACCAATCATTTCAGCGACAGGGTCTGCCACATGACTGTGGCTGAAATAACTGGTTTGTTTGGGCCCCCACCAAAAAAGAAGCAATTAATCTCTACTTGCACAAACTGGTTTTACAGTGGCAATATGTCATCTTCTTCCTCAGATTCCCCCCCCCCTTCAAAACAACATCATTTAGGTGTCAGTGGACTGCTTATGTTATTACCCAAACTTTCTGAACTTGACAATGACTTATGATGAATGCACTGCAGGTGATGTTTAAGGGAGGATGTTCCTAGGTGGTTAACATCCTTACCCCTACTTATTATGGATTGACAAAGGCAACAGATGGCTTGATACCTGTTGCCCGGATTTGTGGAGAAATAATTCCACACCGAAGAGGTGGCTTTTTTCGTATTTTGCAAAGGCATGACAATAGGATTTTTCATCCCATGGGCAACAACTGTCTCCACTGATGCCTTATTCAAACAAACCACATCATCATAAGAATTCTCATTGTCAACTTCCTCCGCCGCGCCTGCTACACCCATATCCTCCTCATCCTGGTGTACTTCTACAGTGACATCTTCAATATTAATATCAGCAAATGAACTGGTGGTGCTCCTCCCAGCACTTGCAGGGGGTGTGCAAATGATGGTAGGAGCCTCCTCTTCCCATACAGTGTTGTGAAGGTCAGGCCTAGACATCACAACCATGGACAGTGCCCGCACCCCTGTATTTTCACAACACACCTGAATTTTTACAGCATACAAGACAGGGCCAGTGTAAATTGATTTTCACTGCACCCTAGAATTATTACAGCATACAAGACAGGGCCAGTGTACATTTATTTTTACTGCACCCCTGAATTTTTACAGCATACAGGGCCAGTGTACATTTATTTTCACTGCACCCCAGAATGTTTACAGCATACAGGACCAGTGTGCTTTTAATTTTTAACAACTGCACCCCTGAATTTTTAAAGCATACAGGGCCAGTGTAATGTTATTTTAATAGCAGCACCCCTATATTTTTACAGCATACATGACCATGTGCTTTTAATTTTTAACAACTGCACCCCTGAATTTTTACAGCATACAGGGCCAGTGTAATGTTTAACAGCAGCACCCCTATATTTTTACAACATACAGGACCAGTGTGCTTTTAATATTTAACAAGTGCACCCCTGAATTTTTACAGCATACAGGGCCAGTATAATGTTATTTTAACAGCAGCACCCCTATATTTTTACACCATTCAGGACCAGTGTGCTTTTGATTTTTAACAACTGCACCCCTGAATTTTTACAGCATACAGGGCCAGTGTAATGTTATTTTAACAGCAGCACACCTATATTTTTACAGCATACAAGACCAATGTGCTTTTCATTTTTAACAAGTGCACCCCTGAATTCTTACAGCATACAGGGCCAGTATAATGTTATTTTAAGAGCAGCACCCCTATATTTTTACAGCATACTGGACCAGTGTGCTTTTAATTTTTAACAACTGTACCCCATAATTTTTTTACAGCATACATGGCCAGTGTAATGTTATTTTAACTGCAGCATCCGTATTTTTTTTTACAGCATACAGGACCAGTGGGCTTTTAATTTTTAACAACTGCACCCCTGAATTTTTACAGCATACAGGGCCAGTGTAATGTTATTTTAACAGCAGCACCCCTATATTTTTACAGCCTACAGGACCACTGTGCTTTTAATATTTAACAACTGCACCCCTGAATTTATACAGCATACAGGGCCAATGTAATGTTAGTTTAACAGCAGCACCACTATATTTTACAGCATGCAGGACCAGTGTGCTTTTATTTTTAACAACTGCATCCTTGAATTTTTACAGCATACAGGGTCAGTGTAATGTTATTTTAATAGCAGCATGCCTATATTTTACAGCATACATGAGTACAGTGCCCCTGCCCCCTGTACAACACAGCACCCGTAACAGCACATGAAACACCAGTGACTGCCAGGACAGACAAAACAGCACTCCTAACACAGCACAGGTACACCACAGTGACTGCAGCAGCACCCTCAAAGAGCAAACACTAACCATACCCAACACCACCACCAAGAGAGATAAAGAGATCTGTCTACCTCACTCTCCAAGTCCAGAGTGAAAATGACGGCGACATGCAGCTGTTTATATGGAATCCAAAACCTGCGATAATCTGACAGTGGGATGATGACGTTTTCCCTCCTTCTGGTTTCTAAGACTGGCGGGATGTCCCGAACCGGGCTCCGATACCGGCTCGGAGCGTGAAGTTCATGGGGTTCTGTTCTCAGGGAACCAAACCCACTCATCTCTACTAATTAGCAATTTTGGGCATTCTGATTGGTGGGACAATTATTAAACATGGGTGCCGCTTAAGGCTCCACCTCCTCCATGCTGGCATGTGTCACATTACTCCCTGAGGTGGTTATAAGGAGGTCCCCTGAAGGTATGTCCTCGAGGTGCCTGGCTGACTCAAGATACAGTTGGGTCCTGACTCCATAGAAGCATCTGACTGCTTCTCTGCAGTCTGCCCACAGCA
Organism: Pseudophryne corroboree; assembly: GCF_028390025.1. Lineage (NCBI taxonomy): Eukaryota > Metazoa > Chordata > Amphibia > Anura > Myobatrachidae > Pseudophryne > Pseudophryne corroboree. The sequence goes on from NC_086449.1 coordinate 395,342,426, forward strand.
AAGTTGCTATGGTGACGCTGCTGCCACCTGGAGCTCTGACGAGGAGAGAACGCAAGATAGGTTACCTATGGGTGCTGTAGGACCACAGTACAAATTTGGGGTGCACAATGGGAAAAAACTGAGCTGTAATGAGAACTGAAAAATGCAACAGCGATAGAAAATACAATCACTGGGGCACAATTCAATACATTTGGGAGGGGGTGCTCATTAAAACAACTTCCAGGGGAGTGGAACACAATAAGGAACATGCAGCTGGGGAGTGTACATTATTGAACTCAAAGGGTGATGCAGAGCACATTAAATAACTTAAAGATTAGGGAAAGAAACACTCTATAAAGAACATATGGGGAAGGGGGCTATGAGGAAGTTATTAAACAAAATACAGTCGGGGGCAGGCCCGGCAACAGTGGGGGACAAAGGGGAAACTTGTGCAGGTCTCCGAGGTTCGGGGGGGCCCCAAGGATCAGGGACACAAATAACGGGGCCACAGTGCCAATAATGCTTTTGAAAGCGCATGCTCCAACTGATCAATTTAAATAGGAATACAATTAACAGGCCCCCTTAACTCTCCCCCCTCCTTTTACCCCATTACTTTGTCCAGTCCCTGTGGTCCGTGCTGTATTGCCATCATCATTCATATTGCTATGCTGGCGCTTTTCTGTATGTCCCTGCCACCGCAACCGAAGAGCCAGGTAGCCCAGCAGGAAAAACACCTGCTGGGTTTATGGACAGTCTGAGTCAAAGGCTCCATTTTTTTTTTGAAAGATCTTCTCTGCCAAGTTAAGGGGGGTTGAGGGAGCCCCAGATATATCAGTGTGCTGGGCCCCAAGATTTCTGTTGCTGGCCCTGACCCTTACCCAGACCCCTAAACTAACCCTACTGCCTGCAGTAAAATTCTATGTTTCTGTGTATGTAGTGTATTGCAATAAAATATCTACAAATCCAATGGTACGGTAAGTGCGGTATATACTTGCATTTCTTCATGGGATGAGAACTTCTCCCCTAACTAAATTCAGCCCTATGAATAGGGGTTCTGTGATCCATGTGCAGCAGTCGTTGAAAGGGTTAATCTCTGCAGTTTGTCACTAAGATTACATTATTGCATTTTTTTGCAGAAGTGGAGCGGAAAGCTATAACCCACTGGCCAGCTACAATAATTAAGCTGGGTACACATTAGACCAGTAGTTCTCAAACTGTGTGCCGTGGCACCCTGGGGTGCCTAAGGACACTTGCAGGGGTGCCTTGGATTGGTGGTTCAGGACCAATTCAAATCATTTATAGTCAATGTGATAGGCAAAATCAGTGCTGGTGGCTGCTAATCATAAAATATGTGCACATACAGTAGCAAATCCTGTCCCCCACCATATAACTGATCCTAAGGATGACATAGATAGATGCCCCACTCTGCCAAGTTAAGGGATGTTGAGGGGCCCCAGATATGTCAGTGTACTGGGCCCCAAGATTTCTGTTGATGGCCTTGACTCTAACCACAAGAGTGACCCCAATTAACTTTGCGGTTAACCGCAGACCGCAAAGTTCCCATCATAGGCTATAATGGAGGACCGCAATCCTCCATTCTAGCCACTGTGCTGAGCCTGATTGACAGGCAAGGAGCACACAGCCAATAAGGAGAGCGCCATGACGTGGTGCTCCGTGATTGGCTGGCGAGACCTTCAGTGACAGTAGTCACGGGGGGTCCCGGCAGTTGGGAAAAGGGGTTTCATGTGTAAACATGGAACCCCTTTAGTGCGTGGGTTCAGGTTTTAGCGTTTTTTTTAACCCCTTGGATGCTACATGGACTGAACTTCACCGGATAATAGGTGAGTATTTTGGGCATCTTTTCACAGGTCCACGGTGGATTCTACGGGACAAGGGGACCGAGGGGCTCCATTGGATTAGAGGTAAGTATGTGTGTGTAAGTGTGCATGTATGTAAAATAAAGCTTTACTATCATGATGTGAGTGTTGTGGTTTTTTTGGTGTATTTTTTTGTATTAGAACTACAGGTACTAGCGGGCCCGTTCTTTCCCCGCATGCTGGTACTTGTGGTTCTCCAAGTACCAGCTTGCGGGGAGGCTTGCTGGGACTTGTAGTTCTCCTACAAAAACAATAGTCTATTTTTTACACAAAGGCTATCAGCCTCTCATCCACCACCCACGGATGGGGTGACAGCCTTGGGCTTCACCCCTGGCCCTTGGGTGGCTGGAGAGGGGGACCCCTTGATTTAAGGGTCCCTACTCCTCCAGGGTACCCCAGCCAGGGGTGACTAGTTGGGGTTAATGCCACAGCCGCAGGGACCTATATAAAAGTGTCCCCCGGCTGTGGCATTATCTCTCTGGCTAGTGGAGCCCGGTGCTGGTTGGAAAAATCCGGGGGACCCCTACATCTTTTATCCCCCGTATTTTTTGATCCAGGACCGGACGCAGAGCCCAGTGCTGGTTGTTTAAATATGGGGGGACCCTACGCAATTTTTCAACCAGGACTGGCTCAAAGAGCCCGAGGCTGGTTATGCTTGGGGGGGGACCCCACGCAATTTTTTTTAAAATTTTTATGGAAAAAAGACCCTTTCCCACAGATAAACATGCACGGATCTCATTGATCCATGCATGACTATCAAAACACGGCTTGAAAAAACAGGTCTATTTTTTTCCTGCTTTTTTTAAACGATTTGTTAAAAATAATGACCGCAATTGACCACTCGATGACAAACACCAAAATATGAATGAATAGTAAATTCCCGTGTTGTATGAACAAACAGCTGTGTTTGACCGATGGTGTATTCATTCATATTTCTGCCCTCTGCAATGAAAACCATTATGAATAGCCCCAATACTGCCGAGATTTGTGCTTAGTAAATTCCCATCTTCACACTTAGAAAAAAAAGCTAAATCGGGCAAAATCGTGACTTTAGTAAATATACCCCCAGGAGTATGGTATGAACTTATGCCCCTGGGGGAGCCCAAAGTAAATTAGCATCAAGCATGTCACAGAAAGTTTAACTTGGGTTTGGTTATTCGAAATGGGGATAAAATTAGGGAGATTGTTTCTGTACTTTAAACACAAATATCCATTACATGATAGATACATACATGCACTGCATTGCATGTTAACATAGCAATGGCCAACATATTATAGATGGCCGTACACTAGACCAACTTTCACCAACTATCCAACTAGTTGGTTGGAATGATCTACTAATGAATGGCAATCAGCAATTTGTTCCCAAACGCTGTAAAATGAACAATAACAGTCATTTAGACAAGATCGTTAAATCAATTTGACTTCACCAACTTTTGTCCATTTTCTGGGGTGTGGGAACAAGTTGATGATTGCCATTTGCTCCCATACATTCCCAGATTATCATTCCAACCAACCAACTAGTTGGATGAAAGTTGATTTGTGCGTACAAAAATGTGACAATTATGGCGCTATACCAATGTTCCACATATACTTAAAAGCGAAGTAGTCCAGTCTTTTTATCCGTAGTCACTCCAAATCTCCATCGGACATTTGCAAATAAAACAAAAAATACAATAGTGTGATAACGTTTTCACTCCTTATCAGAAAAACTTTCTATGAAGAAAAGGATGGAATGCAGTGATTTTTCCAACACCTACTTTTCTGACAGTTGTGTGACACTTGCAGTAGGAATGGTTACACCTCGTGTCATTCAGAAGAGCTTTAAATGCTTACTTTTGCTTACACATAAGTTAACTCTTTGCAGGCATGTAAAGGTTTCTTTCCCCCTTTTTTATTTTGCTCTCCAAACTTCCACAGCCATATAACGACTTTATGCGTACATGTGAAGGTTTAAAAACAAATTATTTTATTAATTAAAAACAAGGGATAACAGCAAAGCAGCGACAGTACTGGGTTTTGTATGGGTAATGGTATAAAACACATTCAACATCACACAAGGAGATGATAGAATCCCAGGACTTACTCCTATATGTGGCCCAAAATGTATCCGCCCAGTCTGTCCTGCAGCTAGTCACCATCTGGACAGTGTGGCTGTGTGCTGAGCGGGGAGAGATGTGTGCTGAGCGTTTTTTATGCTAGATCGCTCCGCACACATCTCTGGGAGAAATCTCCCAATGTGTATGGCCCTTAAAGGTGCCCATACACCTAAAGATTTATCTTCCAATCTGGCTGGTTGGAACGAAAATCTGGTAATGGATGGGAGCAATTGAACTGGATCGGAGCAGATGACAGTTGACTATTTCATATGGTCAACTGTCATTTGCTCCCTTCCATTATCAGATTTTCATTCCAACCAGCCAGATTGGTAGAGAAATCTTTAGGTGTATGGGCACCTTAAGGCTATGTAAAACCCTGTAATACCCTGCCATATGCGGTATATACACTGTGGTTTGCGCTACAGAGCGTGTACATGTGATTACTCAGGCAGATAATTCCCAGCAGCCTCAGCAGCAGCTCTGGAGGCCAGAAGCAGGTCACATGACCAGTGACAGTTGGAAGTGAGCGGCAGTTGGTCGGTTCAGAGCTGCACAGGGCCCCGGATGTATCAGAGAGCAGGCACTGACTATCAGGGGTGTCCTGAGGGAGCTGCATTTTGGAGACCAGGGTGGCGTGAGACAGAGCTGCCTGAGGCACTGATTGGGTGGTGCGGAGGATCAAGGCCGGTCCGCCCTCCAAGTCAGTCATAGTTGGATATGGACCAAGGGAGCAGCTGAGTGAAAAAAGTGAAAAGGAGACTACCTGTTTGGGCTGTTGGAGTCTTTCTTTCAGCAAAATACTCAGGACGAGTGTGACTATATTTAGCAGCTGCCAGCTCAACATTTTCAGCGCAAAACATTGGCCGGCACCCGTGGGTAATTAAATGACCAGCTCCTGCTCCCTCCATACCCGACGGCTGCGAGAGAACTCTGCAATCACCATATAAAGCCAAACATCCGGAAGAGGTTGAGCAAAATAATATGGAGCAATTACTTGGGGCACTCTCCCGCACTCTCTCCACGTCCAACAACGTATTCTGCTTTTCACACGGAGACGTGCATTGGACAGAGGTGGAGCATAACGCTGTAGTTATCTTGGTTGGAATACAGCGTCCTCCCTCTGATACTCCGCTAGTATTATTCATCTATAACGGAGGTGAGCATGGTATAATGACACTATAAGCTCTATATATTATATAACTATTCCATCATCACTGAACCTTAAGCGCTACATATGTACTGGTGAATATCTGTTGACAGCTGAACTTTTATTATATACAACTTATTGGATTCCAGCATTTGTTAGATATGAATTGATGAGGCTGTGGAGTTAAGAGTCCATTTGTTTTTTAAATAACATTATAATTACATTTATCATTGCTGCTTTTTATTTGTCTGTGATTTTTTATCATAAAGTATTAAATAACTGAAGCGCTCCCTTGGTTATTACCTTATTTTTTAGCTGAGTGAAAAGAAGGCTGGAAGGCCCAGAGACAGACCAGGGGGCTGGCAAGGAGGCGAAACATTGTCCAAAGCTGACACCCCAGTGACAGAGAGAGCCGGCGCTGAGAAGAAGGTGCACTGCCCAGCTGATCGGTGTCATTAGGGGGAGAGACATCTGATTGCAGCATCAGAAGGGTGAGCTCATCTGGAACAGGTGTGTGTATTCCTGAGCACACCTCCTCCTCGCCTCACACAGGCAGCCCTAGCATTACACAGCAAAGACCATACTTGCCTACCTGACCCTCTCCGTGAGGGAGAAAATGCTCTGTTCCTGGACTTTCCTGGTAATGTATGATTGCCATCTCCTGTGGTGAAACACCTTTCTTATCAATTAACTAGCTCACCACAGGTGATGGCAATCATACATTACCAGGAAAGTCCAGGAACAGAGCATCAATCTACTACCCCCTCATGCCACTAACCCCCTTTCCCCGCATACTTACCTGATAATCAGTGCTCCTCTGGCTCAGGTCATGTGATTGCCTGATTGCTGCACTGTGACCCGGTCATCTGATGCTGTAAACTGCTGTAAATGTTGGTTTACAGCAGATGACCGGAGCTCATATGACCATAGCCGGAGGAGGGCACTGATCACCGGGGAATGTAAGTATATTATTTACACGGTGATCAGCTTGTGTGTACATCAGACACATATAGCTGATTACACTGGCCGGGTCCCCTCACAGCTTCTCTGCCTAGGGGCAGAGAAAGCTGTGCAGGGGTAGGGGATCCGCAGTGAGCCCTGTGAGTACACCAGCTGAAGCTAGTATTATTATCACAGGGCTCACTGCAATATTTTTTACAATTTTTTTTTTTTTAGTAAATTCAGTCAGATTGCATTTCCCTTGATAAGTATGGGAAATGCGATCTGGTTACTAAAAAAAAGTGAATTAAAGGGTTGGAGCAGTTTTTCACCAAAACTGCTCCAAAAGTCCCTTAATACATTTAAGTGAAACTAAAATAATATGTAACGGGTATGAAAACTCCCTTTCTCACATTATTTTAGTAAAAAACGTGATTAAATCTGCCCCTACAGTATATGACTTTTTGTTGCTGATTGCTACCAATCAAGGTATTGCCATATCCCAGAGTATATACATACGTTTTTAAAGTCTTTTATATTGGACTAAGTCTGATTAATATTTTTTATTAGCAGTTTCTTATATAGCGCAGCATATTCTGTTGCGCTTTACAGTTGGGGCAACAATAATAATAGAACAAAACTGGGTAATAACAGACTGACCTAGAGGTAGGATTGCATTTTACTTTGATCATATCGCTATGTAAGAACATATACAAAAGACAATATACAAGTGGAAAGCTACATAAAAGACTTTAAACAGTATGTATATACTCTGTAATATGGCAATCACTTAACTGGTAGCAATCAGCAACAAAAGTCATATAATGTGAACAATCATATAGGCTGAAAGGCAAGTCAGGATCCTGGTGGTCGGGATCCCGGCAGTCAAAATACTGATGCTGGAATCCTGACACTAGTCTGAATGCCACCAGCATACCGTATAGGGTCACAAGCCCGGCGCCGGAATCCCGACCGCCAGAATCCCGAACGAGCATCTGCTGGCTACTCTGACAGGTAAGCTGCATAAGGAGAGGTTAGGTTTTGGGCCGGGGGAGGATTAGGGTTAGGCTGCGGGGTGGGGTGGGGGGGGGGGGGGAATAGGTTTATGCTGTGGGGAGAAGGAGTTAGATTTAGTCACCACCAGGGAGGTTTAGGGTTAGGCTGCAGGGAACTTGGGGAGGGATATAGGTTTAGGCTGCTGGAAGGGAGGGTTAGGGTCAGGGGACCATTGGGGGAAGGTAAGTATACTTACCTTCCGCTTTCTGCATTCTGAACATCGGTATGCCGCGGTCTGTATTCTGACCGCCGGCATTTCAATCCCACCCCATACCTGGCAGTAACCTGTGGAGCCGCTGGTGGTATAAAGTACGGTGTGTTCCAGATACACACCCTGCAGGGCTCCAAGGCCTGTAACCGTGCAGGAGTTCCTTAGTGGTAAAAATGATCCTCCATGCACACTGGTACGCTGACGCGTTTTGAGCATCAAGCTCTTTCCGGAACATACCTGTGGCTCCACATCTCACTGCCGTGTATGACTTGCCTTTCAGCCTACATGATTGTCCACATTATGGGACCAGTTTGTCACCATCTGCATCTCAGGATGCGGATGTGAGGTAATAACATCTACCCAAACCACAATGTGATTACTGATTATATGCCATGGATGTATCAATAATTGCATGCAGGGAATGAGCTTGCGAGAAAGCTCTGTCCCTGTGATGCCACTCTGCAGCCTTATCAGGGTATTTTTCATGAAAAATACCCTGAGTAATGGCTGTGCATGTGCTGCCGCCAACACCGCTGCTGCTACTGCCATCGGCAACCCGCTCCCCATTGCAACTACTCCCCCTCCCGCGTGCCACTAATCCCCCTTCCCCGCATACTTACCCGGTGATCGGGGCTACTCCGACTCCGGTCATGTGATCGCCTGATTGCTGCACTGTGACCTGGTCATCTGATGCTGTAAACTGCTGTAAATGCTGGTTTACAGTAGATGACTGGAGATCACATGACCAGAGCTGGAAAAGGGCACCGGAGCATTGATCATGTAAGTATGAATGTAATTATATGAATGTAAGTATATTTTTTACACACTGATCAGCTTGTGTGTACATCGGACACACATAGCTGATTACATTGGTCGGGTTCCCGCACAGCTTTCTCTGCCTAGGGGCAGAGAAAGCTGTGCAGGGGTAGGGGATCCGCAGTGAGCCCTGTGATTATGCCAGCTGAAGTTGGCATTATTATCACAGGGCTCACTGCGATATTTTCTACATTTTTCTTTTTTTTTTTTAGTAAATTCGATCAGATCGCATTTCCCTATATAAGTATGGGAAAAGCAATCTGGTTACTAAATAAAAGTGAATTAATAGGATTGGAGCAGGTTTTCATCAAAACTGCTCCCAAAGCCCCTTAATACATTTAAGGGAAACTAAAATAATGTGAAACAGGCATGAAAACTTCCCTTTTCACATCATTTTAGTTACAAAAAATGGGAATAAATCTGCCCATATATGACTTTTTGTTGCTGATTGCTACCAATCAAGGGATTGCCATATTCCAGAGTATATACATATTTTAAGTAGAGATGTGCACCGGAAATTTTTCGGGTTTTGTGTTTTGGTTTTGGATTCGGTTCCGCGGCCGTGTTTTGGATTCCGATACGTTTTGGCAAAGCCTCCCTTAAAATTTTTTGTCGGATTCGGGTGTGTTTTGGATTCAGGTGTTTTTTTTCAAAAAAAACCCCTCAAAAACAGCTTAAATCATAAAATTTGGGGGTAATTTTGATCCTATAGTATAATTAACCTCAATAACCATAATTTCCACTCATTTCCAGTCTATTCTGAACACCTCACACCTCACAATATTATTTTTAGTCCTAAAATTTGCACCAAGGTCACTGGATGACTAAGCTAAGCGACCCAAGTGGCCGGCACAAACACCTGGCCCATCTAGGAGTGGCACTGCAGTGTCAGACAGGATGGCACTTAAAAAAATTGGCCTCAAACAGCACATGATGCAAAGATGAATTAAAAAAAAGAGGTGCAAGATGGAATTGTCCTTGGGCCCTCCCACCCTCCCACCCACCCTTATGTTGTATAAACAGGACATGCACACTTTAACAAACCCATAATTTCAGCCACAGGGTCTGCCACACGACTGTGGCTGAAATGACTGGTTGGTTTGGGCCCCCACCAAAAAAAGAAGCAATCAAACTCTCCTTGCTCAAACTGGCTCTACAGAGGCAAGATGTCGACCTCATCATCATCCTTAGATTCCCTTTCACTGTGTACATCCCCCTTCTCACAGAGTATTAATTCGTCCCCACTGGAATCCACCATCACAGGTCCCTGTGTACTTTCTGGAGGAAATTGCTGGTGAATGTCTCCACGGAGGAATTGATTATAATAATTCATGTTGATGAACATCATCTTCTCCACATTTTGTGGAAGTAACCTCGTACGCCGATCGCTGACAAGGTGACCGGCTGCACTAAACACTCTTTCGGAGTACACACTAGAGGGGGGGCAACTTAGTTAAAATAAAGCCAGTTTGTGCAAGGGCCTCCAAATTGCCTCTTTTTCCTGCCAGTATACGTACGGACTGTCTGACGTGCCTACTTGGATGCGGTCACTCATATAATCCTCCACCATTCTTTCAATGGGGAGAGAATCATAAGCAGTGCCAGTAGACAACATGTCAGTAATCGTTGGCAGGTCCTTCAGGACGGATCAGATGTCAGCACTCGCTCCTGACTGCCCTGCATCACTGCCTGCGGGTGGGCTCGGAATTCTTATCCTTTTCCTCGCAGCCCCAGTTGCGGGAGAATGTAAAGGAGGAGCTGTTGACGGGTCACGTTCCGCTTAAGTTGACAATTTTCTCACCAGCAGGTCTTTGAACCTCTGCAGACTTGTGTCTGCCGGAAAGAGAGATACAACGTAGGCTTAAACCTAGGATCGAGCACGGTGACCAAAATGTAGTGCTCTGATTTCAACAGATTGACCACCCATAAATCATGGTTAAGTGAATTAAGGGCTCCATCCACAAGTCCCACATGCCTAGCGGAATCGCAAAAGTCTGATGAGGGGAATGACCTGACTCAGGCTGGCAGTGTCTGAACTGACTTCACATGTGGCAAGTTCAAAGGGTTGCAGAACCTTGCACAACGTTGAACTCATTCTCCACTGCGCTTCAGTCAGGTGCATTCCCCCTCCTTTGCCTATATTGTAGGCAGATGTATAGGCTTGAATGGCCTTTTGCTACTCCTCCATCCTCTGAAGCATATAGAGGGTTGAATTCCACCTCGTTACCACCTCTTGCTTCAGCTGATTGTGGGGCAGGTTCAGGAGTGTTTGCTGGTGCTCCAGTCTTCGGCACGCGGTGGCTGAATGCCGAAAGTGACCCGCAATTCTTCGGGCCACCAACAGCATCTCTTGCACGCCCATGTCCTTTTAAAAAAAAATTCTGCACCACCAAATTAATTGTATATGCAAAACATGGGATGTGCTGGAATCTGCCCACATGTAATGCACGCACAATATTGGTGGCGTTGTCCGATGTCACAAATCCCCAGGAGAGTCCAATTGGGGTAAGCCAATCTGCGAAGATGTTCCTCAGTTTCCGTAAGAGGTTGTCAGCTGTGTGCCTCTTATGGAAAGCGGTGATACAAAGCGTAGCCTGCCTAGGAATGAGTTGGCATTTGCAAGATTCTGCTACTGGTGCCGCTGCTGCTGTTGTTGCTGCGGGAGGCAATACATCTACCCAGTGGGCTGTCACAGTCATATAGTCCTGAGTCTGCCCTGCTCCGTGGTTAAGTGGACATTGGGTACAACTGCATTTTTTAGGACACTGGTGAGTCTTTTTCTGACGTCTGTGTACATTCTCGGTATCGCCTGCCTAGAGAAGTGGAACCTAGATGGTATTTGGTACTGGGGACTCACTACCTCAAGAAATTCTCTAAGTCCCTGTGAATTAACGGTGGATACCGGACACACGTCTAACACCAACACAGCTGCCAAGGCCTAAGTTATCCGCTTTGCAACAGGATGACTGCTGTGATATTTCATCTTCCTCACAAAGTAATGTTGGACAGTCAATTGCTTACTGGATGTAGTACAAGTGGTCTTCCGACTTCCCCTCTAGGATGACGATCGACTCCCAGCAGCAACAACAGCAGCGCCAGCAGCAGTAGGCGTTACACTCAAGGATCCATCGGAGGAATCCCAGTTAGGAGAGGACTCGTCAGACTTGCCAGTGACATGGCCTGCAGGACTATTGGCGTTCCTGTCTAAGGAGGAAATTGACACTGAGGGAGTTGGTGGTGTGGTTTGCAGGAGCTTGGGTACAAGAGGAAGAAGGGATTTAGTTGTCAGTGGACTGCTTCCGCTGTCACCCAAAGTTTTTGAACTTGTCAATGACTTCTGATGAATGCGCTCCAGGTGACGTATAAGGGAGGATGTTCCTAGGTGGTTAACGTCCTTACCCCTACTTATTACAGCTTGACAAAGGCAACACACGGCTTGACACCTGTTGTCCGCATTTCTGTTAAAATAATTCCACACCGAAGAGGTGATTTTTTTTGTAATTTGACCAGGCATGTCAATGGCCATATTCGTCCCACGGACAACAGGTGTCTCCCCGGGTGCCTGACTTAAACAAACCACCTCACCATCAGAATCCTCCTTGTCAATTTCCTCCTCAGTGCCAGAAACACCCATATCCTCATCCTGGTGTACTTCAACAGTGACATCTTCAATTTGACTATCAGGAACTGGACTGTGGGTGCTCCTTCCAGCACTTCCAGGGGGCGTGCAAATGGTGGAAGGAGCCACCTCTTCCCGTCCAGTGTTGGGAAGGTCAGGCATCGCAACCGCCAACACAGTTAGACTCTCCTTGGAGATTTGTGATTTAGAAGAACGAACAGTTCTTTGCTGTGCTATTGCCAGCTTAACTCTTTTCATTTTTCAAGTGGGAGGATGAGTGCTTCCTTCCTCATGTGAAGCTGAACCACTAGCCATGAACATAGGCCAGGGCCTCAGCCGTTCCTTGCCACTCCGTGTCGCAAATGGCATATTGGCAAGTTTACGCTTCTCCTCAGACGCTTTTAATTTAGATTTTTGGGTCATTTTACTGAACTTTAGTTTTTTGGATTTTACATGCTCTCTACTATGACATTGGGCATCGGCCTTGGCAGACGACGTTGATGGCATTTCTTTGTCTCTGCCATGACTAGTGGCAGCAGCTTCAGCACTAGGTGGAAGTGGATCTTGATCTTTCCCTATTTCACCCTCCACATTTTTGTTCTCCATTTTTTAATGTGTGGAATTATATGCCTGTAATATTATTATATCAATAGCAATGGCCTACTGTACTGTACAACTATATACTGTTTGTCACCAAAATGCTGCACTGTACTACTATATATACTGCTCACAACAATGCATCACAGATATGGATACTTGAAGTGACACAGAGCTGCAAGATACAGCAATGGCCTACTGTACTGTACAACTATATACTGTGGGTCACCTAAATGCTGCACTGTACTACTGTATATACTGCTCACAACAATGCAGCACAGATATGGATACTTGCAGTGACACGGAGCTGCAAGATACAGCAATGGACTACTGTACTGTTTATCTATATACTGTTGGTCACCAAAATGTTGCACTGTACTACTATATATATACTGCTCACAACAATGCAGCACAGATATGGATACTTGAAGTGACATGGAGCTGCAAGATACAGCAATGGACTACTGCACTGTACTACTATACTGGTGGTCACCAAAATGCTGCACTGTACTACTATATATAATATATATAGTATATACTGGTCACACAACAATGCAGCAGATATTGAGCACTGATGATCAGGATACTGTCTAGAACTGAGTCTGACACGGAGCTGCAAGATACAGCAATGGCCTACTGTACTTTACTACTATAATTATATACTGGTGGTCCCCACAATGCAGCACACTGAGCACAGATATTTGCAGCACACTGAGCACAGATATGGAGCTTTTCAGGCAGCGAATGTAGATATTTGCAGCACACTGAGCACAGATATGGAGCGTTTTCAGGCAGAGAACGTAGCCATGTCCTCTCCGTTCAATCTCCAATGCACGAGTGAAAATGGCGGCGACGCCCGGCTCTTTATATGGAATACAAATTTCGCGAGAATCCGACAGCGGGATGATGACGTTCGGCCTCGTTCGGGTTAACCGAGCAAGGCGGGAAGATCCGAGGCTGCCTCGGAACCGTTTAAAATAGGTGAAGTTCGGGGGGGTTCGGATCTCGATGAACCGAACCCGCTCATCTCTAATTTTAAGTCTAATTGCATTTTACTTTGATCATGTAGCTTTCCACTTATATATTGTCTTTTGTATAAGTTCCTTCATTTTATATATATAAAGTTTGATTTACAGTATACTTGTTATACAAATTATACATTTTATTAAATAAACACCAAGTACCCAGGAGCTTGAATGTACCCAGGATGTAGGACTTGGAGCAGTAATTTCTGCTAATTACTCCTTTACTGCACAGATGGTGGGTGATAATTCAGGAGGGAGAACACTAAACTGTAGAAGGGGGCATTGGGCTAAATGAATTGGCCCCATTATATGACTTCCAGGGTGGTAGGGGGTGTTTAATATGCAGGGAATGGGTAGATAGTGGAGTGGGCTTAATATTCATAATTTTCCGGTGGGAGGGTAACTTGCTTGACTGCAGATATCTCCAGCTCCTGGAAATAGATTTCTTAGCTTTCAATGGTATAAAAACACTAGAGAGTACCGCCTTTCAGGAGGTGCTGGGGACATGGGTATCAGAGTTCTGGAGCCAGAGCAATCCACTGATGAAAATATAAAACTGCATTCCAGGCATGTGGAGCTGGAGCAGGGAACATCTTTTGGATTATACCCTCAGAAAAACTCTAAGACAGAACCTAAAATATCTGGCTTGGAAGAGTAATTAACAAGTCAGATGGGACCACTTCTTTCAAGTCAAATATCTCTGGTTCCTCAGGGACAATTTTCAAAAACCTGGTACCCCTGGAAAAAGGGGATCCTCAGCTATCAGCTTAGGTCCCTTATACTCCTTAGTCCCTTTGGCAACTGCCCATTGAACCCATATGAAAAGACGGCCCTGACAGTATATGTATATTTGTTTTTTATTATTATTATTATTATTATTATACATTAATATATAATATATGAACTTGTTTTAATTATAATTAATTATAATAAATTAACTGATGATCCCTGGTATTGTTACTGAAAGTGTTTGATGGCTGCTGGCACACAGTTGTCCTGATTCTAACAATTTATGAAAGTCAATTGTGATTGGTAGCTGGACATTTAAATTCAGGATCTGGCAAAGATCTGTCACTCTTTGAAGACTTGCCGGATTAAGGCTACATTGGGAAGTATCGGGGGGAATAAATAATTAAATAAAAAAGGGACAACACTATGGATATAATATTGTTATTGCACTAACCCTATAGATTTACTTAGTAGAATATGCTCCAAAAGACTATAACCAGGAGACAAAATATATGAATGTTAATATACAATGGGGTATATTTACTAAAAATCCGAGTTTGTCCGATTTGTGTTTTTTTTTCTAAGTGGCAACACGGGAATTTACTAAGCACAAATCTCGGCAGTGTTTGGGCAATTCGTAATGGTTTTCACGGCTAAGTTCAGAAATACGAATGAAAAGACCATCGGTCAAACGCGGCTGTTTGTTCATACAACACGGGAATTTACTATTCATTCGTATTTGGGTGTTAGTTTCTGAATGCTCTATTGCTGTCGTTTTTTTTTTGCGAATCGTTAAAAAAGCAGCAGAAAAATAGACCTGCTTTTTCCAGGCAAGATTGGATAATCATGCACGGATCAGTGAGATCTGTGCATGGTTATCTATGGGAAAGGGTCTGTTTAGTGTAAAAAATGTTAAAAAAATTGCCTGAAAAACGCTCCATATCTGTGCTGCATTGTAGTATATAGTAGGAGTACAGTGCATAATTTTGCTGACCACCAGTATATAATATATAGAAGTACGGTACAGAAGGCCACTGCTCTACCTACCTCGGTGTCGTCAAGTATACTATCCATCCATACCTGTGGTGCATTTCAGTTTTGCACAGTTTGCTGACCACCAGTATATACTATATAGCAGTACGGTACAGAAAGCCACTGCTCTACCTACCTCTGTGTCGTCAAGTATACTATCCATCCATACTTGTGGTGCATTTCAGTTGTGCGCAGTATATATAGTAGTAGGCCATTGCTATTGATATATTACTGGCATATAATTCCACACATTAAAAAATGGAGAACAAAAATGTGGAGGGTAAAATAGGGAAAGATCAAGAACCACTGCCACCTCGTGCTGAAGCTGCTGCCACTAGTCATGGCCGAGACGATGAAATGCCATCAACGTCATCTGCCAAGGCCGATGCCCAATGTCATAGTAGAGAGCATGTAAAATCCAAAAAAATAAAGCTCAGTAAAATGACCCAAAAATCTAAATCAAAATCGTCTGAGGAGAAGCGTAAACTTGCCAATGTGCCATTTACGACACGGAGTGGCAAGGAACGGCTGAGGGCCTGGCCTATGTTCATGGCTAGTGGTTCAGTTTCACATGAGGATGGAAGCACTCATCCTCCTGCTAGAAAACTTAAAAGAGTTAAGATGGCAAAAGCACAGCAAAGAACTGTGCGTTCTTCTAAATCACAAATCCCCAAGGAGAGTCCAATTGTGTCGGTTGCGATGCCTGACCTTCCCAACACTGGACGGGAAGAGGTTGCGCCTTCCACCATTTGCACGCCCCCTGCAAGTGCTGGAAGGAGCACCCGCAGTCCAGTTCCTGATAGTCAAATTGAAGATGTCACTGTTGAAGTACGCCAGGATGAGGATATGGGTGTTGCTGGCGCTGGGGAGGAAATTGACAAGGAGGATTCTGATGGTGAGGTGGTTTGTTTGTCAGGCACCTCTTTTTTTCTTTGCATCATGTGCTGTTTGGGGACTATTTTTTAAATCTGCCATCCTGTCTGACACTGCAGTGCCACTCCTAGATGGGCCAGGTGTTTGTGTCGGACACTTGGGTCGCTTAGCTTAGTCACACAGCTACCTCATTGCACCTCTTTTTTTCTTTGCATCATGTGCTGTTTGGGGACTATTTTTTGAAGTGCCATCCTGTCTGACACTGCAGTGCCACTCCTAGATGGGCCAGGTGTTTGTGTCGGCCACTTGGGTCGCTTAGCTTAGTCATCCAGTGCAAATTTTAGGACTACAAATAATATTGT
This sequence comes from Pseudophryne corroboree, assembly GCF_028390025.1. Lineage (NCBI taxonomy): Eukaryota > Metazoa > Chordata > Amphibia > Anura > Myobatrachidae > Pseudophryne > Pseudophryne corroboree. Next base: position 395,358,787 of record NC_086449.1, read on the forward strand.
GAGGTGTGAGGTGTTCAGAATAGACTGAAAATGAGTGGAAATTATGGTTATTGAGGTTAATAATACTATGGGATCAAAATGACCCCCAAATTCTATGATTTAAGCTGTTTTTGAGGGTTTTTTGTAAAAAAAAACACCCGAATCCAAAACACACCCGAATCCGACCAAAAATTTTCAGGGAGGTTTTGCCAAAACGCGTCCGAATCCAAAACACGGCTGCGGAACCGAATCCAAAACCAAAACACAAAACCCAAAAAATGTCCTGTGCACATCACTAATACAGTGTCCAGTAGAATCCCGGGATACCTGTAAATAAAATTATACTTACAAAAAATCCGGGGTAGATCGGTCCTCTTCTTATAAGTTATAATCCACGGACTTGTAAAAATAAAAAATAAAAAAACCCGATCCACGCACTGAAAGGGGATCCATGTTTACACATGGATCCCCTTTCCCCATCTGGTGGGACCCCCCGTGACTCCTGTCAAAGAGGGTCCCTTCAGCCAATCAGGGAGCGCCACATCATGGCACTCTCCTGATTGGCTGTGCGCTCCTGGGCTGTCAGTCAGGCTGCGCACTGTAGATACAATGTAGCGCATATGTGCTCCATTGTATCCAATGGTGGGAACTTTGCGGTCTGCGGTAGACCGCGAGGTTAAGTGGGGCCAACCCAGGATTCTATTGGACAAGGGGACCGACTGCTTCGCGTCAACATAGGTAAGTATGTATGTATGTAAGTGTGCATGTATGGTTAATAAAATTTTACTTTCAAGTTGTGTGTGTTTTGTTTTTATTTGGGTATTTTTTTGCAGTAGAACTACACGTACCAGCAGGCCCATTTTTTCACTGCATGCTGGTACTTGTGGTTCTCCAAGTACCAGCTTGCGGGGAGGCTTGCTGGGACTTGTAGTTCTGCTACAAAAAACAAGGGCCCTCATTCCGAGTTGATCGGTCGGTATTTTTCATCGCATCGCAATGAAAATCCGCTTAGTACGCATGCGCAATATTCGCACTGCGACTGCGCCAAGTAATTTAACAATGAAGATAGTATTTTTACTCACGGCTTTTTCATCGCTCCGGCGATCGTAATGTGATTGACAGGAAATGGGTGTTACTGGGCGGAAACACGGCGTTTTAGGGGCGTGTGGATGAAAACGCTACCGTTTCCGGAAAAAACGCAGGAGTGGCTGGAGAAACGGAGGAGTGTCTGGGCGAACGCTGGGTGTGTTTGTGACGTCAAACCAGGAACGACAAGCACTGAACTGATCGCACAGGCAGAGTAAGTCTGAAGCTACTCTGAAACTGCAAAGTAGTTTGTAATCGCAATATTGCGAATACATCGGTCGCAATTTTAAGAAGCTAAGATACACTCCCAGTAGGCGTAGGCTTAGCGTGTGTAACTCTGCTAAATTCGCCTTGCGACCGATCAACTCGGAATGAGGGCCCATATTTTTTTTTACACAAAAGGCTACCAGCCTCCCATCCGCTGCCCTTGGATGGGGGGGACAGCCTCGGGCTTCACCCCTGGCTCTTGGGTGGCTGGAGGGGGGGAACCCTTGATTCCCCTTGACTCCTCCAGCGTACCCCGGCCAGGGGTGACTAGTTGGGGATATAATGCCAGGGCCGCAGGGACCAATATAAAAGTATCCCCCGGCTGTGGCATTATCTCTCTGACTTGTGGAGCCCGGTGCTGGTGTTAAAAATACGGGGGGACCCCTATGTCTTTTGTCCCCCGTATTTTTTGCACCAGGACCAGGCGCAGAGCCCGGTGCTGGATGTTAAAATATGGGGGAACCCCTGTCAATTTCCCCCCCGTATTTTTACAACCAGGACCGGCTCAAAGAGCCTGAGGCTGGTTATGCTTAGGAGGGGGGACCCCACGCAATTTTTTTTCAGAATTTTTAACACTTTAAATACTTTTTTTAAGGTACACAATGAAGCCCTGCATGGATCTCACAGATCCGGCCGGGATTCATTGTGTTTTGTCAGGCAGTGTTTTACTAATCACTGCCTGACATTACGAATCACATCGACATCGGAAAACAGGAATGTGACAAACTCGACAGCTTAGTAAATTACTGTATCAGGGGGGTAATTCTGAGTTGATCGCAGCAGCAAGTTTGTTAGCAATTGGGCAAAACCATGTGCACTGCAGGGGCGGCAGAGATAACATGTGCAGAGATAGTTAGATTTGGGTGGGGTGTATTGAAAGTGAAATCTAAATTGCAGTGTAAAAATAAAGCATCCAGTATTTACCCTGCACAGAAACAATATAACCCACCCAAATCTAACTCTCTCTGCAAATGTTATATCTGCCCCCCCTTGCAGTGCACATGGTTTTGCCCAATTGCTAACAAACTTGCTGCTGCGATCAACTCAGAATTATCCCCCAGGATTCAAAAAATTGCAGTAAAATGCATCCGATAAAAAAATTAGTTTTAACACAACACAAATTGACTCAAACACGAATATTAGTAAATATACCCCAATGTATAGGTATATATTTTTTTTCTTTGTTCTATTATGTATTTTATGTACTGTCATGTCTGCGTTGTATGTGACTTTATGAAAAACAATAAAAAAATTATTGAGCTAAAAAATAATTACATTTGTGTTGTTTTGAATACTGATTTTGTGCATGCGCTCTCTTTGTTGAAATACATTTATCATATTAACTGTGCGGTACACATGCCTGTGTCTGGGCATCAGCCAGCCAGTGAGAGCTGTGAGGGGAGGGAGTTGGGTCAGGGTCTCCATCCAGCTCTCACTGCGCAAATGCTAGACAGACATTTTGTAGGATTATATAAAAGATAACTGTCAAGAGCCAGTTTTTTTTAAATCACATCGAATGACAGAGGACAGAGGAGATACTACATGCAACAGTGAGTGACCCTGTATGTGATGGATATAGGAGGAGGCACTATATAGCCTCCTGTATGTTTGTCTGTGACTGTATTTCTGTATGTGTGTGATTGTGTATGTGTGTATGACTGTATGTATGTGTGTGTATTAGTGTGTGACTGTATGTGTGTGATATGGGGCAGAAGTGACATAGGGCATAACTTATTGCTTATCCGTGCACCTGGTATCCGGTCCTCTGCTGTGAGGTTTTGGATCCCTGATATGCGGCCGGTAGATCCTGGAACGATACATGTCATATGACTTTAAGCAACCAAATAATTCCTTTATGTTTATTTGGCTGATTTGATAAGTCCAGATGTGGACCCTTTACAGCCCAACAGTAGTACTGGCTAACCCTGAGGCAAGGTGTCTAATGAGAAACCTAGTTGACCATGCTACTGGTTGTGGCCCCAGATGAGTTTTGCTAGGTGGCTGCTGAAAAACAGGAGAATGGAAATTACAGGCCAAGGTTAGGGCTGGTAGCTCAAATGCCACATAACAATTGTCATCACAGGTATCACAGGTACAAAATTAAATAACTGGACAACATATCAAGTTCGCAAGCAAAAAAACATTTAAGAACAAAGCGATTGTTACACAGTAGGCTGCAGGGGCTGGGGGGGGGGAGGGTAGGGTTAAGCACTAGGGGGGACAGTTAAGGTTAGGTTGTAAGTAGGCAGGGTTAGGGTTAGGCTGTCGGTGGGGAGAGTTAGGCTTAGGCTGCAGAAAGGGAGGGCTAAGGTTAGGATGCGGAAGTGAGGGTTAGAGTTAGGCTGTAGGAGGGGAGGGTTAGGGTTAGGCTGCAGGAGGAGTGGATTAGGCTGCGGAAGTGAGGGTTAGGATTAGGCTGTGGAAAGGGAGAGCTAGGGTAAGGCTGCGGAAAAAGAGTGCTAGGGTTAGGCTGTGGGAAGGAAAGGTTAGGCTGCGGGTTGGGAGGGTTAGGTTTCTTATAAAGAAGTGTAGGATTCTGACCACTGGAATGCTGCTGTCTGTATTTTGGCCATCAGCATCCAGACTGTCGGGATCCTGTACACAACCCAGCAGACAAGGTACACGGCTGAGCATTTATGCATGGTATAGGGCAAATGCTGGACGATGACGGGTGGAGTGGAACAGAAGCTCCTCCTCCCTGTGTATGTGTTGCATCATCCTCCCTGGTCCCCCCACTGCAAGGAGCTGCAGAGAGGGGTCAGAGCTTAGCGTCTCCAGACTCCAAGACATTTCTAACTGGCAGTAGCAGGCTGGCATTGATGGGGCTGTGAGGCACCACATTTGTGCCCGTAGAGACCATGTACTTTCTTCAGAAAAGGTGATTACATTATTTAAAAATATTAATATTATAATATAAAATAATAAAATGACCCCACCCTACCAGTATACATTCTACCACTAATCCATAACGTTACCTAAGCCACCACATTTATCTGAGTTCTCAATACCATTCTCCATCCATCCCAGTCCCTCAATACAGTGTGTGCCCTTAAAAAATATTTATTTGCTTGTTTTATTTTCATCTTCAGAAAAGGCGAAACACATTCTTTTAAAATATATAATATTATAATCTAAAGTACCAAACATAATACACTGACCCTACCAGGCCACATTCCTCCTGAGATCCATAAATCTCACATCAGTCCCTACGTTTGTGAGTTCTCAACACCCTTCCCCTTCTCCCATAGTCTTTGATAGACATTAATTCATTTTTAATGCATCCACCTATAATTATATTCATTACATTGCTAATGTTGATGGTAATATGAGCTAGATAGAAACTAGAGTAAGTCAAGCACCATGTCATTTTGCTGAGGAATTGAATATTAGTACTAGACACACCCACTGGTTGGTATTAGACACACATACAGTTGGTGCTAGCCACACCCACTAGGCGGTGCTAGACATGCCACTCCAAGGGAGCACACACTAATATGCATTTCAGCTCTGAAAACCCCACAACCATTTTTCTCTGACGTCCTAAGTGGATGCTGGGGACTCCGTCAGGACCATGGGGAATAGCGGCTCCGCAGGAGACAGGGCACAAAAGTAAAAGCTTTAGGATCAGGTGGTGTGCACTGGCTCCTCCCCCTATGACCCTCCTCCAAGCCTCAGTTAGATCTTTGTGCCCGGCCGAGAAGGGTGCAATCTAGGTGGCTCTCCTAAAGAGCTGCTTAGAGTAAAAATGTAACCCCTGCCAGGTTGTCAGAAAAACGGGAGAAGAAGCCCGCCGAAAAGGGGGCGGGGCCTATTCTCCTCAGCACACAGTGCCATTTTCCCTCACATAACTGCTGGTGGGAAGGCTCCCAGGCTCTCCCCTGCACTGCACTACAGAAACAGGGTTAAAACAGAGAGGGGGGGCATTTTTGTGGCGATATTATTACTAGAGATGAGCGGGTTCGGTTTCTTTGAATCCGAACCCGCACGAACTTCACTTTTTTTTCCACGGGTCCGAGCGACTCGGATCTTCCCGCCTTGCTCGGTTAACCCGAGCGCGCCCGAACGTCATCATGACGCTGTCGGATTCTCGCGAGGCTCGGATTCTATCGCGAGACTCGGATTCTATATAAGGAGCCGCGCGTCGCCGCCATTTTCACTCGTGCATTGAGATTGATAGGGAGAGGACGTGTCTGGCGTCCTCTCCATTAGAATAGAGATAGATAGATTAGATAGAGAGAGATTGTGCAGAGTCGCAGACAGAGTTAGTTTACCACAGTCAGTGACCAGTGCAGTTGCTAGTTAACTTTTATTTAATATAATATATCCGTTCACTTCTCTCTGCTATATCCGTTCTCTGCCTGAAAAAAAAAACGATACACAGCACAGTCAGTCACACAGTGTGACTCAGTCTGTGTGCACTCAGCTCAGCCCAGTGTGCTGCACAGTCATCAATGTATAAATTAAAAGCTTATAATTAATTGTGGGGGAGACTGGGGAGCACTGCAGGTTGTTAGCAGGAGCCAGGAGTACAATTATATTAATTAACAGTGCACACTTTTGCTGCAGGAGTGGTGACCAGTGCCTGACCACCAGTATAGTATTGTTGTATACTACTAATATCTCTTTAAATATCAACCAGTCTATATTAGCAGCAGACACAGTACAGTGCGGTAGTTCACGGCTGTGGCTACCTCTGTGTCGGCACACGGCAGGCAGTCCGTCCGACCAGAATTGTATTATTTATTATTATATACCTACCACCTAACCGTGGTTTTTTTTTCATTCTTTATACCGTCATAGTGTCATCCTAATTGTTACGAGTATACTACTATCTCTTTATCAACCAGTGTACAGTGCGGTAGTTCACGGCTGTGGCTACCTCTGTGTCGGCACACGGCAGGCAGTCCGTCCGACCAGAATTGTATTATTTATTATTATATACCTACCACCTAACCGTGGTTTTTTTTTCATTCTTTATACCGTCATAGTGTCATCCTAATTGTTACGAGTATACTACTATCTCTTTATCAACCAGTGTACAGTGCGGTAGTTCACGGCTGTGGCTACCTCTGTGTCGGCACACGGCAGGCAGTCCGTCCGACCAGAATTGTATTATTTATTATTATATACCTACCACCTAACCGTGGTTTTTTTTTCATTCTTTATACCGTCATAGTGTCATCCTAATTGTTACGAGTATACTACTATCTCTTTATCAACCAGTGTACAGTGCGGTAGTTCACGGCTGTGGCTACCTCTGTGTCGGCACACGGCAGGCAGTCCGTCCGACCAGAATTGTATTATTTATTATTATATACCTACCACCTAACCGTGGTTTTTTTTTTCATTCTTTATACCGTCATAGTGTCATCCTAATTGTTACGAGTATACTACTATCTCTTTATCAACCAGTGTACAGTGCGGTAGTTCACGGCTGTGGCTACCTCTGTGTCGGCACACGGCAGGCAGTCCGTCCGACCAGAATTGTATTATTTATTATTATATACCTACCACCTAACCGTGGTTTTTTTTTCATTCTTTATACCGTCATAGTGTCATCCTAATTGTTACGAGTATACTACTATCTCTTTATCAACCAGTGTACAGTGCGGTAGTTCACGGCTGTGGCTACCTCTGTGTCGGCAGTCGGCAGGCAGTCCGTCCATCCATAATTGTATTATTATTATAATATATACCACCTAACCGTGGTTTTTTTTTCATTCTTTATACCGTCATAGTGTCATACTAGTTGTTACGAGTATACTACTATCTCTTTATCAACCAGTGTACAGTGCGGTAGTTCACGGCTGTGGCTACCTCTGTGTCGGCAGTCGGCAGGCAGTCCGTCCATCCATAATTGTATTATTATTATAATATATACCACCTAACTGTGGTTTTTTTTGCATTCTTTATACCGTCGTCATAGTGTCATACTAGTTGTTACGAGTATACTACTATCTCTTTATCAACCAGTGTACAGTGCGGTAGTTCACGGCTGTGGCTACCTCTGTGTCGGCAGTCGGCAGGCAGTCCGTCCATCCATAATTGTATTATTATTATAATATATACCACCTAACCGTGGTTTTTTTTTCATTCTTTATACCGTCGTCATAGTGTCATACTAGTTGTTACGAGTATACTACTATCTCTTTATCAACCAGTGTACAGTGCGGTAGTTCACGGCTGTGGCTACCTCTGTGTCGGCAGTCGGCAGGCAGTCCGTCCATCCATAATTGTATTATTATTATAATATATACCACCTAACCGTGGTTTTTTTTTCATTCTTTATACCGTCGTCATAGTGTCATACTAGTTGTTACGAGTATACTACTATCTCTTTATCAACCAGTGTACAGTGCGGTAGTTCACGGCTGTGGCTACCTCTGTGTCGGCAGTCGGCAGGCAGTCCGTCCATCCATAATTGTATTATTATTATAATATATACCACCTAACCGTGGTTTTTTTTTCATTCTTTATACCGTCGTCATAGTGTCATACTAGTTGTTACGAGTATACTACTATCTCTTTATCAACCAGTGTACAGTGCGGTAGTTCACGGCTGTGGCTACCTCTGTGTCGGCAGTCGGCAGGCAGTCCGTCCATCCATAATTGTATTATTATTATAATATATACCACCTAACCGTGGTTTTTTTTTCATTCTTTATACCGTCGTCATAGTGTCATACTAGTTGTTACGAGTATACTACTATCTCTTTATCAACCAGTGTACAGTGCGGTAGTTCACGGCTGTGGCTACCTCTGTGTCGGCAGTCGGCAGGCAGTCCGTCCATCCATAATTGTATTATTATTATAATATATACCACCTAACCGTGGTTTTTTTTTCATTCTTTATACCGTCGTCATAGTGTCATACTAGTTGTTACGAGTATACTACTATCTCTTTATCAACCAGTGTACAGTGCGGTAGTTCACGGCTGTGGCTACCTCTGTGTCGGCAGTCGGCAGGCAGTCCGTCCATCCATAATTGTATTATTATTATAATATATACCACCTAACCGTGGTTTTTTTATACCACCTAACCGTGGCAGTCCGTCCATAATTGTATACTAGTATCCAATCCATCCATCTCCATTGTTTACCTGAGGTGCCTTTTAGTTCTGCCTATAAAATATGGAGAACAAAAAAGTTGAGGTTCCAAAATTAGGGAAAGATCAAGATCCACTTCCACCTCGTGCTGAAGCTGCTGCCACTAGTCATGGCCGAGACGATGAAATGCCAGCAACGTCGTCTGCCAAGGCCGATGCCCAATGTCATAGTACAGAGCATGTCAAATCCAAAACACCAAATATCAGAAAAAAAAGGACTCCAAAACCTAAAATAAAATTGTCGGAGGAGAAGCGTAAACTTGCCAATATGCCATTTACCACACGGAGTGGCAAGGAACGGCTGAGGCCCTGGCCTATGTTCATGGCTAGTGGTTCAGCTTCACATGAGGATGGAAGCACTCAGCCTCTCGCTAGAAAACTGAAAAGACTCAAGCTGGCAAAAGCACCGCAAAGAACTGTGCGTTCTTTGAAATCCCAAATCCACAAGGAGAGTCCAATTGTGTCGTTTGCGATGCCTGACCTTCCCAACACTGGACGTGAAGAGCATGCGCCTTCCACTATTTGCATGCCCCCTGCAAGTGCTGGAAGGAGCACCCGCAGTCCAGTTCCTGATAGTCAGATTGAAGATGTCAGTGTTGAAGTACACCAGGATGAGGAGGATATGGGTGTTGCTGGCGCTGGGGAGGAAATTGACCAGGAGGATTCTGATGGTGAGGTGGTTTGTTTAAGTCAGGCACCCGGGGAGACACCTGTTGTCCGTGGGAGGAATATGGCCGTTGACATGCCAGGTGAAAATACCAAAAAAATCAGCTCTTCGGTGTGGAGGTATTTCACCAGAAATGCGGACAACAGGTGTCAAGCCGTGTGTTCCCTTTGTCAAGCTGTAATAAGTAGGGGTAAGGACGTTAACCACCTCGGAACATCCTCCCTTATACGTCACCTGCAGCGCATTCATAATAAGTCAGTGACAAGTTCAAAAACTTTGGGTGACAGCGGAAGCAGTCCACTGACCAGTAAATCCCTTCCTCTTGTAACCAAGCTCACGCAAACCACCCCACCAACTCCCTCAGTGTCAATTTCCTCCTTCCCCAGGAATGCCAATAGTCCTGCAGGCCATGTCACTGGCAAGTCTGACGAGTCCTCTCCTGCCTGGGATTCCTCCGATGCATCCTTGCGTGTAACGCCTACTGCTGCTGGCGCTGCTGTTGTTGCCGCTGGGAGTCGATGGTCATCCCAGAGGGGAAGTCGTAAGCCCACTTGTACTACTTCCAGTAAGCAATTGACTGTTCAACAGTCCTTTGCGAGGAAGATGAAATATCACAGCAGTCATCCTACTGCAAAGCGGATAACTGAGTCCTTGACAACTATGTTGGTGTTAGACGTGCGTCCGGTATCCGCCGTTAGTTCACAGGGAACTAGACAATTTATTGAGGCAGTGTGCCCCCGTTACCAAATACCATCTAGGTTCCACTTCTCTAGGCAGGCGATACCGAGAATGTACACGGACGTCAGAAAAAGACTCACCAGTCTCCTAAAAAATGCAGTTGTACCCAATGTCCACTTAACCACGGACATGTGGACAAGTGGAGCAGGGCAGGGTCAGGACTATATGACTGTGACAGCCCACTGGGTAGATGTATGGACTCCCGCCGCAAGAACAGCAGCGGCGGCACCAGTAGCAGCATCTCGCAAACGCCAACTCTTTCCTAGGCAGGCTACGCTTTGTATCACCGCTTTCCAGAATACGCACACAGCTGAAAACCTCTTACGGCAACTGAGGAAGATCATCGCGGAATGGCTTACCCCAATTGGACTCTCCTGTGGATTTGTGGCATCGGACAACGCCAGCAATATTGTGTGTGCATTAAATATGGGCAAATTCCAGCACGTCCCATGTTTTGCACATACCTTGAATTTGGTGGTGCAGAATTTTTTAAAAAACGACAGGGGCGTGCAAGAGATGCTGTCGGTGGCCAGAAAAATTGCGGGACACTTTCGGCGTACAGGCACCACGTACAGAAGACTGGAGCACCACCAAAAACTACTGAACCTGCCCTGCCATCATCTGAAGCAAGAAGTGGTAACGAGGTGGAATTCAACCCTCTATATGCTTCAGAGGTTGGAGGAGCAGCAAAAGGCCATTCAAGCCTATACAATTGAGCACGATATAGGAGATGGAATGCACCTGTCTCAAGTGCAGTGGAGAATGATTTCAACGTTGTGCAAGGTTCTGATGCCCTTTGAACTTGCCACACGTGAAGTCAGTTCAGACACTGCCAGCCTGAGTCAGGTCATTCCCCTCATCAGGCTTTTGCAGAAGAAGCTGGAGGCATTGAAGAAGGAGCTAACACGGAGCGATTCCGCTAGGCATGTGGGACTTGTGGATGCAGCCCTTAATTCGCTTAACAAGGATTCACGGGTGGTCAATCTGTTGAAATCAGAGCACTACATTTTGGCCACCGTGCTCGATCCTAGATTTAAAGCCTACCTTGGATCTCTCTTTCCGGCAGACACAGGTCTGCTGGGGTTGAAAGACCTGCTGGTGACAAAATTGTCAAGTCAAGCGGAACGCGACCTGTCAACATCTCCTCCTTCACATTCTCCCGCAACTGGGGGTGCGAGGAAAAGGCTCAGAATTCCGAGCCCACCCGCTGGCGGTGATGCAGGGCAGTCTGGAGCGACTGCTGATGCTGACATCTGGTCCGGACTGAAGGACCTGCCAACGATTACGGACATGTCGTCTACTGTCACTGCATATGATTCTCTCAACATTGATAGAATGGTGGAGGATTATATGAGTGACCGCATCCAAGTAGGCACGTCACACAGTCCGTACTTATACTGGCAGGAAAAAGAGGCAATTTGGAGGCCCTTGCACAAACTGGCTTTATTCTACCTAAGTTGCCCTCCCACAAGTGTGTACTCCGAAAGAGTGTTTAGTGCCGCCGCTCACCTTGTCAGCAATCGGCGTACGAGGTTACATCCAGAAAATGTGGAGAAGATGATGTTCATTAAAATGAATTATAATCAATTCCTCCGCGGAGACATTGACCAGCAGCAATTGCCTCCACAAAGTACACAGGGAGCTGAGATGGTGGATTCCAGTGGGGACGAATTGATAATCTGTGAGGAGGGGGATGTACACGGTGATATATCGGAGGGTGAAGATGAGGTGGACATCTTGCCTCTGTAGAGCCAGTTTGTGCAAGGAGAGATTAATTGCTTCTTTTTTGGGGGGGGTCCAAACCAACCCGTCATATCAGTCACAGTCGTGTGGCAGACCCTGTCACTGAAATGATGGGTTGGTTAAAGTGTGCATGTCCTGTTTTGTTTATACAACATAAGGGTGGGTGGGAGGGCCCAAGGATAATTCCATCTTGCACCTCTTTTTTCTTTTCTTTTTCTTTGCATCATGTGCTGATTGGGGAGGGTTTTTTGGAAGGGACATCCTGCGTGACACTGCAGTGCCACTCCTAGATGGGCCCGGTGTTTGTGTCGGCCACTAGGGTCGCTAATCTTACTCACACAGCTACCTCATTGCGCCTCTTTTTTTCTTTGCGTCATGTGCTGTTTGGGGAGGGTTTTTTGGAAGGGACATCCTGCGTGACACTGCAGTGCCACTCCTAGATGGGCCCGGTGTTTGTGTCGGCCCCTAGGGTCGCTAATCTTACTCACACAGTCAGCTACCTCATTGCGCCTCTTTTTTTCTTTGCGTCATGTGCTGTTTGGGGAGGGTTTTTTGGAAGGGCCATCCTGCGTGACACTGCAGTGCCACTCCTAGATGGGCCCGGTGTTTGTGTCGGCCACTAGGGTCGCTAATCTTACTCACACAGCTACCTCATTGCGCCTCTTTTTTTCTTTGCGTCATGTGCTGTTTGGGGAGGGTTTTTTGGAAGGGCCATCCTGCGTGACACTGCAGTGCCACTCCTAGATGGGCCCGGTGTTTGTGTCGGCCACTAGGGTCGCTAATCTTACTCACACAGCTACCTCATTGCGCCTCTTTTTTTCTTTGCGTCATGTGCTGTTTGGGGAGGGTTTTTTGGAAGGGACATCCTGCGTGACACTGCAGTGCCACTCCTAGATGGGCCCGGTGTTTGTGTCGGCCACTAGGGTCGCTTATCTTACTCACACAGCGACCTCGGTGCAAATTTTAGGACTAAAAATAATATTGTGAGGTGTGAGGTATTCAGAATAGACTGAAAATGAGTGTAAATTATGGTTTTTGAGGTTAATAATACTTTGGGATCAAAATGACCCCCAAATTCTATGATTTAAGCTGTTTTTTAGTGTTTTTGGAAAAAAACACCCGAATCCAAAACACACCCGAATCCGACAAAAATAATTCGGTGAGGTTTTGCCAAAACGCGTTCGAACCCAAAACACGGCCGCGGAACCGAACCCAAAACCAAAACACAAAACCCGAAAAATTTCAGGCGCTCATCTCTAATTATTACATCTTAAGATGCTATAAGGGAAAACACTTATATAAGGTTGTCCCTGTAAAATTATAGCGTTTTGGTGTGTGCTGGCAAACTCTCCCTCTGTCTCCCCAAAGGGCTAGTGGGGTCCTGTCCTCTATCAGAGCATTCCCTGTGTGTATGCTGTGTGTCGGTACGTGTGTGTCGACATGTATGAGGACGATGTTGGTGAGGAGGCGGAGCAATTGCCTGTAATGGTGATGTCACTCTCTAGGGAGTCGACACCGAAATGGATGGCTTATTTAGGGAATTACGTGATAATGTCAACATGCTGCAAGGTCGGTTGACGACATGAGACGGCCGGCAAACCAATTAGTACCTGTCCAGGCGTCTCAAACACCGTCAGGGGCTTTAAAACGCCCATTACCTCAGTCGGTCGACACAGACACAGACACGGACACTGACTCCAGTGTCGACGGTGAAGAAACAAACGTATTTTCCATTAGGGCCACACGTTACATGTTAAGGGCAATGAAGGAGGTGTTACATATTTCTGATACTACAAGTACCACAAAAAAGGGTATTATGTGGGGTGTGAAAAAACTACCTGTAGTTTTTCCTGAATCAGATAAATTAAATGAAGTGTGTGATGATGCGTGGGTCTCCCCCGATAGAAAATTAAAGGCGCTCACACGCTTATCAAAACAAGTGGCGTTACCGTCTCCAGATACGGCCGCCCTCAAGGAGCCAGCTAATAGGAGGCTGGAAAATATCCTAAAAAGTATATACACACATACTGGTGTTATACTGCGACCAGCGATCGCCTCAGCCTGGATGTGCAGCGCTGGGGTGGCTTGGTCGGATTCCCTGACTGAAAATATTGATACCCTTGACAGGGACAGTATTTTATTGACTATAGAGCATTTAAAGGATGCATTTCTATATATGCGAGATGCACAGAGGGATATTTGCACTCTGGCATCAAGAGTAAGTGCGATGTCCATGTCTGCCAGAAGATGTTTATGGACACGACAGTGGTCAGGTGATGCAGATTCCAAACGGCAGTATTGCCGTATAAAGGGGAGGAGTTATTTGGGGTCGGTCCATCGGACCTGGTGGCCACGGCAACAGCTGGAAAATCCACCTTTTTTACCCCAAGTCACATATCAGCAGAAAAAGACACCGTCTTTTCAGCCTCAGTCCTTTCGTCCCCATAAGGGCAAGCGGGCAAAAGGCCAGTCATATCTGCCCAGGGGTAGAGGAACGGAAGAAGACTGCAGCAGGCAGCCCCTTCCCAGGAACAGAAGCCCTCCACCGCTTCTGCCAAGTCCTCAGCATGACGCTGGGGCCGTACAAGCGGACTCGGGTGCGGTGGGGGGGGGGTCGTCTCAAGAGTTTCAGCGCGCAGTGGGCTCACTCGCAAGTGGACCCCTGGATCCTACAAGTAGTATCCCAGGGGTACAGATTGGAAATTCGAGACGTCTCCCCCTCGCAGGTTCCTGAAATCTGCTTTACCAACGTCTCCCTCCGACAGGGAGGCAGTATTGGAAACAATTCACAAGCTGTATTCCCAGCAGGTGATAATCAAAGTACCCCTCCTACAACAAGGAATGGGGTATTATTCCACACTATTTGTGGTACTGAAGCCAGACGGCTCGGTGAGATTTATTCTAAATCTGAAATCTTTGAACACTTACATACAAAGGTTCAAATCAAGATGGAGTCACTCAGAGCAGTGATAGCGAACCAGGAAGAAGGGGACTATATGGTGTCCCTGGACATCAAGGATGCTTACCTCCATGTCCCAAATTGCCCTTCTCACCAAGGGTACCTCAGGTTCGTGGTACAGAACTGTCACTCTCAGTTTCAGACGCTGCCGTTTGGATTGTCCACGGCACCCCGGGTCTTTACCAAGGTAATGGCCGAAATGATGATTCTTCTTCAAAGAAAAGGCATCTTAATTATCCCTTACTTGGACGATCTCCTGATAAGGGCAAGGTCCAGAAAACAGTTGGGGGTCGGAGTAGCACTATCTCAAGTAGTTCTACGACAGCACGGGTGGATTCTAAATATTCCAAAATCGTAGCTGATTCCGACGACACGTCTGCTGTTACTAGGGATGATTCTGGACACAGTCCAGAAAAAGGTGTTTCTCCCGGAGGAGAAAGCCTGGGAGTTATCCGAGCTAGTTAGGAACCTCCTAGAACCAGGCCAAGTGTCAGTGCATCAATGCACAAGAGTCCTGGGAAAAATGGTGGCTTCTTACGAAGCGATTCCATTCGGCAGATTTCACGAAAGAATTTTTCAGTGGGATCTGCTGGACAAATGGTCCGGATCGCATCTTCAGATGCATCAGCGGATAATCCTGTCTTCAAGGACAAGGGTGTCTCTTCTGTGGTGGCTGCAGAGTGCTCATCTACTAGAGGGCAGCAGATTCGGCATTCAGGACTGGGTCCTGGTGACCACGGATGCCAGCCTGAGAGGCTGGGGAGCAGTCACACAGGGAAGAAATTTCCAAGGAGTGTGGTCAAGTCTGGAGACTTCTCTCCACATAAATATACTGGAGCTAAGGGCAATTTACAATGCTCTGAGCCTAGGAAGACCTCTGCTTCAAAGTCAACCGGTGCTGATCCAGTCGGACAACATTACGGCAGTCGCCCACGTAAACAGACAGGGCGACACAAGAAGCAGGAGGGCAATGGCAGAAGCTGCAAGGATTCTTCGCTGGGCGGAAAATCATGTGATAGCACTGTCAGCAGTGTTCATTCCGGGAGTGGACAACTGGGAAGCAGACTTCCTCAGCAGGCACGACCTCCACCCGGGAGAGTGGGGACTTCACACGGAAGTCTTCCACATGATTGTGAACCATTGGGAAAAATGATGGCGTCCCGCCTGAACAAAAAACTGGACAGGTATTGCGCCAGGTCAAGAGACCCTCAGGCAATAGCTGTGGACGTTCTGGTAACACCGTGGGTGTACCAGTCGGTGTATGGGTTCCCTCCTCTGCTTCTCATACCTAAGGTACTGAGAATTATAAGACGTAGAGGAGTAAGAACTATACTCATGGCTCCGGATTGGCCAAGAAGGACTTGGTACCCGGAACTTCAAGAGATGCTCACAGAGGACTCATGGCCTCTGCCGCTAAGAAGGGACTTGCTTCAGCAAGTACCATGTCTGTTCCAAGACTTACCGCGGCTGCGTTTGACGGCATGGCGGTTGAACGCCGGATCCTAAGGGAAAAAGGCATTCCGGAAGAGGTCATTCCTACCCTGGTCAAAGCCAAGAAGGAGGTGACCGCACAACATTATCACCACATGTGGCGAAAATATGTTGCGTGGTGTGAGGCCAGGAAGGCCCCACGAAGAAATTTCAACTCGGTCGATTCCTGCATTTCCTGCAAACAGGAGTGTCTATGGGCCTCAAATTGGGATCCATTAAGGTTCAAATTTCGGCCCTGTCGATTTTCTTCCAGAAAGAATTGGCTTCAATTCCTGAAGTCCAGAAGTTTGTCAAGGGAGTACTGCATATACAACCCCCTTTTGTGCCTCCAGTGGCACTGTGGGATCTCAACGTAGTTCTGGAATTCCTCAAATCACATTGGTTTAAACCGCTCAAATCTGTGGATTTGAAATATCTCACATGGAAAGTGACCATGATGTTGGCCCTGGCCTCGGCCAGGCGAGTGTCAGAATTGGCGGCTTTGTCTCAAAAAAGCCCATATCTGATTGTCCATTGGGACAGGGCAGAGCTGCGGACTCGTCCCCAGTTTCTCCCTAAGGTGGTGTCAGCGTTTCACCTGAACCAGCTTATTGTGGTACCTGCGGCTACTAGGGACTTGGAGGACTCCAAGTTGCTAGATGTTGTCAGGGCCCTGAAAATATAGGTTTCCAGGACGGCTGGAGTCAGGAAAACTGACTTGCTGTTATCCTGTATGCACCCAACAAACTGGGTGCTCTTGCTTCTAAGCAGACGATTGCTAGTTGGATGTGTAGTACAATTCAGCTTGCACATTCTGTGGCAGGCCTGCCACAGCCAAAATATGTAAATGCCCATTCCACAAGGAAGGTGGGCTCATCTTGGGCAGCTGCCCGAGGGGTCTCGGCTTTACAACTTTGCCGAGCTGCTACTTGGTCAGGGGCACACCCTGGCTGAGGAGGACCTGGAGTTCTCTCACTTGGTGCCGCAGAGTCATCCGCACTCTCCCGCCCGTTTGGGAGCTTTGGTATAATCCCCATGGTCCTGACGGAGTCCCCAGCATCCACTTAGGACGTCAGAGAAAATAAGAATTTACTTACCGATAATTCTATTTCTCGTAGTCCGTAGTGGATGTTGGGCGCCCATCCCAAGTGCGGATTGTCTGCAATACTTGTACATAGTTATTGTTACAAAAATCGGGTTATTATTGTTGTGAGCCATCTTTTCAGAGGCTCCGCTGTTATCATGCTGTTAACTGGGTTCAGATCACAGGTTGTACAGTGTGATTGGTGTGGCTGGTATGAGTCTTACCCGGGATTCAAAATCCTTCCTTATTGTGTACGCTCGTCCGGGCACAGTATCCTAACTGAGGCTTGGAGGAGAGTCATAGGGGGAGGAGCCAGTGCACACCACCTGATCCTAAAGCTTTTACTTTTGTGCCCTGTCTCCTGCGGAGCCGCTATTCCCCATGGTCCTGACGGAGTCCCCAGCATCCACTACGGACTACGAGAAATAGAATTATCGGTAAGTAAAATTCTTATTTTTTTATTGGATGCCACGGATATTGGGAGCGCGCATACCTGCGGTAATCCAAACTTTTTTGGTTGAACAATAGACACTGTCAGTGGAGTTATTTTAAGGATAGACTACCGCTCATGGGCCAGTGCTTTGATAATGCACCCCAGGCTAAAGTATGCTGCCCAGCCCCTGGTAGGAACTCCCGGGAATGATGTCCTGTCCACTACATTGGACGCTGCTCTGCTGCATGGACAGTAAAGGGCTTCACTGTGCATGTACCAGTCCCTGAGTGCAGTCCAAGTACACGCCCAGAAGAGAAGTTCACTTGGCCCCCCCCAACATTTTCCTGTGGGGTCCAATGTGTTATGCTCCAGGTCAAAGACATTTATGACAGAGAGGAAGGGCCCAGATTTAGAACTTCTTTTGTTTTGTTTTTAAATTGTATAGAAAACAATAGCTTTTAATTGCAATTAAGTTTCTTTTAATACGACTGTACTATTAACGGTATATGTTTAAAAACTGCATGGCAGGTATACATTAATAATGCAGACATGTCCCTCTAATATTTCTGCTGCTATGATTTGTGTTAAATATTCATGTAGGTGACAGGAGAGCGCATTTGGGGCTCAATTTTCCAAATGTCAAATGTAAAACAGACATTGTACATGATCCGCCATAGTCCTCTGCTTATTATAAGGTTTTTCGATAGCCCCTTTCTCAGGGTTTATGGCTGAACACTGCCATATACAGACCACTAAGGATACTAACATCATCGGTTTTTAAGACTGTAACAAATTATGTAAACATTACTGATGTTAAAATGGGGTGTAGTTGGCATCCTGACATAAGGAATGCCGACGGTCAAGAGACCGGAGCTGGAATCCCGACCATGGCTGCCAAGAGAAATTCTGGGCCCCGGTACAACAACTTCCTGGGACACCCTGACCTCACTGGAGGGGGTGTGACCACAGCA
Source organism: Pseudophryne corroboree (assembly GCF_028390025.1). NCBI lineage: Eukaryota > Metazoa > Chordata > Amphibia > Anura > Myobatrachidae > Pseudophryne > Pseudophryne corroboree. The sequence goes on from NC_086449.1 coordinate 395,377,290, forward strand.
TGCTGAGGGCATGGCTACTCCTCTTTGGGGGCGTGTCTGGAACATCAGAAGCACCCACTCACAGGAGCATGGCATGCCTCCCAGCCAGGGTAGTAGAGAGCTTGGCTAGGCCCACATACTTTTCAGGGGGCATGGCCTAATCAAAGGAGGTGTGGACCTGGGCCCCCACTGGGCCAATTTATCAGACTGGGCCCAGGTAATTTGTACCCTCTCCCCCCCTCTCTCGACACCACTGATCCCAACACCTGACGGAATGACGATGTCGGAATACCGACAGCTGGAATCCTAAATGTAAGTATGCAGGGGAAGGTTAGGCTGCAGGGGGAGGGTTAGGCTGTGGGTGGGGGGTTAGGGATAGGCTGTGGGTGAGAGGGTTAGGGTTAGGCTACGGGGGGGTCAGGGGTGTTTTAAGAGTGGAGGAGGCCCGTGTGCAGCCTTCTGCTTCAGGGGCCCCTCCTCTCTGACTGATGCACAGGTGTTTTAATACTTACCTCTCCGGAGTCCCCCGGCGGTGCCATCCTCTGAGAATAGACTCTATTGCGCATGCGCAAATCTCTGGGAAAACGGCGCGGCGGCCATTTTCTCGAAGATTTTGCTAATGCGCATGCACGAACCTCTGGAAAAATAGCTGCCGTGCCATCTTTCCAGAGTTTTAACGGGCGCAATAGAGTTTGTTCCCCCTAGTGTTCAAACTCTATTACGCTGCCGGGAAGGGATGGCTCCGACGGGGGACTCCAGAGAGGTAAGTATTAAACAAATGGGTGCAGTGTGTGTGGGGTGGGCACCCCTGGACCCTGGGGGCCTATGTGCCTTGCACACACTGCACCCATTATAGATACGCCAATGGGGGGGTTATGGTTAGGCTTCGGGGGGGGGGGAGGTTAGGGGACGGGTTAATTTAGTTCAGCTCCCCTGTTGGAACTATGGCAGTTGGGATAAAATGATCATATGGATAACATATTTTTAAAATAACAGCCAATATACTGCTTTTCCTCTCAGCTTTCTAAAAATTTTAACTTGTTTAAATAAATCCATACAAGTTACCATAAAAACGTGTTTTATTTTTATGTTGAAATTAAATCTTTATGAAAAGCAAGGTAGAAATGCAGAGTCCACGGCACTCCCAAATCCCAAAGGTATATGTAATGAAATACTAATACCGGTGCCCTCCCAATGGTAAACAGCGCTGCTGTGTCCAGTGATATAAGGTGCAGAGACGGGCGGCACTCTCGGCGTAGGGAATGAAGACAGACAAGCAAGTCTGATGTTTCAACGTTTCAATGTCAAAAGCGGCATTTTCGTCAGGATAAAATAACAGAAGGTACTACTCACCCATTTATCTCCGTCTGGTGGTCCGTGGCGCCAGCGGCCGTCGCATCACGCTCCGTCCAACAATGACGTCATCACGAGGTGCCGGCTTCGGCGTCAGGGAACACCTGGACCGGAGCACAATAAAAAAACACAGAAAATGTGCAAACAAAAAAACAGTGTTATCTACACAGCACAATCAGGGCAATACTTGTAACCATTTCATTCTTCTGAAGCAATGTTGATTGTATCTATATACATAGTAACATGAAAGAGCTACACCGTAAACTTTCACAGTAGCTGGTGAAAAGAGCCCATAAGTGTGCGTAGAGAGCTGGCATAAAGCCACAATGTATCAACAATTAGAAAACATGGAGAAACAAAGGCAAACTGGTTAAAGCTGTTTCTGAAGCAATATGTAATTTGTGTCCCTCTACATAATTATAAGTGATGGTGGGCTAAATAAAGGCCGATAGGCCCAACTGTTCATTTAACCCTCGAGGGGACAATGTATCTAATACAAATATCCACTTGGCCTCAGCTTTAAGTAATAATTGAGCACGATCACCCCCTCGATTGAGCGGGGGAATATGATCAATTATACGATGTCTCAGGCAGCTACTAAGTGTTTGGCATGCAGAAAGTGTCTGGCAACAGGTTGATCACTTCGGCCTGAATTAACTGCTGCTCTGATGGAGGCCCGATGCCCGGCCATCCGTTCTTTAAACATGCAGTCAGTTTTCCCCACATAGTGGAGACCACAGGGGCAACTGAGTAAGTAAACCACATATCGTGTGGTGCAAGTTACTCGATGACGTATCTTAAATTTTTTACCCGTAAATGGGTGACAAAAGGTGTCACCCGTCAACATATGGCTGCATATAGTGCAGCCGAGGCACTTGAAGCATCCTGGACATGAGGATTTAAGAAACGTGGTGATGTTACTCTTTTTGGTACTTTCAACGTTGGTTTTAACTACAAAATCACGTATGTTTTTCCCTCTACGATAAGCAGGCATTATACGTGTACTAGGCTGAATGCCTATTTTTTTATCAGTTTGAATAATAGGCCAGAATTTTTTCGTGATCTTGCTGATTGTCGGACTTTGAGTGTTATATTGATTAACCCAAATTAGTCTATCAATATTAACAGTTTTTTTGTTGGAAATTAACGTTTTACTTCTGGGAATTTTCAGTACTTTCTTCTTGATAAGAATAAGCTCGGACTGGTTATATCCCCTTTGGGTAAACTTTGTGATCATATTATCACATGCTGTTTCCAGTTGTGTCTCATCACTGATGATGCGCTTAAGGCGCAGCATCTGTGAGTAGGGGAGATCTTTGCGCAAAGAGACAGGGTGATGACTAGACGCTTGTAAAAGGTTGTTCCTGTCTGTACTTTTAGTAAACAGGGCCGTGTCAATTTTGTCATCCCTGAATGAGATCTGTACGTCTAAGAAGTTAATGCTTTGCTCATGTAAAGTGTATGTAAATTTCACTGGGGAATTTGATGAATTATGTACATTGAGTGTGGATTCTAACAGGCTCCGTGGTCCTGTCCACAATAGAAGCAGATCATCAATAAATCTCAAGTACAGTAATACATATGGTTTGGTTGCTTCATTGGACAGAAACAACTCGTCCTCAATCTGCAGCATGTAGCTGTTCGCAAACGAGGGCGAGACGTTGCTTCCCATGGAGCACCCGGCAAGTTGTAAATAATAATTGTTGTTAAACAGAAAATAATTTCGCTGTAAAGTTAATTGTAACAACTTGAGAAACACAAGGTATCAATTTACAAAAATGTACTGTATACATTAGTATAATGCATTATACAGTAATATGGCTATTTAAAGGTATTCAGATGTGGTTTTTCTTCTGTATATGGTCTGTCAGCGTCGAGACAGAAAGCTTAATGGGAGGTGTTAGTGGTGGGGGGAGCAGGTGACCTACTGTAAGTAAAACAAACAAAGAGGAAGGGGGGTGCAAATCCCCACCCCCAAATTCCCTTCCGCACACTGAAAATTACCTGTAACCATCCCTGAATCTATCTGGTAATAAAATTCAGAGAATTCGTCACAAATGTTTGCAAACACATGTTTAGCTGCTGGCCACTTCACGGCTTCTCTGATACAGCAGTCCTAACTACTTGATAGCAGTGCCCACATTGGGCCATGTAATTTGTGGCTCCCTGGTAAGTTAGCTCTCAGTCTGGAACTGTTTTAGTAATGGCCTTTATTATGAGGCGTACTGTGACAAATTACATGGCCCAATGTGGGCACTGCTATCAAGTAGTTAGGACTGCTGTATCAGAGAAGCCGTGAAGTGGCCAGCAGCTAAACATGTGTTTGCAAACATTTGTGACGAATTCTCTGAATTTTATTACCAGATAGATTCAGGGATGGTTACAGGTAATTTTCAGTGTGCGGAAGGGAATTTGGGGGTGGGGATTTGCACCCCCCTTCCTCTTTGTTTGTTTGTCTGTGACCCCTCCCCCTTCCAGCACCTGATATATAATTATCTCCAGGTATGATTGAGCAGCTTCCAAATTGTTTGTCGACCTACTGTAAGTCTCTGTTACTGTTCTGTCTGGCTGTTAACATTCACAGAAGAGGTTTATTACTGACTGCTCCCTGCTCAGGGGTGTAACTCCCGGAGACAATGGAGTCAGTAGCCGCTGGGTTCCCGGCCTGAAGAGGGCACTTCCTCCATTATCCCCGATTCTGTTCTAGTAAGTACATAGGCGTGCGTATAGGTGCACACACTCTAATGTCAGGCATCCCCTTACGCAAGAGCTGACCACCGATCCCAAAGCATACAGTATGTTGCCAATTAATGTCCCCCCGTGGTGCCAGGTCAGAATTACGGACCGGGAGAATCATGATTGCCTTGCGAGTCGCAACTTCCCGGCCATCCCTTATACACATAATGATGTCACACAGCGCCCTCTCTCCCTTGTGCCAGGCTTATCTAGGATTTGCGCACAAACATCGGCACTCTACCTAGGATGATATCGCCGGGCGGCCGAGGCAGCATTCTCAGGCAGCGGATGTCAACCTGGGCTTTGAGGGGGGTAATATGATTAGTTGCATGACACCACTACAAATGCCACACCACCTATGTGACAGACATAAAATAGATTAGACATACATATACAGTATAATATATACGTGTGGTGTGGCACTTGTAGTGGTAGCATGTAACTAACATCCACTGCAATAGCGCAAAATGCTGACAACTTTTCAATGCCTAATAATATTTTCATCAGGGCAAATTATATAAAGACAAGCTAGAAAGGTGTTTCTGGCAGTGCACACCGGAATGTTATGTGCTGCTCCCACCTATGAGGAAGTACATGTCCTATAGGGGAGGGGGCAGGCCCAGGGACAGGGGGAGACAAAGGAGACACTTGTAATGTGCCCCGAGATTCCAATGAGCTCCGGACCCTCAGGAATCTCAGACGCCAGCTGCAGTGACAGAAGCAGCAGCAGTGTGCTACCGCCCTCCCCCTTCCCCCAGTCACTCGCACTATAGACTCGGAAAACTCAGCATTACTTACCCGGTACCGAAGCTCTCTGTGCAGCGCCGAGTTATGAGGGATCCCAAGGGGACTGTCTCCTCCTGTCAGGGCATATGGGACTCCCAGTGAGATGAGCTTCAGCCCCCGCAGTTTTCTGCCCAGAGTGTGTACCATGCAATATGGCTGGCCCTGCAGTTGTGCAGATTGTGCATGTCCATGGGGCGCAGAGACAGACCTGGGGGCAATCTTCAATGCAGTTATGAACCTCCAAACCGCCAGCATGTACGGGGAAGGCTGAGGCTGTGGTACACAGGGGGGTGAGGACGGTGAGGCTGTGGGACACAGGGGGACGGTGTGGCTGCAGATCACAGAGGGGGTGGTGAGGCTGCCGGACACAGGTGGATGGTGAGGCTGCAGGAGACAGGGGGAGGCTGTAGGACCCTGGGTGATGGTGAGGCTGCAGGATACAGGTGATGTGACGCTGCGGGACACAGGGGTGGTGAGGCTGCGTGACATGGGGGATTGTGAGGCTGTGGGAGATGGGGGTAAGGCTGCGGGACACAGGGATATGGTGAGGCTTCAGGACATGGGATGGTGATGTTGAGGCTGCGGAGCATGGGGATGGTAAGGCTGCGGGACACAGGGGTGGTGAGACTACGGGACACAGGGGTGGTGAGACTGCGGGACACAGGGGTGGTGAGGCTGCGGAACACAGGGGAATGGTGAGGCTGCGGAACACAGGGGGGTGATGAGGCTGCTGGACACAGGGGGATGGGGAGATGGGGGTGAAGCTGGAAAGAGACGGGGTGTGAGCTAGTGGTCAACCAGCCAGTACCTACCAGGGAGGAATGGGGGCCCCCAAAAACATATGTGTTCCAGGCCCCAAGATTTCTGTTGCCAGCCCTGGGGGGGGGGGGGGGGGGGGGGAGACACACACAAAAAAAAGAACATGTAGACAAATGGAGCACACAATAGAACATAGAGATGGGGATCAAGAAGACAGACATACAGATAGAGGGGTTCAAAGCACAATAAGGAACATATGGGAGGCGGGGCAATGATGGAATACAATAAATAAAATCCAGATATGAGGCACAATAGAGAGTACAATATGGAACGTGGGAGGTCAGGTAACGCAATAAAGAACACATAGATGGGAGAAGCACAATACAGGACATACAAATGTAGAGGGTCGGATTCTGAGTTGCAAAATATGCCAATTTAGGATGCAGATGAGCTATTTTTTTGTACTGCGCATGTGTTGAAGTAGCATTGTGCATGCTAGGGATGTGGCTATTCTGACGCATGGAGATGGTCTGTCTTATGGGTGTGTTGTGAGAGTGTTGCAAGCTTCATCGCTCATGCTGGAGGCCATATTCAGATGGAAAGTCTGCGGCTAGTATGGGGCTGGTGCATGTTATGATGGTGTCCTATGGTTGGGTCTACAAATGCACCAAGTGGTATTTGAGTGTCTATAGATGCTTAAAGTGGGCATCTCAGTCCTTACACATTCAAACACATATCTGCTAGTGGGCACAAGCTAAAATCTTGCCTGGGCACCAAATTGGTTAGGGTTGGTTCTGTGTACATACACTTGGTTTGATACCTCTTATCATTATCAGTGTGCAGTAGGGCAGGACCGCCCATCTTGCACATCTGTCAAATTCCAGAAGGGCTGATTAGCCAGTCCTGTCACACAGAGAGCCGGGAAGGCCGTGTGCAGCGCAGTATCCGGCTCTCTGGTTCGGCCGCTCCCCTGCCCTCCTGCCCATCTCCATGGATATAGAGGCGTGCGTGAGTCAAGGCCCCCCTGACTCGCGGCACCCCCCGTGTGCCCTGTCGTGCGCCCCCACCCTTCTCCATGGAAATGGGGATATGGCGCAAGTTAATGCCCCCCTGACTCATGGCACGCCCCTATTGGTAGTGTCTGCATGCCCCATGCGCACACGACAGGGCCTATCCTTGGTGCAAAAGATACATCTGACAATAGGTGTAATTACGTGTACACACAACTTTGTATAGCCCGCAATTGCAGAACTTTGTGTGTGCACACCATATTACAGACCAATTTCTCCTTTTCAGCCACAAGTGGGGGTGTAACTGAGCTGAATAGGACTCAGCCTCTCCTGTACTTGCCCAAGGCAAGCACTGGAGCATGCAAGATACACCTGCAAAATCGACTAATTATGTTCCTCTCTAGAACAGCCACATAATAAGACAATATAATGGGAATAACACATAGTGTTAAGGGGGGTACTCACGGAGCGATCGCTGCTTAAAATCTAAGCAATCTGACTAGATTGCTTATATTTTAAGCATGATCGCTCCGTGTGTAGCCCCCACAGCGATAGCGATGCGCAGCCCCGCACATCGCTATCGCTGGTGCTAGATTGCTACATCGCTACATCGCTAGATCGCTACATCGTGCTGTGCTGAGCGGGGGGAGAGATGTGTGCTGAGCGGTTCGCTCAACACACATCTCTCCCACATCGGCCAGTGAGTACTGGCCTTTACAATACAAAAGATGTGACACTATGTACAATTATCCATATACTGTACAATTATCCATATACTATATAATAATAGAATCCGATACACTAATGTCCAGCATAAACAGAAGATGCAATATGTGCAGGTCCTCAACCCCAACTGATTTGTTATATATATTTTTAATTTAATAAACACTTGCTATCCTGCTGTCTTTTAATATAAACGCTACATTAAATTATTTTAAAACTGTACATATAGTAAGCTGATCTCAAGCAATATAAATAAAACCTCTAAAACGCAGAGATCCAGAGCTCCAGGTAGGGAACTGCAATTCACTGTTCTATGTAAACTAATGGAAAAACTTAGGTCCTGTTTCAGGGCCTGATTAAGTCCTGATCGCTGCTGTGCGCATGCACCGCAATGCGCACGAGCGTTGGAGAACAAACACAGGTATCGCCGGTCAGTGACAGGATGGTGCGAAAATTCCAATCACACTGGCGTTCGCAAGGTGAGTGACAGGAAGAGGCTGTGTGTGGGTGTTAACTGACCGTTTACTGGAAGTGTCCGAAAAAACGCAGGAGTGCCAAAGCATTTTCAGGGAGGGTATCTGACATCAGCTCCGGCCCCGATCAGCCTGTTTTGATCGCACTGATAGAGTAAGTCCTGGGCTGCGCAGAGACAGCACACAGTGGATTTTTGCAGCTCAGCGTACACATGTGATCGCGCACTTGCACGGCGAATATACACTCCCCCTGGGGTGGCGACTATCTGAACGCAGGACAGCAAAGTGAGCAGCCCAGCGATCAGATCTGAATCACCCCCTTAAGGCCCATATAGACGGGCCGATGCGGGGAGAGATGTGTGCTGAGCGACCCGCTCAGCACCCATCTCTCCCGCCGCTCAGCACAGCGCGATCTGTGCTGAGCGTGCGGGGAGAGACGGGGGGCCACTCACTTCACCCAGCGGGTGAAATGAGCGACCCGCTAGATTAGCCAGCATGGCAGGCAAATCTAGCAGCAGCGATAGCGATGCGCTGGGGTGCGCATCGCTATCGCTGTAAGGGGTACACACGGAGCGATCAGGTTTATATTTTAAGCAATCTAGCCAGATTGCTTAGAATATAGCTCTGTGAGTACCCCCCTTTAGTTTCAAGTTGAGTTTCAGTCTGCTCCCTAATTCCTACTGAGTCTGCTTCCTACTGTACACAGCTTCCGCACTAGCAGCAACATATGGAGAGACCAGGGAGAGAGGATATCACTGTCTGATGCTCCACTTAGAAGTCAAATCAAACAATTAGCATGGGCAGCTCCTTAAATCACAGGCTTCTTCATGGCATCTGGTTCAGCTACAGACCAGTGGGGAGGGGTGGTGATACCATATGCAGAAAAAGCTCAGAAAAGTTTTGGTTTTTGGAGCTTGCTTAATTGCACTTCTGTAAAATCCCCACAATTTGTATAGAGACTGCAGTATGCTGCCATTTGTGTGTCAAATGTAAGCGATATATACACTTCAAGTTGCCACTTCTCTAAGCTGTCTGAATTATCTGTCCCACTCCTGTCAGGAATCACCTCATCTCCCACAGTATGCATACAGAGTTTGTGGGGTATGCTGTCAGAATGGCGTCATTTTCTGAATGTTGCTATGTATAGATGTTGACATTCACAGACATAATGCCAACATTGTAAAAATGTTACATTGTTGTGAATATCGACACACGATTTTTGGGTTAGGGTTAGTTTAGGGTTAGGTTTAGGCTGCAAATATGGTTAGGGTTAGATTGCGATTACTGTTGAGGGTTAGCTCAAAATTGCACAGAAAATCGCATTCTGGCGATGCAGACATTATGTCAGTGTCCACATTCTGTACATGTCAACATTCTGAATATCGACATACTATATCACACCCGTTTGCCAGAATACTGTGTGTGTTAATTACAGGGACAACTGAACTTTCAGTTACAATAGTGTGATTCCACATGCATGTAGCATGGGTCACAAAGGCCTCCTGAGATCTACTGCTGTATGCAGTGTCGGACTGGGGCATAAAGGAGAGGGTGTGGCCAGCTGCAAAAGAGGCTTGACTAACCATTAGAGAGTACATAGTCTGGGCCACTTAATAAATATATCAAGTACAGTGTAATTATAAGTCTAGTATAAGTATTATATATATGTATAATGTATAATTCAAGTGCACACAGTATGGAACAGGGGGGCAGATGTATTAAGCCTGGAGAAGTGATAAAGCAGTGATAAGGGCAAGGTGACAACGCACAAGCCAATCAGCTCCAATATGTAAATTGACAGGAGCTGATTGGCTGGTGGAGCCATGGTCTGATATGTATGGTTTATTATTGATGCACAGCCTATCTCCATCCGCCCCCCCCCCCACCCCAAATAGAATTAACATGATAGTACTATGCATTAAATGCATTAATTAGGATGGTGGTCCAAATAAATACAAGTAGACAAAGCTTATAGATGCACCATTGCTCCTAGACTGAATGGGCAGCATATAAACTGGGCTCCATGTGTGCTCAAATGGAAAGGCATACAAAAGATATAATTTCGCATTGAGCATGGTAAATTGTTCCCACAAGAAAAGAAAATGATATATGTTGATACAAGATTGTATATCTTGATGTCATAAGACCTAATAAGGCTGGGACAGTTTGGTACAATGTTGATCAGAAGGGATGTGGTATAGAAGATCTACAGTAATTAGATAGACAGTCATTAGGCATATCCCATATGGTCGACATGCATTGGGTCAACATGGTCAAAAGGTTGACATGGAAAAGGTAAACAGTAGAAAAGGTCGACATGTAAATGGTTGACACAAAAAAGGTTGACATAAGTTTTTTTAAAGTTTTTGGGTGTTATTTTGTATGTTTCATCATCAGTGACCACAATCAGTGTAGACGCGTACCCTCATGGGCTCGCTTTGCTCGCCATGTTTTGGATAAGGTGGCTTGCTCTGCTACCTCTGCACTCGCTGCAGGTTACTATTTCCAATTGTAGTCCAGGTGGGTGATATATCAAGCAAAAGTTGAAAAATATATGAAAACCTTCGAAAACCTGTGGCGACCATATGTGTGTTGACCATTATCATGTTGACCTTTAAAACCTATGGACCTTAAGCACTGTCTAACTTTTACCTGTCAACCTTTTGAACCTGTCAAACTTTTGACGATGTTGACCATATGGTGTCCACCTACTGACTGTCTATCTATACATTGGAACCTGAGCGGCAGGACAGTTTCTGATGTTGAAATAAAGGCCCTCATTCCGAGTTGATCGGTCGCAAGGCGAATTTAGCAGAGTTACACACGCTAAGCCGCCGCCTACTGGGAGTGTATCTTAGCATCTTAAAATTGCGACCGATGTATTCGCAATATTGCGATCACAAACTACTTAGCAGTTTTAGAGTAGCTCCACACTTACTCTGCCTGTGCGATCATTTCAGTGCTTGTCGTTCCTGGTTTGACGTCACAAACACACCCAGCGTTCGCCCAACCACTCCCCCGTTTCTCCGGCCACTCCTGCGTTTTTTCCGGAAACGGTAGCGTTTTCAGCCACACGCCCCTAAAACGCCGTGTTTCCGCCCAGTAACACCCATTTCCTGTCAATCACATTACGATCGCCGGAGCGATGAAAAAGCCGTGAGTAAAAATACTATCTTCATAGCAAAGATACTTGGCGCAGTCGCAGTGCGAATATTGCGCATGCGCACTATGCGGAATTTCACTGCGATGCGATGAAAAATACCGAGCGAACGACTCGGAATGAGGGCCAATATGTGTTACTCACATAGAATAATAATAACATTGCAAGTTTTGTGCTGGGCCTTTCTTGTATGGATTTCTTTGGGGTGTAAATAGATTACTCTCTAATTGTTTTCAGTATCCATTATCCCATAAGTGCTTATTTATTCATAGATTGGATTTTTAGAATGATTCCTATGTATTCCCAAAACTGAGTATATGACATTAGCTGGTTTAAGCTTTCTGTTTTGTCACTTCTTTCTCATACCTTTATCTTTTTTGTGGTAAATTTTTTTCAAAAATCATGGAAGCAAAAAGAATTTAAAATAACATCATGATGTATACTCTGTTTTCAATATACATGACGCAAGTGAAGGGATGCTCAACACAGATCGTAAGAATAATGGGCACCAGGCCATCTTCTGAGCTAAATAAATTATTTACAGTGTAACTATGTACAGCCTCTCGATCTAACATAAATCTTTCAGTGCATGTAACCACGCTCTCAACATCCAACACTCACATAGGCCAGGTTCAGCTGCACTCTGAACTGCTCTTCTCTCAAAGTCGATTTATCTGGGTGAATAGTTCCAGGCTGGATATCACTTTTCCTTTGACCACACCATCTTCAGACTTAGTTTAGGCATAACTTGCATAGGAACCTCCATATTTGATTCCCCTTCCACATGCTCAAGATGGTTTGGAAACTCTTGTATTTTTTATGAGCACCATTAAGATTTCGGAGTTTACTTGTTATTTCTCACCTATCTCCTCATCCCGTGCCTCCTGCAGTCCCAAAGATGGTGCTGGAAATGGGTAGCCTGATAGATTGACCGAGTCCAGACTTAACTGCAGCTTTAATTTGATCTGTACAGGACTGACTGACATACAGTATCCACATCAAAGCATCACTTCGATTGAACTTGAAGGCAAAGGGTACTTAGAGCCAAGCAACCTTAGGAATTCTATGTACTATGTCTTGGAGAGAAAAAAAGTAGATAGAGATAAAGTACCAGCCAATCAGCTTCTAACTGCCATGTTACAGACAGTGTTTGAAAAATGACAGTTAGGAGCTAGTTGGCTGGTATTTTATATCTGTCCACTTTATCTCTTTCCAAGGCTTAGTACATAAACCCCATATCTATTTAATTGGCTCTTCTTTGCAAGGGTCTGACTTTAGTCATATTTTACCACATTGTCACTCTCTCCACTGGGGCATGGTAACATCTCCTCATTACAGTCACCATAGCCAATCAGTGACCTGCTTGTTCTTAGGATGAAGCACTTTCAATTTACATTGCTTTCACCAGGTTTCAACAGCGGGTGTCCAGCCAGCTTGTCACACCTAACAGTCCACCTGCACAAATTTCCTCCTCTTGAAGAGCATCTATAGCAGCACTCCTGGATGGATGAATATCTCAATATGTAGCATACTTGCTTTCCACTGAGAAGACTGCACTCAGAGTTCTTGTAAAAGATTGGGGCACCCTCAGAGGAATTGCAACCCATCCTCTTCTGCATTTTACCAAAGATGGTGAGAGGTCAACCTAGCATCCTCAACTCCTCAGACTGGGAGAGTGGCACTTAGCTGTAACATAATAGCCAAGCACCACTGTCCCAGCACATCACAGACATGGAGGAGCAGCAACAGTAACCTTCTGAAGTAAGAATCAGCTGGCTCATTTCCCTTCATATCAACTACCAGGGATCCATGTGGGGGCGCTGCATGGGTATTACATTGCACTGTGTCATGAACAGAGGCAAAATTATTATTATTCATTTATTTATATGATGCTACAAAGTTCCATAGCACCTAGAGAGCAATGATACAAACAGAGTATACATAGCAATAAAAATAAGAATTTACTTACCGATAATTCTATTTCTCGGAGTCCGTAGTGGATGCTGGGGTTCCTGAAAGGACCATGGGGAATAGCGGCTCCGCAGGAGACAGGGCACAAAAAAGTAAAGCTTTTACCAGATCAGGTGGTGTGCACTGGCTCCTCCCCCTATGACCCTCCTCCAGACTCCAGTTAGGTACTGTGCCCGGACGAGCGTACACAATAAGGAAGGATTTTGAATCCCGGGTAAGACTCATACCAGCCACACCAATCACACCGTACAACTTGTGATCTAAACCCAGTTAACAGTATGATAACAGCGGAGCCTCTGAAAGATGGCTTCCTAAACAATAACCCGAATTAGTTAACAATAACTATGTACAAGTATTGCAGATAATCCGCACTTGGGATGGGCGCCCAGCATCCACTACGGACTCCGAGAAATAGAATTATCGGTAAGTAAATTCTTATTTTCTCTATCGTCCTAAGTGGATGCTGGGGTTCCTGAAAGGACCATGGGGATTATACCAAAGCTCCCAAACGGGCGGGAGAGTGCGGATGACTCTGCAGCACCGAATGAGAGAATTCCAAGTCCTCTTTTGCCAGGGTATCAAATTTGTAGAATTTTACAAACGTGTTTTCCCCCGACCACGTAGCTGCTCGGCAGAATTGTAATGCCGAGACCCCTCGGGCAGCCGCCCAAGATGAGCCCACCTTCCTTGTGGAATGGGCCTTAACAGATTTAGGCTGTGGCAGGCCTGCCACAGAATGAGCAAGTTGAATTGTGTTACAAATCCAACGAGCAATCGTCTGCTTAGAAGCAGGGGCACCCAACTTGTTGGGTGCATATAGTATCAACAGCGAGTCAGATTTTCTGACTTCAGCCGTCCTTGAAATGTATATTTTTAAGGCTCTGACAACGTCCAACAACTTGGAGTCCTCCAAGTCGCCAGAGGCCGCAGGCACCACAATAGGTTGGTTCAGGTGAAACGCTGATACCACCTTAGGGAGAAAATGCGGACGAGTCCTCAGTTCTGCCCTATCCGAATGGAAGATTAGATAAGGGCTTTTATAAGATAAAGCCGCCAATTCAGATACTCTCCTGGCGGAAGCCAGGGCCAGTAACATAGTCACTTTCCATGTGAGATATTTAAAATCCACCTTTTTCAATGGTTCAAACCAATGGGATTTGAGGAAATCTAAAACTACATTTAGATCCCACGGTGCCACCGGAGGCACCACAGGAGGCTGTATATGCAGTACTCCTTTAACAAAAGTCTGTACCTCAGGAACTGAGGCCAATTCTTTTTGGAAGAATATTGACAGGGCCGAAATTTGAACCTTAATAGATCTCAATTTGAGACCCCTAGACAATCCTGATTGTAGGAAATGTAGGAAACGACCCAGTTGAAATTCCTCCGTCGGAACACTCCGATCCTCGCACCACGCGACATATTTTCGCCAAATGCGGTGATAATGTTTCGCGGTGACTTCCTTCCTTGCCTTAATCAAGGTAGGAATGACTTCTTCTGGAATGCCTTTCCCTTTTAGGATCTGGCGTTCAACCGCCATGCCGTCAAACGCAGCCGCGGTAAGTCTTGAAAGAGACAGGGACCCTGTTGTAGCAGGTCCCTTCTCAGAAGTAGAGGGCACGGGTCGTCCGTGACCAACTCTTGAAGTTCCGGGTACCAAGTCCTTCTTGGCCAATCCGGAGCCACTAGTATTTCTTACTCCTCCTCACCGTATAATCTTCAATACCTTTGGTATGAGAGGCAGAGGAGGAAACACATATACTGATTTGTACACCCAAGGTGTTACCAGTGCGTCCACAGCTATTGCCTGTGGATCTCTTGACCTGGCGCAATACTTGTCCAGTTTCTTGTTGAGGCGAGACGCCATCATGTCTACCATTGGTCTTTCCCAACAGTTTATTAGCATGTGGAAGACTTCTGGATGAAGACCCCCCTCTCCCGGGTGTATATCGTGTCTGCTGAGGAAGTCTGCTTCCCAGTTGTCCACGCCCGGGAAGAACACTGCTGACAGTGCTATTACGTGATTCTCCGCCCAGCGAAGAATCTTGGCAGCTTCTGTCATTGCACTCCTGCTTCTTGTGCCGCCCTGTCTGTTTACATGGGCGACCGCCGTGATGTTGTCCGACTGAATCAACCCCGGTTTTCCTTGCAGGAGTGGTTCCGCCTGGCTTAGAGCATTTTAGATTGCTCTTAGTACCAGAATGTTTATGTGAATAGACTTTTCCAGGTTCGTCCATACCCCCTGGAAGTTTCTTCCTTGTGTGACTGCTCCCCAACCTCTCAGGCTGGCGTCCGTGGTCACCAGGATCAAATCCTGTATGCCGAATCTGCGGCCCTCCAATAGATGAGCCTTTTGCAACCACCACAGAAGATATACCCTTGTCCTTGGCGACAGGGTTATTCGCAGGTGCATCTGAGGATGCGACCCTGACCATTTGTCCAACAGATCCCTTTGGAAAATTCTTGCATGGAATCTGCCGAATGGAATTGCTTCGTAAAAAGCCACCATTTTTCCCAGGACTCTTGTGCATTGATGTACAGACACCTTTCCTGGTTTTAGGAGGTTCCTGACAGGTCGGATAACTCCTTGGCTTTTTCCTCGGGAAGAAAAACCTTTTTCTGAACCGTGTCCAGAATCATCCCTAGGAACAGCAGACGTATCGTCGGAAAACAGCTGCGATTCTTGGAATATTTAGAATCCAGTCGTGCCGTCGAAGAACTACTTTAGATAGTGCTCTTCCGACCTCCAACTGTTCTCTGGAACTTGCCCTTTTTAGGTCGTGCAAGTAAGGGATAATTTAGATGCCTTTTTCCTTTGAAGAAACATCTTGTCGGCCATTACCTTGGTAAAAAGGCCCGGGGTGCCGTGGATAATTCAAACGGCATCGTCTGAAACTGATATTGACAGTTCTGTACCACGAACCAGAGGTACCCTTGATGAGAAGGACAAATTTTGGACATGGAGGTAATCCTTGATGTCCAGGGACACCATATAGTCCCCTTTTTTCCGGTTCGCTATCACTGCTCTGAGTGACTTTATCTCGATTTGAACCTTTTATGTAAGTGTTCAAAACATTTTAGATTTAGACTATGTGTCACCAAGCCGTCTGGCTTCAGTACCACAATATAGTGTGGAAAAATAATACCCTTTTCCTTGTCGTAGGAGGGGTACTTTGATTATCACCTGCTGGATATACAGCTTGTGAATTGTTTCCAATGCTGCCTCCCTGTCGGAGGGAGCCGTTGGTAAAGCAGACTTCAGGAAGCTGCGAGGAGAAGATGTCTCGACTCTCCAATCTTTACCCCTGGGATAATACTCGTACGATCTAGGGGTCAACTTGCGAGTGATCCCACTGCGCCCTGAGACTCTTGAGACTACCCCCCCACCTTGAGTCCGCTTGCACGGCCCCAGCGTCATGCTGAGGACTTGGCAGACGCGGTGGAGGGCTTCTTTACCTGGGAAAGGGCTGCCTGCTGCAGTCTACTTCCCTTACCTCTATGTCTGGGCAGATATGACTGGCCTTTTGCCTGCATGCCCTCATGGGAAAGGAAAGATTGAGGCTGAAAAGACGGTGTCTTTTTTTAGCTGAGATGTAACTTGGGGTAAAAAAGGTTGGATTTCCCAGCTGTTGCTGTGGTCCCCAGGTCCGATGGACCGACCCCCAAATAACTCCTTCCCTTTATACAGCAATACTTCCATCTGCCGTATGGGATCTGTATCACCTGACCACTGTCGTGTCCCTGACATCTTCTGGGAGATATGGACAACGCACTTATCTTGATGCCAGAGAGCAAATATCCCTCTGTGCATCTCACATACATATATATAGAATGCATCCTATTAAATGCTCTACATGAATAAAATATTTTCAGTCAGGGAATCCGACCAAGCCAACCCAGCACTGCATCTCCAGGCTGATGGCGATCGCTGGTCGCAGTATAACCACCGTATGTGTGTATATACTTTTTAGGATATTTTTCCAGCTTCCTATCAGCTGGCTCCTTGAGGGCGGCCGTATCTGGAGACGGTAACGCCACTTGATAAGCGTGTGAGCGCCTTATCACCCTAAGGGGTGTTTCCCAACGTACCCTAATTTCTGGCGGGAAAGGGTATAACGCCAATATTTGCTATCGGGGTAACCCTACGCATCATCACACACTTCATTTTATTTTATCTGATTCAGGAAAAACTACAGGTAGTTTTTTCACTCCCACATAATACCCTTTCTTGTGGTACTTGTAGTATCAGAAACACGTAACACCTCCTTCATTGCCCTTAACGTGTGGCCCTAATGAGAAATACGTTTGTTTATTCACCGTCGACACTGTATTCAGTGTCCGTGTCTGTGTCTGTGTCGACCGACTGAGGTAAATGGGCGTTTTTAAAACCCCTGACGGTGTTTCTGAGACGCCTGGACCGGTCCTAATAGATTGTCGGCCGTCTCATGTCGTCAACCGACCTTGCAGCGTGTTGACATTCTCACGTAATTCTCTAAATAAGCCATCCATTCCGGTGTCGACTCCCTAGAGAGTGACATCACCATTACAGGCAATTTCTCCGCCTCCTCACCAACATCGTCCTCATACATGTCGACACACACGTACCGACACACAGCACACACACCGGGAATGCTCTGACAGAGGACAGGACCCACTAGCCCTTTGGGGAGACAGAGGGAGAGTCTGCCAGCACACACCAAAAACGCTATAATTATATAGGGACAACCTTATATAAGTGTTTCTCCCTTATAGCATCTTTTATATATATACAATATCGCCAAAATCAGTGCCCCCCCTCTCTGTTTTAACCCTGTTTCTGTAGTGCAGTGCAGGGGAGAGCCTGGGAGCCTTCTCTCCAGCTTTTCTGTGAGAGAAAATGGCGCTGTGTGCTGAGGAGATAGGCCCCGCCCCTTTTTCGGCGGCCTCGTCTCCCGCTATTTTTGAAGTTAGGCAGGGGTTAAATATCTCCATATAGCCTCTGTGGGCTATATGTGAGGTATTTTTTGCCTCTAATAAGGTTTTTATTTGCCTCTCAGAGCGCCCCCCCCAGCGCTCTGCACCCTCAGTGACTGTTGTGTGAAGTGTGCTGAGAGGAAAATGGCGCACAGCTGCAGTGCTGTGCGCTACCTTTATGAAGACTCAGGAGTCTTCAGCCGCCGATTTTGGACCTCTTCTCTCTTCAGCGTCTGCAAGGGGGCCGGCGGCGCGGCTCCGGTAACCATCCAGGCTGTACCTGTGATCGTCCCTCTGGAGCTAGTGTCCAGTAGCCAAGCAGCAAATCCACTCTGCACGCAGGTGAGTTCACTACTTCTCCCCTAAGTCCCTCGTTGCAGTGATCCTGTTGCCAGCAGGACTCACTGTAAAGTAAAAAACCTAAGCTAAACTTTCTCTAAGCAGCTCTTTAGGAGAGCCACCTAGATTGCACCCTTCTCGTTCGGGCACAAAATCTAACTGGAGTCTGGAGGAGGGTCATAGGGGGAGGAGCCAGTGCACACCACCTGATCTGGTAAAAGCTTTACTTTTTTGTGCCCTGTCTCCTGCGGAGCCGCTATTCCCCATGGTCCTTTCAGGAACCCCAGCATCCACTTAGGACGATAGAGAAATGTATGTTGTAGCCAGCAAGCTTATGTATAATTACATACATTTTAGGTAAAGGTATAGTTATGTGATCTGTAAGGGGAGAGAGGAGGCAAGAGAAGGAAGTGCATTACCTGTGAGTGCTTACAGTGTGAGGGGAGAGATAAGAGTTGTCCTTCTGTGATCACATGTCATTAGCTCTCCCTCCATCTTGCACCTTGCACCCAGGGGGAGGGGCCAGCACTCTGCAACAGCGATTTCCAGCTGGCTTCTTGGTGATGTCACACAGGTCTGTCTTAACTTCTTTTTCATGTAATTTCAAATATGATGTATGTATTATTCCCCAGATGTACAGCCTTACATATCATTTTCTTACGCTATAAATTAAGAATATTCCCAAAAATATTAAAGATCTCCAAAGTGCATGCAAAAACTCTACTTGTCTGAAATGAATACAATTATGTCAAATAAAAATAAAATGCATATGTTTCTGCTCCCATGTACATATAGCACAAAGGGTGGTTGTAATGCTCCAGAAATCTAATTAAACCGATAATTCAGCAATGCCTTCCGTGCTGTCAAATCCAAGGGCCACTCCTCTCTGCTTTTTCTCCTTGACCTCTCTGCTGCTTTTGATCCTGTGGACTAACTCTACACATGTAAATACTTAATTCCCTCACTTTGCGTGATACTGCCCTCTCCTGGCTGTCCTCCTACCTCTAGGACAATTCTTTCTCTGTCTCCTCTCATGATTCCACTTCTGCCCTATTCCCACTACCTGTAAGTGCTCCCCAAGGTTCTGTTGTTGCACCAGCACCACCATGTCCTACAGCACCCAAGTGCACTGTCTTGGCATTATCCTTGACTCCTCCCTCTCATTCCAACCACATTCCATAACTTTTGCAGTCCTGCCGTTTCCTTCTCAGAAATATTTAAAGGGATCAGACCTTTTCTCACCATAGATGATACTAAGACCCTCATCCACTCATCCATCATCTCCAGATTGGACTGCTGTAACCTCCTCCTATCTGGCCTCCCTGGCTCCCACCTTTCTTCATTCCAATCTATCCTCAATGCTGATTACTCTCCAAACGTACTACAGCTGCCTCCTCTCTCCTACAAGCCCTACAATCGCGACCCTTCCCCTTCAGAACCCAATTCAAATTCCTCACATTCACTTACAAAGCTCTCACCCTATCCTTCCAATTTACATCTCTGACCTTATTTACATCTCTGACCTTCACACTTCCACCCACCCCCTAAGGGCTGCCTCCACTCCTTCCAACTGATTACTTCTTTGCACTACACTTGCACCTTCAAGATTTTGACCATGCATTTGTCTAGACCAATCTTTGTCAAAGCCATCCAGCTTTCATCCTAACTAGAGATGAGCGGGTTTGGTTCGTTGAGATCCGAACCCCCCCGAACTTCACCCATTTTACACGGTTCCGAGGCAGCCTCGGATCTTCCCGCCTTGCTCGGTTAACCAGAACGCACCCGAACGTCATCATCCCGCTGTCGGATTCTCGCAAGATTCGTATTCTATATAAGGAGCCGCGTGTCGCCGCCATTTTCACTCGTGCATTGGAGATTGAATGGAGAGGACGTGGCAGCGTTCTCTCCCCTGAAAAGCTCCGTAATCTGTGCTCAGTGTGCTGAAAATATCTGTGCTCAGTGTGCTGCAAATAATCTGTGCTCAGTGTGCTGAAAATATCTACGTTCTCTGCCTGAAAACGCTCCATATCTGTGCTCAGTGTGCTGCAAATATCTGATCAGTGTGCTGCATTGTGGGGACTGGCGACCACCAGTATATAATATATACTTTTCTATAGCTTCTATACTGCTTGTCAGGACACATGTTTCACAGTTACACCGCTCTGTACTGATATATATATACAGTAATTATATATATACTATTCTATAGCTTCTATACTGCTTGCCAGGACACATGTTTCACAGTTACACCGCTCTGTACTGATATATATATATATATATATATATACAGTAATATATATACTATTCTATAGCTTCTATACTGCTTGTCAGGACACATGTTTCACAGTTACACCGCTCTGTACTGATATATATATACAGTAATATATATACTATTCTATAGCTTCTATACTGCTTGTCAGGACACGTTTCACAGTTACACCGCTCTGTACTGATATATATATATATATATATACAGTAATATATATATACTATTCTATAGCTTCTATACTGCTTGTCAGGACACATGTTTCACAGTTACACCGCTCTGTACTGATATATATATATATATATATATATATATACACAGTAATATATATATATACTATTCTATAGCTTCTATACTGCTTGTCAGGACACATGGTCACAGTTACACCGCTCTGTACTGATATATACAATAATATATATACTTTTCTATAGCTTCTATACTGCTTGTCAGGACACATGTTTCACAGTTACACCGCTCTGTACTGATATTTACAATAATATATAAACTTTTCTATAGCTTCTATACTGCTTGTCAGGACACATGGGTCACAGTTACAGCGCTCTGTACTGAAATATAGTGATGAGCGGGTTCGGTTCCTCGGAATCCGAACCCGCCCGAACTTCAGCTTTTTTTACACGGGTCCGAGCAGGCTCGGATCCTCCCGCCTTGCTCGGTTAACCCGAGCGCGCCCGAACGTCATCATCCCGCTGTCGGATTCTCGCGAGGCTCGGATTCTATCGCGAGACTCGGATTCTATATAAGGTGCCGCGCGTCGCCGCCATTTTCACACGTGCATTGAGATTGATAGGGAGAGGACGTGGCTGGCGTCCTCTCCGTTTAGAATAGAAATAGAGAGTGAAAGTGAGACACTTGATTTACTGGAGCTTAGGAGTACTCAGAGAGTGCAGAGTTTGCTAGTAGTGACTGACCAGTGACCACCAGTGCAGTTTTATTATTTAATATAATCCGTTCTCTGCCTGAAAAAAAACGATACACAGTGACACAGTACCATATCTGTGCTCAGCCTCAGTGTGCTGCATCATCTATGTTGTATATCTGACTGTGCTGAGTGCTCACTGCTCACACAGCTTAATTGTGGGGGAGACTGGGGAGCAGTTATAGCAGGAGTACATATTTAACAGTGCACACTTTTGCTGCCAGAGTGCCACTGCCAGTGTGACTGACCAGTGACCACTGACCACCAGTATATTGTGATTGTCTGCCTGAAAAAGTTAAACACTCGTCGTGTGGTGTTTTTATTCTATAAACGCATTCTGCTGACAGTGTCCAGCAGGTCCGTCATTATATAATATATACCTGTCCGGCTGCAGTAGTGATATATATATATTTTTTATATCATTATCATCCAGTCTATATTAGCAGCAGACGCAGTACGGTAGTCCACGGCTGTAGCTACCCCTGTGTCGGCAGTCGCTCGTCCATCCATAATTGTATACCACCTACCTGTGGTGTTTTTTTTTTTCAATCTTCTTGATACTACTAGTAGCTTACTTTAGGAGTCTGCAGTGCTGACAGTGTCCAGCAGGTCCGTCATTATATAATATATACCTGTCCGGCTGCAGTAGTGATATATATATATTTTTTATATCATTATCATCCAGTCTATATTAGCAGCAGACGCAGTACGGTAGTCCACGGCTGTAGCTACCTCTGTGTCGGCAGTCGCTCGTCCATCCATAATTGTATACCACCTACCTGTGGTGTTTTTTTTTTTTCAATCTTCTTGATACTACTAGTAGCTTACTTTAGGAGTTTGCAGTGCTGACAGTGTCCAGCAGGTCCGTCATTATGTAATATATACCTGTCCGGCAGCAGTAGTTATATATATATTTTTTATATCATTATCATCCAGTCTATATTAGCAGCAGACGCAGTACGGTAGTCCACGGCTGTAGCTACCTCTGTGTCGGCAGTCGCTCGTCCATCCATAAGTATACTAGTATCCATCCATCTCCATTGTTTACCTGAGGTGCCTTTTAGTTGTGCCTATTAAAATATGGAGAACAAAAATGTTGAGGTTCCAAAAATAGGGAAAGATGAAGATCCACTTCCACCTCGTGCTGAAGCTGCTGCCACTAGTCATGGCCGAGACGATGAAATGCCATCAACGTCGTCTGCCAAGGCCGATGCCCAATGTCATAGTTCAGAGCATGTAAAATCCAAAACACCAAATATCAGTAAAAAAAGGACTCAAAAATCTAAAATAAAATTGTCGGAGTAGAAGCGTAAACTTGCCAATATGCCATTTACCACACGGAGTGGCAAGGAACGGCTGAGGCCCTGGCCTATGTTCATGGCTAGTGGTTCAGCTTCACATGAGGATGGAAGCACTCAGCCTCTCGCTAGAAAAATGAAAAGACTCAAGCTGGCAAAAGCACAGCAAAGAACTGTGCGTTCTTCGAAATCCCAAATCCACAAGGAGAGTCCAATCGTGTCGGTTGCGATGCCTGACCTTCCCAACACTGGACGTGAAGAGCATGCGCCTTACACCATTTGCACACCCCCTGCAAGTGCTGTAAGGAGCACCCGCAGTCCAGTTCCTGATAGTCAGATTGAAGATGTCAGTGTTGAAGTACACCAGGATGAGGAGGATATGGGTGTTGCTGGCGCTGGGGAGGAAATTGACCAGGAGGATTCTGATGGTGAGGTGGTTTGTTTAAGTCAGGCACCCGGGGAGACACCTGTTGTCCGTGGGAGGAATATGGCCATTGACATGCCTGGTGAAAATACCAAAAAAATCAGCTCTTCGGTGTGGAAGTATTTCAACAGAAATGCGGACAACAGGTGTCAAGCCGTGTGTTGCCTTTGTCAAGCTGTAATAAGTAGGGGTAAGGACGTTAACCACCTCGGAACATCCTCCCTTATACGTCACCTGCAGCGCATTCATCAGAAGTCAGTGACAAGTTCAAAAACTTTGGGCGACAGCGGAAGCAGTCCACTGACCAGTAAATCCCTTCCTCTTGTAACCAAGCTCACACAAACCACCCCACCAACTCCCTCAGTGTCAATTTCCTCCTTACCCAGGAAAGCCAATAGTCCTGCAGGCCATGTCACTGGCAAGTCTGACGAGTCCTCTCCTGCCTGGGATTCCTCCGATGCATCCTTGAGTGTAATGCCTACTGCTGCTGGCGCTGCTGTTGTTGCTGCTGGGAGTCGATCGTCATCCCAGAGGGCAAGTCGGAAGACCACTTGTACTACTTCCAGTAAGCAATTGACTGTCCAACAGTACTTTGCGAGGAAGATGAAATATCACAGCAGTCATCCTGCTGCAAAGCGGATAACTGAGGCCTTGACAACTATGTTGGTGTTAGACGTGTGTCTGGTATCCGCCGTTAGTTCACAGGGAACTAGACAATTTCTTGAGGTAGTGTGCCCCCGTTACCAAATACCATCTAGGTTCCACTTCTCTAGGCAGGCGATACCGAGAATGTACACGGACGTCAGAAAAAGACTCACCAGTGTCCTAAAAAATGCAGTTGTACCCAATGTCCACTTAACCACGTACATGTGGACAAGTGGAGCAGGGCAGACTCAGGACTACATGACTGTGACAGCACACTGGGTAGATGTATTGCCTCCCGCCGCAAGAACAGCAGCGGCGGCACCAGTAGCAGGATCTCTCAAACGCCAGCTCGTTCCTAGGCAGGCTACGCTTTGTATCACCGCTTTCCAGAATACGCACACAGCTGAAAACCTCTTACGGCAACTGAGGAAGATCATCGCAGAATGGCTTACCCCAAATGGACTCTCCTGTGGATTTGTGGCATCGGACAACGCCAGCAATATTGTGTGTGCATTAAATCTGGGCAAATTCCAGAACGTCCCATGTTTTGCACATACCTTGAATTTGGTGGTGCAGAATTATTTAAAAAACGACAGGGGCGTGCAAGAGATGCTGTCGGTGGCCAGAAGAATTGCGGGCCACTTTCGGCGTGCAGGCACCGCGTACAGAAGACTGGAGCACTACCAAAAAAACCTGAACCTGCCCTGCCATCATCTGAAGCAAGAGGTGGTAACGAGGTGGAATTCAACCCTCTATATGCTTCAGAGGATGGAGGAGCAGCAAAAGGCCATTCAAGCCTATACATCTGCCCATGGTATAGGCAAAGGAGGTGGAATGCACCTGTCTCAAGCGCAGTGGAGAATGATTTCAACGTTGTGCAAGGTTCTGCAACCTTTTGAACTTGCCACACGTGAAGTCAGTTCAGACACTGCCAGCCTGAGTCAGGTCATTCCCCTCATCAGGCTTTTGCAGAAGAAGCTGGAGACATTGAAGGAGGAGCTAACACAGAGCGATTCCGCTAGGCATGTGGGACTTGTGGATGGAGCCCTTAATTCGCTTAACAAGGATTCACGGGTGGTCAATCTGTTGAAATCAGAGCACTACATTTTGGCCACCGTGCTCGATCCTAGATTTAAAACCTACCTTGGATCTCTCTTTCCGGCACACACAAGTCTGCTGGGGTTCAAAGAACTGCTGGTGAGAAAATTGTCAAGTCAAGCGGAACGCGACCTGTCAACATCTCCTCCTTCACATTCTCCCGCAATTGGGGGTGCGAGGAAAAGGCTCAGAATTCCGAGCCCACCCGCTGGCGGTGATGCAGGGCAGTCTGATGCTGACATCTGGTCCGGACTGAAGGACCGGCCAACGATTACTGACATGTCGTCTACTGTCACTGCATATGATTCTGTCACCATTGAAAGAATGGTGAAGGATTATATGAGTGACCGCATCCAAGTAGGCACGTCAGACAGTCCGTATGTATACTGGCAGGGAAAAGAGGCAATTTGGAGGCCCTTGCACAAACTGGCTTTATTCTACCTAAGTTGCCCTCCCTCCAGTGTGTACTCCGAAAGAGTGTTTAGTGCCGCCGCTCACCTTCTCAAAAATCGGCGTACGAGGCTACTTCCAGAAAATGTGGAGAAGATGATGTTCATTAAAATGAATTATAATCAATTACTCCTTGGAGACATTCACCAGCAGCAATTGCCTCCAGAAAGTACACGGGGATCTGAGATGGTGGATTCCAGTGGGGACGAATTAATAATCTGTGAGGAGGGGGATGTACACAGTGAACGGGGTGATGAATCGGACGATGATGATGAGGTGGACATCTTGCCTCCGTAGAGCCAGTTTGTGCAAGGGGAGATTGATTGCTTCTTTTTTGGTGGGGGCCCAAACCAACCAGTCATTTCAGTCACAGTCGTGTGGCAGACCATGTCGCTGAAATGATGGGTTGGTTAAAGTGTGCATGTCCTGTTTATACAACATAAGGGTGGGTGGGTGGGCCCAAGGACAATTCCATCTTGCACCTCTTTTTTCTTTTTTTCTTCTTTGCGTCATGTGCTGTTTGGGGAGTGTTTTTTGGAAGGGCCATCCTGCGTGACACTGCAGTGCCACTCCTAGATGGGCCAGGTGTTTGTGTCGGCCACTAGGGTCGCTTAGCTTACTCACACAGCTACCTCATTGCGCCTCTTTTCTTCTTTGCGTCATGTGCTGTTTGGGGAGTAGTTTTTTGAAGGGCCAGCCTGCATGACACTGCAGTGCCACTCCTAGATGGGCCAGGTGTTTGTGTCGGCCACTAGGGTCGCTTAGCTTACTCACACAGCTACCTCATTGCGCCTCTTTTTTTCTTTGCGTCATGTGCTGTTTGGGGAGTGTTTTTTGGAAGGGCCATCCTGCGTGACACTGCAGTGCCACTCCTAGATGGGCCAGGTGTTTGTGTCGGCCACTTGGGTCGCTGAGCTTAGTCATCCAGCGACCTCGGTGCAAATTTTAGGACTAAAAATAATATTGTGAGGTGTTCAGAATAGACTGAAAATGAGTGGAAATTATGGTTATTGAGGTTAATAATACTATGGGATCAAAATGACCCCCAAATTCAATGATTTAAGCTGTTTTTTAGTTTTTTTTGAAAAAAACACCCGAATCCAAAACACACCCGCATCCGACAAAAAAAATTCGGTGAGGTTTTGCCAAAACGCGTTCGAACCCAAAACACGGCCGCGGAACCGAACCCAAAACCAAAACCCGAAAAATTTCAAGTGCACATCCCTACTGAAATATACAATAATATATATACTTTTCTATAGCTTCTAGTATTACAGTGCAGCATTTTGGTGACCAACAGTACACATATATAGTACAGTACAGTAGGCCATTGCTATTGATATATTACTGGCATATAATTCCACACATTAAAAAATGGAAAACAAAAATGTGGAGGGTAAAATAGGGAAAGATCAAGATCCACTTCCACCTCGTGCTGAAGCTGCTGCCACTAGCCATGGCCAAGACGATGAAATGCCATCAACGTCGTCTGCCAAGGCCGATGCCCAATGTCATAGTAGAGAGCATGTGAAATCCAAGAAACAAAAGTTCAGTAAAATGACCCAGAAATCTAAATTAAAAGCGTCTGATGAGAAGCGTAAACTTGCCAATATGCCATTTACGACACGGAGTGGAAGGAACGGCTAAGTCCCTGACCTATGTTCATGGCTAGTGGTTCAGCTTCACATGAGGATGGAAGCACTCATCCTCCAGCTAGAAAAATGAAAAGACTTAAGCTGGCAAAAGCACAGCAAAGAACTGTACGTTCTTCTAAATCACAAATCCCCAAGGAGAGTCCAATTGTGTCGGTTGCGATGCCTGACCTTCCCAACACTGGACGGGAAGAGGTGGCACCTTCCACCATTTGCACACCCCCTGCAAGTGCTGTAAGGAGCACCCGCAGTCCAGTTCCTGATAGTCAAATTGAAGATGTCACTGTTGAAGTACACCAGGATGAGGATATGGGTGTTGCTGGCGCTGAGGAGGAAATTGACAAGGAGGATTCTGATGGTGAGGTGGTTTGTTTAAGTCATGCACCTGGGGAGACACCTGTTGTCCGTGGGACGAATATGGCCATTGACATGCCTGGTCAAATTACAAAAAAAATCACCTCTTCGGTGTGGAATTATTTCAACAGAAATGCGGACAACAGGTGTCAAGCCGTGTGTTGCCTTTGTCAAGCTGTAATAAGTAGGGGTAAGGACGTTAACCACCTAGGAACATCCTCCCTTATACGTCACCTGGAGCGCATTCATCAGAAGTCATTGACAAGTTCAAAAACTTTGGGCGACAGCGGAAGCAGTCCACTGACAACTAAATCCCTTCCTTTTGTAACCAAGCTCCTGCAAACCACACCACCAACTCGCTCAGTGTCAATTTCCTCCTTAGACAGGAAAGCCAATAGTCCTGCAGGCCATGTCACTGGCAAGTCTGACGAGTCCCCTCCTGACTGGGATTCCTCCGATGCATCCTTGAGTGTAACGCCTACTGCTGCTGGCGCTGCTGTTGTTGCTGCTGGGAGTCGATCGTCATCCCAGAGGGGAAGTCGGAAGACCACTTGTATTACTTCCAGTAAGCAATTGACTGTCCAACAGTCCTTTGCGAGGAAGATTAAATATCACAGCAGTCATCCTGCTGCAAAGCGGATAACTCTGGTCTTTGCAGCTGCGGTGGTGTTAAACATGTGTCCGGTATCCACCGTTAATTCACAGGGTATTAGAGAATTGATTGAGGTACTGTGTCCCCGGTACCAAATACCATCTAGGTTCCATTTCTCTAGGCAGGCGATACCGAGAATGTACACAGATGTCAGAAAAAGAGTCACCAGTGTCCTAAAAAATGCAGTTGTACCCAATGTCCACTTAACCACGGACATGTGGACAAGTGAAGCAGGGCAGACTCAGGACTATATGACTGTGACAGCCCACTGGGTAGATGTATTGCCTCCCACAGCAAGAACAGCAGCGGCGGCACCAGTAGCAGCATCTCGCAAACGCCAACTCGTTCCTAGGCAGGCTGTGCTTTGTATCACCGCTTTCCATAAGAGGCACACAGCTGACAACCTTTTACGGAAACTGAGGAACATCATCGCAGAATGGCTTACCCCAATTGGACTCTCCTGAGGATTTGTGACATCGGACAACGCCAGCAATATTGTGCATGCATTACATGTGGGCAAATTCCAGCACGTCCCATGTTTTGCACATACATTGAATTTGGTGGTGCAGAATTTAAAAAAAAACTACAGGGACGTGCAAGAGATGCTGTTGGTGGCCCGAAGAATTGCGGGCCACTTTCGGCATTCAGCCACCGCGTGCCAAAGACTGGAGCACCAGCAAACACTCCTGAACCTGCCCCGCCATCATCTGAAGCAAGAGGTGGTAACGAGGTGGAATTCAACCCTTTATATGCTTCAGAGGATGGAGGAGCAGCAAAAGGCCATTCAAGCCTATACATCTGCCTACGACATAGGCAAAGGAGGGGGAATGCACCTGACTCAAGCGCAGTGGAGAATGATTTCAACGTTTTGCAAGGTTCTGCAACCCTTGCCACACGTGCAGAGGCGTAACGGGTTTTTGGAGCCCAGGGCAAGATCAATAATGCCCCCCCCCAAAAAAAAAATAATACAAAAGGAAAGTATGTGCAGACGCCACTGGTGGCACTGTATATAAAGATGTCAGGGTGTGTATGCATAGATGTAGGTGCAGTGGTTAAAGTGGAATTTTTGAAGGGGGAACTAAAAAGTGCAGATAGCAATTATGCGTTCCGGAAAAGGGGCGTGGTCACTCAAAAGGGGCGTGTCCTTCATTGTAGTAGGACCCCTTATACTATCTAGTACTGGGGCCCCTTTCACATTATAGCACACGGTATGAGTCGAAATTCACATTACCCCACACGGTATGAGCCGAAATTCATATTACGGCACATGGTATGAGCCGAAATTCACATTACCCCACACGGTATGAGCCGAAATTCACATTACCCCACACGGTATGAGCCAAAATTCACATTACCCCACACGGTATGAGCTGAAATTCACATTATCCCACATGGTATGAGCCGAAATTCACATTACCCCACACAGTATGAGCCGAAATTCACATTACAGCACACGGTATGAACCGAAATTCACATTACAGCACATGGTATGAACCGAAATTCACATTATAGCACACGGTATGAGCCGAAATTCACATTATAGCACACAGAACAAGCCGAAATTCACATTATAGAACACTGAATGAGCCGAAATTCACGTTACAGCACATGGTATGAGCCAAAATTCACATTATAGAGTGAGGGGATCTTACCTCCTTAATTAACAAGGCCTGTAGGGCACTGTGATGAGGGGAGCCTACCCCTCACCACAGTGCCCTACAGGCCTTGTTAATTAAGGAGGTAAGATCCCCTCACTCTATAATGCAGAGTTTAGCAGCGGAAGGTTTGAAGCGGTTTCTCACCCCAAGCTGCCGCGCTTCTGCCACCTCCGACACTCCACATCTTCGGCGCCACCCGGGATGCAGAGCACCGCACCGGGGATGCACCCTTTTTAGTGTGGTCTGCTGCGTTCCGAAGGGGAAAAGTTTGGCAGCTGCTTTGTTATTATAGACGATTCTGGCTACCTTGTCGCGGCCAGAGCGCCCTCTATGCGTGCCGCCCTACTCAGCTGCGTACAGCGTGAAATTATAGGGCCGGCCATGGCTGCAGTGCGTGCGATGGGAGAGGAGGAATCAGCACAAGCTGCAGGCATGTGTGAGGGGGTGTAGGGGGTTCCTGTGCGCACCAGGAACCCCCCGTGCGCACGCCAATGCCTCCGAGGCCGCGCACCTCCGAGGTCGCGCACGCGTTATGGAGAGACTCTACAGGAGGGGCGAGTAGGGGGAGGCTCCTAGCTGCCGCTGCCTGTCCAGTTTGACAGGCACAGCAGCCGGGGAGACAGGTAGAGCGCCGCGAGTAGCGCCGGCGGTCAGAAACCCTGTCGCATGGGGCGAGCGGGCCATGCA
Organism: Pseudophryne corroboree; assembly: GCF_028390025.1. Taxonomy (NCBI): domain Eukaryota; kingdom Metazoa; phylum Chordata; class Amphibia; order Anura; family Myobatrachidae; genus Pseudophryne; species Pseudophryne corroboree. The sequence continues at coordinate 395,407,653 of NC_086449.1, forward strand.
GGTACCGGTGGCACCCCTCTCTGCTGGGGCTGCCGCAGCGCCCAGGGCACGTTCCCTGCTCGCCCCGTGCTAGATACCCCTCCGAAAGTGGGACCAGCATTATCTCAAATCTAAACTCCTGAATTCCCAGATTCTATCAATGTCATAACTGGTATCAGTTGAAATGGAAATTAAAGATTTATCACCTATCATGCTCTGCTTTCTTGAGAATATGATTACAAATAGATTACAGTATGTTTTGCAAAGATAGATGAATGACCATTAGTATGACGTTTGCCCTTGGCTCAATCACATATTAAGCCTGCCATTCTTAAACTTCATTGTTATAGACGATGCTGGCTCCCTTGTTGCGGCCAGAGCGCCCTCTATGCCATGGCTGCAGTGCGGGCGGGGGGGGGGGGGGGGGGAGGAGGGATCAGCACAAGCTGCAGGCACGTGTGAGGGGGTGTAGGGGATGCCTCCGAGGCCGCGCGCGCACCTCCGAGGCTGTGTGCGCGCGCACCTCCGAGGTCGCGCGCATGCGCACGCGATTTGGAGAGACTGCATGGGGGGGAGTAGGGGGAGTCTCCTAGCTGCCGCTGCCTGTCCAGTTTGACAGGCACAGCAGCCAGGGAGACAGGTAGAGCGCCGCGAGTAGCGCCGGCGGTCGGAAACCCTGTCGCATGGGGTGAGCGGGCCATGCAGGTGCCGGTGGCGCCCCCCTCTGCTGGGGCTGCCATGGCGCCCAGGGCACGTGCCCTGCTCACCCCATGCTAGATACGCCTCTGCACACGTGAAGTCAGTTCAGACACTGCCAGCCTGAATCAGGTCATTCCCCTCATCAGGCTTTTGCAGAAGAAGCTGGAGAGATTGAAGGAGGAGCTAAAGCGGAGCGATTCTGCTAGGCATGTGGGAATTGTGGATGGAGCCCTTCATTCGCTTAACCAGGATTCACGGGTGGTCAATCTGTTGAAATCAGAGCACTACATTTTGGCCACTGTGCTCGATCTTAGGTTTAAAGCCTACGTTGTATCTCTCTTTCTGGCAGACACAAGTTTGCAGAGGTGCAAAGACCTGCTGGTGAGACACTTGTCAAGTCAAACAGAACGTGACCCGTCAACAGCTCCTCCTTCACATTCTCCTGCAACTGGGGCTGCGAGGAAAAGGCTAAGAATTCCGAGCCCACCCGCTGGCGGTGATGCAGGGCAGTCTGGAGCGAGTGCTGACATCTGGTCCGGACTAAAGGACCTGCCAACGATTACTGACATGTCGTCTACTGTCACTGCATATGATTCTGTCACCATTGAAAAAATGGTGGAGGATTATATGAGTGACCACATCCAAGTAGGCACGTCAGACAGTCCGTACGTATACTGGTAGGAAAAAGAGGCAACTTGGAGGCCCTTGCACAAACTGGCTTTATTTTACCTAAGTTGCCCCCCCTCCAGTGTGTACTCCGAAAGAGTGTTTAGTGCAGCCGCTCACCTTGTCAGCAATCGGCGTACGAGGTTACTTCCAGAAAATGTGGAGAAGATGATGTTCATCAAAATGAATTATAATCAATTCCTCCGTGGAGACATTCACCAGCAATTGCCTCCAGAAAGTACACGGGGACCTGAGATGGTGGATTCCAGTGGGGACGAATTAATAAACTGTGAGGAGGGGGATGTACACAGTGAAAGGGGTGAGGAATCGGACGATGAGGAGGAGGTGGACATCTTGCCTCTGTAGAGCCAGTTTGTGCAAGGAGAGATTGATTGCTTCTTTTTTGGTGGGGGCCCAAACCAACCAGTCATTTCAGTCACAGTCGTGTGGCAGACCCTATCGCTGAAATGATGGGTTTGTTAAAGTGTGCATGTCCTGTTTATACAACATAAGGGTGGGTGGGAGGGCCCAAGGACAATTCCATCTTGCACCTCTTTTTTCTTTAATTTATCTTTGCATCATGTGATGTTTGGGGCCAATTTTTTGAAGTGCCATCCTGTCTGACACTGCAGTGCCACTCCTAGATGGGCCAGGTGTTTGTGCCGGCCTCTTGGGTCGCTTTGCTTAGTCATCCAGCGACCTTGGTGCAAATTTTAGGACTAAAAATAATATTGTGAGGTGTTCAGAATAGACTGGAAATGAGTGGAAATTATGGTTATTGAGGTTAATAATACTATGGGATCAAAATGACCCCCAAATTCTATGATTTAAGCTGTTTTTGAGGGTTTTTTTAAAAAACCACCAGAATCCAAAACACACCCGAATCCGCCAAAAAAATTTCAGGGAGGTTTTGCCAAAATGTGTCCGAATCCAAAACACGGCTGCAGAACCGAATCCAAAACCAAAACACAAAACCCGAAAAATGTCCGGTGCACATCTCTAATCCTAACCCACTACTCCATTCAATGGCATCACTATGGGGTGCGACGGGTGTGAAAAACACCCGGCTATCACTCTTCCAGGGAGTGACACCAAACTGTTGGCTCCTCTGCAGTGACTGGGATCCATGTGATGCACTGTCACATAATTTTGCAGTGCCCAGCTTGTGTCACTGAAGAGGAGCCGACAGTTTGGTGTCACTCCCTGACAGAGGCTCATTGGCAGCCCAGCATCTCCAGGAATGCTGGGCATCAGTGCCATAACTAGACATTTTAGCGCTGTGTGCAAGAAACAGCATCGGCGCCCCCCACCAAATACAAAACAGGGCCAATGCTCATCGTAGGCGTGCATAAAAAATATAGGGGCATGGCTTCACGGGGAAGGGGCGTGGTCACATAGCTCTCTTTTACAAAGTACGGCAGGTAGAGTCCCCTTTTACACATTAGGTAGATAGAGTCCCCCTTTTACACAGTATGACATGTAGAGTCCCCATTTTACACATTACGGCAGGCAGAGTCCCCCTTTTACATAGTACGGCAGGTAGAGTCCCTTTTTATACATTAGGCAGGTATAGTCCCCCTTTTACACATTACAGCAGTAAAGTCCCCCTTTTTCAATCATTAGATAGCAGAGTCCCCATTTGCTATATATTACAGCAACAGAGCCCCCTTTTTCTACACATTAGGCAGGGAGAGTGTGTGTATGTCACATTAGGCAGGGATAGTATGTGTCACATTAGGTAGGGAGATAGTGTGTGTGTGTGTCACATTAGGCAGGGAGTATGTGTGTTTTGTCACCTGTGGGGGCGATACGGCATCCAGACCTACCAGGTATAGACACTGTTCTACAGGCGCACCCACTCCTCCATTCCTGATGTGGCAGTGGGTCTAACAGGCGGAATCATCAGAGGCGGGTCATATACGGCAGCTGGCGGCTTCAGTAGCACTCCCTCTCCTTTACAGCGGCGGCGGGTCTCACTGGTGGAATTACCGCATAGGGGACTGTGCTGTGTAACACCAAATGGCGCCTGCGCCCAGAGCCGGCCCTAACCAATATGATGCCCTAGGCAAGATTTTGGCTGGTGCCCCCTAGCACCACCGCTGGTTCTGCCTCTGACCTTGCACCTCTTTCCCAGCACCATCACCCCTCACCCATAGCAGTCCTTGTACCCCCTATATTTTAAATAGGAACAGTTCGCACATTTGACGCACAGCCCAAAAAGGGTCATCTTCTTGCTGGGAAGGGGCATGGCCACACAATAGTAACCCCAATTCCAATTACGCCACACAGTACTGCAACTTTATTCACATTTTATCTTGCGATAGTGTCCATAATTCATATTACATCCCACAGTAGTATCACTTTACCTTATAAACGTTACTCCTCACAGTAGAGCCCCTTATTCACATTACATCACACTGAATTGCTCCTTATTCACATTACACCACACCTTATTGCTCTTTATTCACATTAGACGACACAGTAGTGCCCTTTCTATTTGCAACGCCACATAGTAGACCACCTTATACACATAATGCCACACATTAGTAATGCATTTATACACAATTCCACACAGTAATGCCCCTTACACATATGAGACACATTAATGTCCTTATAAACATAATGCACCTTACACATTATGACAACCTTTATCAATGCCCTTTTACACATAATGTCCCTTACACATATTCCGCACATTATTAATGCCATTATACACATAATGACACACATAGTGCCCCCTACACATTTGCTGCACATTGTTAGTGCCCCTATACACATAATGACACACATACAGTAGTTCCCTGTTACACATATGCCGCACATTATTAATGCCCTTATACACATAATGACACACATAGTGGCCCTTTAGACATATGTTGCACATTATTAATGCATTTTTACATGACACACATAATGCTCCTTACACATATTCTGAACACTACTGCACAACCAACCCAGTCACATGCACACAGCACTCACACTTCCACTAACACTGTGACCTCTGCCTCTGCTTGGATACAGATGTGTCCTCACAAATCTTGCATCAATGCTAACGTCGGGCACTTTTTTTAAAATAAAAATGCATCTTATTTGCATTGCTATGTGGCTAGGATGCACAGGCAGCTTCTGCTGATTAAACTGATATTCAGCATGCCAATATACTGTGTGAGACTGTGCCTGTATCTGCATATGAAATGCTACATACAGAATATAGGCATGCCGCATATCATTTTAATCAGCAGAAGCTGATGATGCCCCTAGGCATATCAAATGCCCTAGGCAATTGCCTAGTTTGCCTATGCCTATAGCCGGCTCTGCCTGCGCCACTGCTCCCCAGCCCTTACCAAGGCAGTGGCGGGACACAGTTACCAGCGGACCGCGTGACTTTCACTACTCCCTCACTCACTAAAATACTCATACATGGGGGTGTGCTGCCTGATGGTGCGCCTTCAGTGCAGTTGCGCTGTGGGCAAGGCACCATTGGCACACACCTAGTTACGGCCCTGCTGGGCATGCCCCTGGAATGATGAAAATGGGTGCCTGCTATGAGGACATGCCCCATTCCATGAGGCCATGTCCCTGCACCGGATATCACCAACCCCAGTGATGCTCCTTGCTCACTATCTTTCCCTTCTGTGTCACCCCAGTCTGTCTGCCCCTCCCTTTAGAATGTAAGCTCTCATGAGTAAGGCCCTCTTCCCTTATGTGCTTTTCCTTCCCTCACTTAAACCCTCGTCTCCTGCCCACTGCCTACAATGACACCCAACCCTTGGCTTCTGCCACCCTGCTGCTTATTTGAGTATTATGACCGCTGCTGCAGCAATGCTTATAAACCAGGGGTGGGGAACCTTTTTTCTACTAAGGGCCATTTGGATACCTTAGAGGTACGGCGCGCTCCAAAAAATGGGTGTGGCCAGTTAAAATGGGACGTGATACACATATGCCCCCAATAGTGCGGTGCCAGATCCACAATTGCCCCCACAGTGCCAGGTATACAGATGCCCCCACAGTGCCAGGTATACAAATGCCCCTCACAGTGCCAGGTATACAGATGTCCCCACAGTGCCAGGGATACAGATGTCCGCACAGTGCCAGGTATACAAATGCCCCTCACAGTGCCAGATATACAGATGCCCCCACAGTGCCAGGTATACAGATGCCCCCACAGTGCCAGGTATACAAATGCCCCTCACAGTGCCAGGTATACAGATGTCCCCACAGTGCCAGGTATACAGATGCCCCCACAGTGCCAGGTATACAGATGTCCCCACAGTGCCAGGTATACAGATGTCCCCACAGTGCCAGGTATACAGATGCCCCCACAGTGCCAGGTATACAAATGCCCCTCACAGTGCCAGGTATACAGATGCCCCCACAGTACCAGGTATACAGATGCCCCTCATAGTGCCAGGTATACAGATGTCCCCACAGTGCCAGGTATACAGATGCCCCCCACAGTGCCAGGTATACAGATGCCCCCCACAGTGCCGGGTATACAGATGCCCTGCCCCCCCTCCCCTCCGTGCTGCTTACCGTGCTGCTTTCGGCGGGACACGGAGGAGAGCGCGGCTATGTTGGGCGGCGGCGGCATGTAGGACTTGAAACCAGCCGCCGGTTCAAGAGCCAATCAGAGCTCGTGGACCGGCAGCCGCGGCTTCTGATTGGCTGCCGGTCCGTGAGCTCTGATTGGCTCACGAACCGGCGGCTGGTTTCAAGTCATACACGCCGCCGCTCCCACCCGACAGCCGCGCTCTCCTCCCTGTTCTGACAGCTGAGACACGCCGCCGCCGGACTGAGCGGCAGCGTGTCTCACTGACACAAGCTGGTGGGCCAGACCAAACGGCTTCGCGGGCCTTATACGGCCCCGGGCCGGAGGTACCCCACCCCTGTTATAAACCATATACTTGTCCTGCAATGTTTTGTACTGTTTTCTTGTTTTGTTAGATCTATTTCTGTCTATGTACTTTGACAGGTGCTGCAGACCTCTTGTGGCACTATATAAGTAAAGGATAATAATAATAATAATAATAATAATAGTCTTTAAATTGTGATTTCCGAAAGGGATTCTCTGATAAGTGGAATGGGGTGTTCCAAATGGTAAAAGTTTACAGGTTCATTGACTGTAATAAAATACATTTACAGTAGGCAACTATTAATCACTGTTTAAATTACATAATGTGTAATAACACATTACACAGACACTGTCAGAGATATACAGTAATAGATGTGCCCAGCAAGCCTGTTGTGCCGTGCTTCAGTTTATATGGTTATACTGGGCAATCTGTTTTGGAACAATAGCCTCCATCAGTGGTTTGAGATTAGAAGCCGACACAGAGACCTGTCCATGAATGGACGCATAGTGATGTGAAGAAAATTTCCATCATCTGGTCCTTACAGACAAATCAACATGGCAGTTCAAAAGTCAATTTACCTGGAACTGAATCACTTGTCAGATTTTGTCTTTTCTGTTTGGCAGAATTTCTGATGACAAGCATAGCTGTCATTGTGATTGGTGACACTGGGCATCTTTATGGGACAACCGAGAGCTGTCTGAGAAAAACTATACATAATACTAGAATGCAATTGATACTTTTATTTGGGCTACATCAGGCAGTGTACTGAAAATAACTGAAATTAACCCCCCCATTGCTATAATAGTGCACAGTGCATGGGGGAAGTTCTTGGTTGCAATCTCTGCTGGCTTTACAGGTGTTAGATAATAACTAATACTTTCATTCGGATGAACGGAACCGAGCTTCTAGAAGATGCATGTACAGTATTGGATTGCATTGATGCCCTACATTGTCTTGTACGTAAGTCGCTGTTTTTCGTGTTTTGCTTATTTGGTTTATGTACTATGGGGCTAATTCAGACCTGTTTGCTCGCTAGGTTTTTTTTTGCAGTTCTGCGTTCGCATAGTCACCACCCATAGGGGAGTGTATTTTCACTTTGCAAGTGTGCGAACGCATGTGTAGCAGAGCTGTACAAACAGATTTTGTGCAGTCTCTGAGTAGCCCAGGACTTACTCAGCCGCTGCGAACATTTCAGCCTGTCCGGGATCGGAATTGATGTCAGGATCCCTCCCTGAAAACGCTTGGACACGCCTGCATTTTCCTAACACTCCCAGAAAACGGTCAGTTGCCACCCACAAACGCCTTCTTCCTGTCAATCTCCTTGCAAACGCCTGGGCGAAAGGATCCTTCACACAAACCCATCGCTGAGCGGCAATCCGCTTTGTACCCGTGCAACGCGCCCTGCGCATTGCAGTGCATATGCATGCGCAGTTTAGACATGATCATCCGCTGTACGAAAACGCAGCCTAGCAATCAGGTCTGAATTAGGCCCTATGTTAGGCGCTGCAGAACCCTTGTGGAGCCATATAAATAAAGGATATTATTAATAATAATAATAATAATAATAATAATAATAATAAGTATTATTATTATTATTATTATTATTATGTCCAGGCTTACCCATTTCCTCCTGAAGATATTAGTCTTACAAACACAGACCAAACAGACCAGCAAAGCTATGCTATAATACAGGCTTTTTCAACCAGTGTGCTGTGGCACACTAGTGTGCCGCGAGCAGTTGCAAGGTGTGCCGCGGAGCCAGAGCAGCTTCCTGCACCTTCAGAGTGAACTGTTGGTCTGGGCTCTTCTTAGAGGATTAGTTGTGCTGATATCATAGGTCACGGCCGCCACGTCTCACCACCCAGCCAGCCCACCCGCCTGCATACACATCTTCCAGTTCCTGCCTGCATACACAGCTTTCCTTGTCCACCCACATCCACACCTGCCCGACTGCCCACTGCTCAGTATTCGCAGCACTCCATTATGAACAACCCCCACCACTGAGGGACAGGAAGGAGGACAGCTGACCGGTAGGGCCTAATATTTGTTATTTTATTTCTCCTGTGGGGAACAATAGGATTTATGTGGGGAGAATAAGGATTTATGGGGGGAACAATGTGAATAATTCATGTGGGGAGCGATAGGAATTATGTGGGGAGAAATGTGATTGATTTATGTGTGAGCAACATGATTTATGTGGGGAGCAATGTAACTGATTTATGTGGGGAGCAATAGGATTTATGTATTGAGCAATAGGATTTATGTGGGGAGCAATGTAACTGATTTATGTGGGGAGCAATAGGATTTATGTATTGAGCAATAGGATTTATGTGGGGAGCAATGCAATTGTTTTTTCTGTGTAGGCCAATGTATGTGTGGATTTTTTTTTTACTGTGAGGGCCAATGTGTGTGTTTTGATTTTTTTCTGTGGGGAACTTATGCTTTGCCTTGGCAATTTTAAAATATTGTTCGGTGTGCCGCGAGTAAAAAAAGATTGAAAATCACTGCTATAATATCACTTACATTTTTTTTTAAGTTTCCAGAAATGATAACATGCAGGGCTGGATTAAGGTTTGTGGGGGCCCCAAGACAAGTAACTTGTGGGGGCCCCTTCTGATACAATTGTCAAATTTATATACTAGCAATGTTATTAAAAAGTCTAAAATGTAATTACTCCTAGAACCACAAATGTGATAAACACACTGCTGGAACTAAGTATTTGCTAAAACTTTTATTGGTGATTCTTATTTAATAAAATCAGGATGCTTTCATTGTGCAAATTCAAAATTCTGAGACAAAATTATGTGCACTTTTCCATTCCCATCAAATTTATTTAGATGATCTAAATATACTCTTACTATATGATTTAATAAGCCGTGCATACACCATGCAGAGATGAGTAAACCATAAGCTATTTGATGCTCTTTTAGGGGGTCATTCAGTCCTGATCGCTGCTTTGCATTTTCACACAGCGAGCGATCAGGCCCTAACTGCGCATGATGATTATGCACTGCAAGTGTTTTCAGAGAGGGTGTGTGACGTCCGCTCCGGCCCCGATCATCCTGATTCTATCGCACTGGAGGAGTAATTCCTGGGCTGTGCACAGACTGCACTAAGTGGATTTTAGCAGCTCGGTGTACACATAGCATCACACACTTGCACAGCATATATAGACTCCCCCTGGAGGCGACAACTATCTGAACTCAGGACAGCAAAATTAGCAGCCCAGCGATCAGGTCTGAATGACCCCCATAGTTATTTACCTACCATTGATAGGCAAGAACCAATAAACTCCACTATTAACATTAGTAAACCACAGAATCCATGGAGCATCAATATCATTGTGTCTGGATGATCGGACTATCCAACATTCAAGAATGTCTGCTCTGGAACTTCTACTGTGTCATTATTTAGGTCTTGTTCACTGGCAATATTTGTACATAGACTGAACTGTGTGATGAGGCTTGCTTATATGTAATGTAAAGGATCCATGCCACACACTAGAGATGCTGTGCATCACATGGGATTTTTATGAGTATTCTGTTGAAGATGCTAAAGGAAGCAACAACAATTAGAAACTTGCTAGGATGAATATCAGTGATGTGATTACAATTTAAAATATATATTACAGTGAGCATTGATGGTATCTCTCCAATAGTAATCACCAGATATGGCAGTGGTTCCCAAACTGTCTTGAAGCACAGTATCCTAGAGTATCAGCATTTTCTAACAGCACACCTAGGATTTGTATCTATTATTTTGAATAAATAAATAAATTAAGTAAAGTGTACCTACCTGTCATCCATAGGTTCAATAAAGTGGTGGTGCACAGTTTTGCTTCTTATTATCCACATGTTTTATGATTGGCCGTAAATAGTTTGATTTGGTCCTGGACCACAAACCCGAGGCACCCATGCAAGAACCTCGCGGCACCCTAGGGTGCCTAGGCACACAGTATGTGAACGATTGAGATATAGTATTACAATTAAAGTATTACAAGGAGTAACACAGATATTATCTTATAGGGTTGGGGCTGAAATGCCAGCAGCCAGAATACCGACAGCGACATCCCGCTGTTTAGAATCCCAACAGGAGTTGGGAATCATGCAACCCCTCAACCCCTTACCCACTAACCCGAATCCTCCCTTACTGCAGCCTAAACCTAACCTTCACCCCAGCCTCACAATAAACCCTCCTCAGTGTAGCCTAAACCTAACCCCCCTCCCCACAACCTAAGCCTAACCCTCCTCCTGCAGCCTAAACCTAACTCCCTTCCCCCTGCGGCTTACCTCTCTGGCGTCCCGACAGTTGCTCGATCTGGATCCCAGCTGTCCAGATGCCGGCACCGGCATTGTGATAAGTGTCTACATTTTGGCATCGGTATTTTGACAGCCAGAATCGCAACCACCGGGATCCTGAGTGGATCCCTATCTTATATTATCAGTACACTAATTAGTGATGCAATTACTATTTAATATATATTATTCAATGAGTGAGTATTTATGCTATCACTCCAACAAATATGTTATTATTAACTTTTATTATCAGTGTTTTCAATTATTGGTGTTGGTATACCAACAATATAAATAGTTAAGTAATAATAATAATAATAATAATAATAAGAAGAAGAAGAAGACGACGACGACGACGACGACGACAACAACAACAGTATATAATGAGATTATATAAAGTAATTTATTTATTATAAGGTTTAATGTACACTCTACTGCAAATTATTGCTGTGGATATGAGAAGTCACCTTGGAGTTATGTGACCTTTATTAAAGTTCTTGGCCTGAGGCTTCTTAAATCCTTGCAATTTAGTTATTAAAAAATAACGTTCATAAAAGATACTACTGTATGCACAGTGTAAACTCATGTAAATAATATCTGTACAACTGTAAATACTAATGTCATAGCTTATTATTGTTCTTTAGGAACTTATCCTTTGTTTTACTTTAATAATGTTCAACTGTACCACATCCAGCAGTCTTCTGCCACCTGATACTTATTCCAGTGTCATCTGCTGATGTAACTGTTTATTTACCCTGTACTTGTACTATATTGTCATCAACTGTAAGTTGCTGTTTTCCTGTTTGATTATTTATGTTTGATTATTTATGTACTCTGTAATTGGGCGCTGCGGAACCCTTGCGGCGCCATATAAATAAAGGATAATAATAATAATAAAAGGAAAACTTGTGTATTATAAGAACTAATGATTACAAATGTGAAATATTCACATTGGATTTCTATGACCTTTATAACAGCACTGCACACAATTTTGCCTTTATATAATCACGAAACTCCTCAATGATATCTAATTTCATTATAGATTATAGTAGGGTTGGGGCTATCCAATATATTACACAAGAATGGATATAAGAAAACAAGTTGAATGCTGTGACATTTTAAAATAATACATTATGCCTTTATATTAATTATGTCAAGCTCCATTAACTGAGGGGACCATATAAAATGCAGTGAGGGCTGATTTGATTTTAAGGAGACCAGTACTCACTGTGGTACAAACAGCTATGGAATTTAACACGACTATCCATTTTAATGTAGGCCCCCTTTATAGAATAAAGGATGATCGTTGCCATTCAGTAGGGTAGTTTGCTACATTTGCAGTGTTGTTTTCAGTTAAATCACTTAAAACACTAATAGAATGGACATACATAATATTATACCCTTACATATGTTTTATAGAAAAAGTACAGGCATCAGTTAATGAAAAGTCAAAGAAATAATACAGAGCAGCACAATAAGTGACAAGAACATGGTATGGTCCCCAAATCACCCTATGTATATGCCTGTTTTATATGACATCTGCATATGTTGTGGAAAAAAGAATATTAGTGATGCTTATAAATACAAAAATGTTTAAATTCATCTGATAATAATTAATATTATGCATATAAATCCACCATGGTTACGACATACATCATATAACTTAGATTCTGCAGGGGCACTGAGGGTTCTAGATTACTATAAACATGTTTGTGTTTTAGGAGTTTGCTTGTTTATTAAAAGGTGTAGGGGGGGGGGGGGGGGAGGAGGAGGAGGAGATGGAGGAGGAGTTGGGATGTTGAGACCAGACTACAGTGACCTATTTTTGCTTCTTTTTTTTTATTTACAATCAGAAGGGATAGAAAGGGACTCACACTAGTATCTTGTTTAGAGTCCACATGGGTGTTGATCAGACATCAAACTTTGATTTTATATAGGGCGCAGAATAATGCAATATATATTTGTTTCTATCTATGATTACATTTTGAAAATAAATACACACTAGGGTATATTTAAATATTTAACGTGTCATAATATAATAATATGAACAGCAGACCACTTAGCGGCTGTCCACAAGTGCTGAATTCTCTCAAGCTTCCATTGCCCACAGAAACATGAAACTCACTTTTCACACCTTGCAATAGAACTAATAAGGTAAACGTGAGAGCTAGTTTTGTGGAGAAAGAGGTAAAGTTAGTGAAAAGCGTGCTGTGTTGTGGATGACTTTGTGTCGACCTTTGTTGGAAATGGCCTATGCATGCAGAATAATGGTCTCCTTGCAGAGAAGGAAATGGCTTAGTGCTATCACCATCACCATGGCAACCATCGGAGTCCCCATCTAGCAGAGAGAAATGAGTTATGAAAAGGCTTGAGTGAAGAAGGGATTAAAACATGATCCCAGGGACAGCATGTCAATCAAAATCAGTGCAGAAATTACACTTGTTCAGGTTAGAATTTCTCTCCTGTTTGTTTAGCGGTACCTTACTAGAAAGTTATCAAATTAGGAGGATTCTTGCAATACATCTTTCTCTCTCTCTCTCTCTCTCTCTTTCTCACACACACACACACACACACACACACACACACACACACACACACACACACACACACACACACACACTAACTAAACGTCTGTCCACATTAACCTGGAGTAAGTTGCCTTGTGTCCTTTCAGTTTGTTTAACACTAACTGTAAAGAAAAAACCAAACCTCATCTTTCTCTTTCATATTCCAGCCTTCTAAAGCCCTACACAAACTACAACTCATAGGAGCACAGAATAGTTAACCAAATTGCCTTGACCCCTCTGCTATTTGATAGTTGCCTCTTTGACACTCATTTAGAAGTTCGCAGCAGTAGAGCAGACACAGGACAAGTCCAGCCTGAAACTGAAGCCCTATGAAAGAAGGAGATCAGGAGAACTTGATAGCTGGAAACTTGCTCTCTCCAAAGGCTTTTTGGACATTTTAGCTCAGCTCAGGAGTCCTTGGAGCGCCAGCAAGTCTCCAGCCAGGGTGTAAACTTTAAATGTTAGCTATTTGTTCCAGAGATTGCAATAAAATTGAACCTTTCTTTTGTTACATTTTAACCTCTTTTTTTTTTAACAGCCATTCATTAAGCAGTATAATACCCCACCTAACTATGGCAAACAAAACTGAAGCAGTACTCTGAGTACTTGTATATTTGTAGTTATGTGAAATCATTTATGGTTTGAGAATTGGAGTATACTGTAAAGGGCGCATGTAGTGATTCCCTTTTTTTACCTAGTAAACAAAGTATAACTTTATATATTTGGTAGGTGCATTAATATAAAGGTAAAATATCTATGTTAGTATATTTATAGTTATTGTTATGCTACTTTAATTGATGGTCTAAAACAATTACATTAATTAAAATAATTACTGATCGGGTGTCTATCTCCTGGATGCTCCTTTTTATAGCTTTAGATGTACATCAGTCATCAATTACAATCCAAAGATGCTGATCATCTAACTTGTTAAAATATTGGTTACACAACTGAAGCAATAGTATCAAGTATTTCATTAATGATAAGGATTTGATCATAATTTATTTAACCCCAAAACTTCTACCTTAATGATGAAAATGTGTTTATATTGATGAATATGTCCTGTACAGAAAGACGCAACTAAATCATCTGTATGTTGTGATCCTACAAATGTGTACATTTATGTATCTATATGCAGTTCTATATGCATTCATTAATTCATACATCTACTGTACAGCAAATCTCTAGCTTACTATTAATTTTTTTGTACAGCAATCTCTATCTATCTATCTATCTATCTATCTATCTATCTATCTATCTATGTATCTATCTATACATCTATCTATTGCATCATGTTTCCTGTACCTGGCATCCAACAGTTCCAAAATACACTACTGTGTGTATTTGGGATGAACCTCTTGTGAGAATCCGTGCAATCTTCCCATAGAGATGACATTGTGTAGGCAGTATGGTCTCCAACCGCCCCAGTTTGACCAGAGATAAGATTATGAAAGGACTACATAAGCAGACTGTTATATTATAGATCAAATGTGACATCAATGATATACAAAATGGCTGGAAAACAAAGGAAGACTTGGAGATGTGAATCTGCTAATTACAGCTGCAAATATTATGCAAATGTTCCTTGGCACACAAAAAGCAGAAGCAAGTTTAAGTATGGAGATAATTCTGCAAAATCCAATGCTCATCTGAGAATGGGAAATGGGCCAATACGTCCCAGTTGTGTGTTTAATTTTATAGACAGCGTTTTTATTCTGAAGCAGCTGCAGATTTTAATCTGTATTCACATCACTAGCCTGAATGTAAGATATGAACATCATTTATCTTATATATTAAATGTCCCAGAACAGTTCACTCCTAATGAATATTGCTTATACACATATTACTCTGATAATGCTCCTTTATATTACACCTCTACGCCCAAATCACATATAAGTAAGTGAATTCATTAAAAAGAGATCGTGCTGTTCTAAGTTTATTCATATTCATACGTTACATATTGCATGGTTTGATTGTGGAAAGCAGCTTTATAGACTCATGGGTTAATCTTGCAATTGTACTTTTTAAAAACATACTTTCATATCGAACAGATTAGGGTAGCTGTCCAATAAAAAGATTTTCTCTTCTACCATAAAAGAACAGACTAGTGTACCTTAAGAATATCGAGAGAGGGTAAGGCAGTCCAGCTAATGATGTCAGTCATTCTTTGGAATACACAAGCCTTTGTTAGATAAGAAGGAATATTCCATCTGCATTCACATGTCTCTGCTAGCCACTAGAAAGACAACACTGAATGTAAATGGAACTAGATCAAGATTATCTGGCAAGAGGTAAAAGTGATGAATCTGAAGTTTATTGAAAGGAAAGAAAAGTGCATTTCACATAATGATACAGTATTCAGGCACCAGCAAGAAGGATTTGACTCTACCCTGTCTCCAAAACGATTCCCCTAAAACCATCAAGATATACAATTACCAACTGGACAAAAATACTAATCTCTACTCTGCAACTAAAGAAAGACACTTTATCCTCTGAAGTATATTTAGATGGTTAGATATTTTAAGTCAGCACTTGCAATTCTAATAACCATTGGACAAAATAAAGTAGTTAGTCTTCTTTAAATAAATAAATGAATGAAGAAATAAATTAATACAGTTTTTCTGCACACACTCACATAATTTGTAATGAGAACAATGATAATCCATTTACCTTTGCAGGTATGCACGTACGTACACATATATATGTATATGTATATGCATATATATATATATATATATATATATACATACATACACACATGTGCACACACAAACACACACATAGCTGTGTACACACACACACACACACACACACACACACACACACACACACACACACACACACACACACACACACACACACACACACACTATTCATACACATATGTACAGATCCCTTGAGAACACACCCTGAATTGAAACTTTATGTGAGCATACAGTTCTAGAATACTTATTACGTTTATAATTAGGGATATTTGAGGAGAGATTAATAGCGAGTGTTTAATCGATTTAGCAGGCACTTATTAATCTATTTAGCGGGCGCAAATCTGGGAAGTGTGCAATCCCCCAATCTGTGATAAATAATGCCGAGTTCATCCCAGAGAAACGAGGGGAGAATTAAGAATCTGCAGATGCAGCAGCAGTTTGAGGTCGATTTTGTTAATTTCATCTTGAAATTGACACACTAATTACACAGCACTATGGTAAACCTGCAAAAAAGCGAGATTATAGCCAGACCTTTATCAGATGTGCCTGTTATTTTCCCAATTAAAACTCTAAAGGCAATTTCGGTGCCCCCGAATAAAAAAAGACCCCCCCTCCCTTATATTTTTACAACGTTGGCCATCACTTTCCTACCATCAGATTCATTGTGATGTATTAGATGCAATAAATTATCCCATGTAACAAAACATTGGGAGCTGAAAGGCTGATAATCTGGAAAGCACAGATAAGAATTCATTATTCCAAATCATTATGAATTCGACGTTGCCTGTGACTTCTTCCTTAATCAGCTTCTCTGATCCTGGTTATGTGAGCAGCGCAGATAAGGACACAGTCATTTATAATTCTCCACCTCGCCTAATATTTTAAAATAAAGTCAGAGGCAAGGAAATGGTATAAAACACCATCGTGCAGGAAGGCACCGAATGAAAAATCACTTCCATGTTATTATATCCACTGGGAGATTTAATTAAATTTTTTTTAACTGAACGTGTTTTATTATTTTTCATATACTTTGCATTATGCATAATTGATATAAATGTGCAAACTGGGAGCAGGATCAGACATGTTATTTAGAGCTTTGTACTGCTGGCTGTATCATTTTGTGTCTTCCCAATGACACTGGGAAAAGAAAGCTGGCTCTGGATTTTCTGAATGATGTAACACAGAAAGCTGAAGTGAGACAATGACTGGTCTTTTCTGTTACCCTTCTAAGCACCAAATACTCAAATATCTTCATCAATAGTTATGTACAATGATGTCTGCGTCACTGTACACTAGAAGTCGCCGAGACTGCTAGAGAATCACTGTACACTAAGAACCTATAATATCATATAGAAGGTGTTTTTTGTCAGTCGTATGACATACAAAAATGACACGGAAAAATGACGACGACGACGACGTCGAAATAATAATAATAATAATAATAATAATAATAATAATAATAATAATAATAATAATAATAATATTTGTAACATGCCGAAATATCCTCTACTTGCAGTAAAATTGATCCAAGGTGGTAAAAGGGATATGCCATTGTCAGTATAGTTAAATATGTATCTATAAAGCTATGATTGATAAGTTACTGCAATAAGTATTCTTTTATAGTGACTAATGCCTTTATCAGCGCATTAGAGGACAGAGACTCCTCCCTATGAAGATGTTACCAGGTGGGAATTTGGGTTGTGATTAAAAAACAAACAAACAAACAAAATACTTTTACATACAATGGAGCGTGCCACTTACACAGGATTGCAGGTGAAAGGGTTTAGGGAGCTATGTGCAGATAGATAATGACTGAATAAGAAAAATAGTAGTAGTGAGTAACCTATATATAAGAGCAGGGCTATATTGCTGTTTATTGATGGCATCTTATATGACGACATATACATGGTTTTAGATGTAACGGTTGGGTGTGTTTAAGCCCCCGAATAAAGGATACAATTTGAAAATATTATTCTATAGACAGGTCGTCTGGGTCTGTGGGTCCCACTATATTTTCACATACAACAGAATGGTTTTATGTTCTGTGATATCCTTTCATGAGAAATCAACCCGCCTATCTTTCAGTAGTCACACGCTGGAAAATGGAGATTGACTACAATTGGAGTACAATGTGCAGAGCGCTTGGTAAACTCCTCACCCCAGTCACCTGGTACTCTTCTATCCCAAATTTCTTAAGAGCATTTTATACAGGGTATAAATGATCATACTATCTTGGCATCAGGTGATACCGCTGTATGTCTGGGTTACGTTTTTCACTTTATAGACTCGTTTGCTGCCTAATTATCTTTAATTTATTACCTTAATTGAATTTGTTTTCTAAAGATAGAATTGGTGTGATCAGATTACATTTCACTACACAGAGTCACATTAGAAAGTGAGAGATGTGCCCCAAACGTCAGCAGAAAGCAGGCGTTTAACGTGCTCCATACTGATCCATTACACTGATTTATTAAACATTGTGGCCAGTGGCAGATCACTTGTTTTCCCATGCACTGTGCAGGGCTGTGACTGACCAGGCAATCATCTGACCTTGATATGTGTGTGTATGTGTGTGTGTGTGTGTGTGTGTGTGTGTGTGTGTGTATGTATATATATATATATATATATATATATATATATATACTGTATATATAGCATTTTATAATCTACTAGTCAAATAAGTGATGGTGGCAGAATGCTTTGGTATCATCGCCGATTTAGTTACCATTGATAAATGGTAAAAGACCTGATCCCTATAATCATTGTCATATCATGGTTAGATTATCTTCGTTAGTGAGTGTTCATAGCAGAATATGGCCATTATTAGCATTTTTTTTTACAATACTATTAGCAGAAGGGATTAGATTCCAATATTATTTAGTATTATTGTTATGAAGATGATCATGATGGTTAATCATTATCATTATCCTTAACAATAATTATTAAATTATATGAAGTATTTAACAATTATTTAATTAAAAGACTCATTTTTATACAACGGTGGATATTACTCTATTTATTATTTATCTGTTTAATTATAATAGTTACAAGAAAAATAATAATTATCTTTATGATAATTCGTATGAATGGCGATTGCAATATATATTTTTTTCTGATAATCATTACAAATATGACTGTCATGAAACAGTCATTATAAATTTAGAAGTCACGAGAAGTGATATTGATCTCGGAATAAGAATATTATTTCTGGCCCATCATATTTGCAGTGACAGCAGCGGTAATGCGCCTGCAGTGACAGTATATATTAGAGAGGTGTGCATTAGAATTTGGCAGGTGATGTGCTGAATGGATGATGTGCGCCTTTACAGCGTGAAAGTCTTTAGTTTCCTGTTGTGTCTTCAGTTTGAGCCTATTTTTGATAAATGTACTATTCCGGGCTGGTCCTGAGTCCAGGAATCCTCTCCAAGCTCCCCAGTGGCCTCTGCCATTTCTTATTTTATACATGTGACATTTGTACTAGTCAGGCTGAGCACTAGTCTGTTGGTGGAGTGAATGCCATCTGGGTGGGTTGGACCAATAACAAATAGACCCCAAAACTGAATAAGTGCCCGGCATTCCATGTAAGGATTGGCTAAACCTGTGAATGAAAATGGGCATATTTACATGATGATACTGAGCCTGGGAGGTTTGGGTAACAGTTTCTGGTGATTTGAGAAATGTGTCGCTCTATCCTGAAGGTGGGGATGTTGTATACAGTATGTGTTGTATTGCAGTGGCTAAATGGAGAGAACTCGCTCAAAACCCCTACAATCCTTCGGGCTTGATCTCCTATATATTTGCACCGGAGCAATAAATCACCTCTCCTGCTGGGCAGAACTCAGTATATGTTGCTTTATGTGGAATCTATAGGCGATACACTGAACCAGGAAAACCAGGACAACCAGAACCTGAAGGTACAGCTTCTACGGTATACTGTGTGCACCTATATTAACTATGAATTGCTTTCAATTACGATGCTCTTTACTCTTCAAGCTGTATTACTCCTACACAATTCACACATTCTCACTTCCAGGTAGCAAGGAATCAGAAAAATGATGTGTTCTTTCTGAATTTATATATCTTAAGAATAAAAAAACATTATATCTACAATAATGTAAAATGCTATTTACAAATGAACCAGTCCCAAATGGTACTCAAAGAAAAATCTATAATTTTCTATCAAGCAGCTCACATTGACGCATATTAATATGTATTATTACAAAGGTAGTTCTAGTGAGTGTAATAGTATGGTAATAATAGTGAATGCAATAGTATGGTAGTGGTAGTGAATGTAGGTAGTGGTAGTGAATGTAATATTATGATAGTGATTGTGAATGTAATAGTATGGTAGTGGTAGTGAATGTAATTGTATGGTAGTGGTAGTGAGTGTTGGTAGTGGTAGTTGTGAATGTAATTGTATAGTAGTGGTAGTGAATTTAATAGTGTGGTAGTGGTAGTGAGTGGTGGCAGTAGTGAATTTAATAGTATGGTAGTGGTAGTGAATGTTGGTAGTAAATGTAATAGTATGGAAGTGATAGTAGTGAATGTAATATTATGGTAGTGGTAGTGAATGATGGTAGTGGTAGTAGTAGTGAATGTAATTGTATGGTAGTGGTAGTGAATGTTGGTAGTGGTAGTGTATGGTAGTGGTAGTGAGTACTGGTAGTGAATGTAATATTATAGTAGTGGTAGTGAGTAGTGGTAGTAGTAAATGTAATAGTATAGTAGTACTAGTAGTGAATGTTGGTAGTGGTAGTAGTGAATGTAATAGTACGGTAGTGGTAGTGAATTTAATAGAATGACATGGGTAGTGAATGTAATTGTATGGTCGTGGTAGTAATTGTAATAGTATTACGGTGGCAGTAAATATACTGATATTTTGTAATTCACATTCACATGTGTAAATACAATGGGGGGAATTCAAATGTTTGAAAAGTCAGTTGGGTGTCTGTTTTTTCCTATCTAATAGACAGGAAAAAACAGACAACCAACTGACTTTACAAATATTTGAATTTCCCCCAATATATCGCTATCTAACAATCTGTATCTGTAGTGTATGCAAATGAAGCTATACTTCTATTCCACACAGTTACCTAAATGTTCTAATAATCACATCAAAGTATTTGGTTTGTGATGTTAAACGTATTATTAGCGTCTGATGATTGGGGGCTATAGGGGGATGGGTACGCGATGAGCTGCAGTTAACCTAAGCATGCCTATTTATTTGCTGTTCCCCTTTATTTCGTGTGATTTCATGGAATGGTGATGTACACCAATGTGGCTGAGTTTCCTGCCCTCTACCTTCTTGACAACTCTAGTTATCGCGGTGAAATGGCATTATCATGGTTTAACAGCACAGCACCAGTCTGTGATTTGGCTGTAATTTGCCACAGCATGGGTGAATGATTATATTACCATTATATTTGTGACTTAACCCTTTTCCAAAACCCGGCAGAGTTGGGATCTTCTCCTCCAGTAGAAGGTCATATCTCTGGGTGGGTAGGGGGAGGTAGATCCCCCAGCTTTGTATTTCTCATTTCAGCTTAAATGCCATAACCAGTGCAATCTGTCTGTCATTTCTGCCTCAGATCTTGAAGAGATCACAGAAAGAAGAGAGAGAAAAAAATACGAAGCAGCTGCCAAGCTCGAGCTTTGCAGGTCAGTGAATATATCATTTTTTCCCCTCTCTGTACATTTTTTGCAGCATTTCCTTCCACGTGGAGAGAATTAGAATGGGATCTTTGCCTTAAAGGGATAGCATGTGTCTGTTGTAACCTTAGACTCCGCTGTTATTGTTCTCTAGTCAGTTTAGTCATTTTAAGATTTTTTTTTCTCCTTGCAATGACCTGGCAATGGCTTTGCCCTGAGATCTGATTTCTGCAGCTGTAGGAATAGTACAAGAGGGACCCCCTCTGCTCTGCACTAAGCTCACCTTATCTAGCGCCCTGCACTATTCACATTGATACACACTCATCACCCTCTTGCTGTACGTCCTAACGCCAGTATTGTATTCAATATTTTATTAAAGTAGACATAAACAGTGCCACTCCTGTGTGGCCTCCCTTCTTAGTAATGTCATTTCTCCATGCTTGGGGCACTACTTGTCATGTTAAGGAAGCCAAACGTTGCGAGTCTCGTTTGAAGAAATCAAATCGTAGAGATCAGTCTATGCTGGGGGTTTGGCTTCAATTTACAATGATGTACATTGGTTAAGTGGAAAATGTTACTGCATTGCTCAGTAATAGCCATGTCCGTCAGAGGGGCTGAAGCAAGGGATTGGGATATTAGATTTGGGAAATACAAGCAGTATTCGCTCATGCACAAGTCCAGCTGTAGGAATGAGGTGATCGGGGCTGTCAAATTATTGAGTCAACACTGAAGTTTTATGAGCTAGCTATTTAATAAACGTAAAACATAATGAACGCCCAATAATTATAAATACTAGGAATTCTTTGAATTGATTCATTATATGGAGTTCTTAAATGTGGCGAACAATCAGTTGTAACATGAGTACAGAGAATATTGCGTTGTTATTCTCTTCCAATCACAATAATTCATAATACAATTTAAATCAACTTCAATGTTTAATTTTACAGATACAGATATGAAAAAAAGATAATTGACTTTGATAGTATCAGTGTCATAGTATGGATATCAAGTTATCAATATATTAGGGTAACTGTAAGGTGCACATTTTATAATCGATAACATTATATACCAAAAATGTTATTCCCTCAATACTATTTTTTTATTGATCTATCATCTATCTATCTATCAATCTATCTATCTATCTATCTATCTATCTATCTATCTATCTATCTATCTATCTATCATCTATTAAACTTCACAGTTCCATTACATCTCTATGTATAATAGCAATCTTTTCCCAATTAATGCAATTTAGCAATAATCAAATGTAAATAAATATTTTCTGCTTTGATGCTATTTGCTGCGGTTGTAATTATTTCCCCATCCACTGCCTTTGCATATCACGCAATGTGATCTGTGGTTTGAACCACATATCTAGATAAACAGTAATTGCGTAAGACGTAGAGCCCCTTCCGTTTTGCCCCTTCAGTGAAATAGATAATTTTATCTTTCTTGTTTAATCTAAGGAGCATCAGCAACCAATGAGACGAAATTCTGAGAAAGATCGTGCTCACTATGAGAAAAACTGTAATGACAGAACACAAGGGCCATGTTAATGTACATTAGTCATCATAGGAATTCCAATATACGAACTATATATACATTTACTTTGTCATCTATGTATTAAACCACTTTAGGTTATGTTGAAACGCATGCAAATTTTTTTTTCCAGTATCTGGAGATTTGTTTTTGTGTAGTCCTGACATCCAGGATCTCAGTACACACAATTATATATGTGTGTGTATGTGTGTGTTTGTGTAATATTAATACCTTTACAGATTATTATATTGTTAGTCAATGTTCGATTAGTCAGTACATTGTTGTTCAATTTGCCTTATTCTATGTTGTAAAATATTGTCTATAGCTCTATGACAGTTGTGATTATGTTTACGCTCCCAAGACATAAAATCCCTACAGATTCTCTGTACATATACCCGGAGTCAGATGGATTTGCTGGCAATAAACTCTGCACCCTCATAGATTATGCTATTCTCGGAAAACAAAAATTCCATTTAAATTGCAAATAAAACCCGACACAAACAAGTACACATTCACACTTTGTATGGTCGTTTGGCACATCTAATAATCTCTATTTATGTGTTCCTTATCTGCATATATTAGTTGATAAGGAATGGGAGATTAAAATAACCCCTCTGCCTTGTTCCTACATCATCAAAACATAACGCTGTCACTGCAGTGACTGAACCCCAGCGTGCCAATCACTCTAATAGCAGCAGGCATTGTGCAGAACTAGGGGACTGCAGCCATTCCTCTGCTGCCAAAATTCTCCAGTCAGTAGAGCGAGAACTGGTCTCAGGACAGAGTGGGAGACAATCAGCCCTTGCTGTCACCTGAAGCATACTCCCGGACTGCTCTCCGTCTGTCCGGCTCTAGATAGAGGTATGTGATAGTGGAGGGCTTGGATGTTATATGTTTACACTGAAGTGGAGAAATGTGTCAGTTGAACTGTTCTCAATTGCCTCTGGAGACATTTAACTAAAACACATCTAAGTCTGAGCTAGAGGCAGACAAAATACCTGTAATCCATTTTCCATTCGTGTCATAAATAGCTATCTAAACTGAGCTGGAATAATGGATAGTACTCTTCATATGATGATGATGATGATGATGATGATGATGATGATGATGATGATGATTTCACCCATGAATTATGTAAAAAAATTATGAAAATTCTGTATCTACGTTAAACATTTATGGTAAATCTAGAAATATATGTGACGTGTACTAGAAAATGGTTAGTGGAATGTATTAGGTTAGATTACAGGAAAACGATATTTTCATTAAAATTAGCCCTTGGACACTAACACAATATGCGATACATATAAAAGTCCATATTGAAAGTAGCCTCTGATTTGAGAACAGCCGACAAGATCAGATTTGGTAACGTTGAATCTCACCCCACGCCGGGCAGCTACCCAGATGCACAATTATCCTCTATTTTCACATCTAGCCTGAACAGAAGTTGTTTTACATAGGAAAGTATTCTGAGCTGTGCCCTGGGCCGTGTCCTCTGTATAACCCTCCGATATTCAGCCCGGGGCTGTTTATACAGCTTTACCTGTACTACTATAGGACCCTGTTAAATCAAACCCCAAGCAACCGTAACCTAATCCTGCTACGATCGCTTTAACTCGGTGGTATTCAGGAGGCTTCTTCTCCAGCCCCCAACCAGAGGACGCAGAGAAATTCGGACCAGGTGTAGCAGGAACCTCCAGTTCAGGAAAGTCAGTCACTTCAAAAGAGAATGGAACTAAAACAATTCACTCAAGATCTGGGAAAGGGGGTGGGGGGCTCTATTGTTTTCCATTAACATTTCTGTTGATTTCCTGTTGCCTGATGACCCCTGATATGTAACCTTCCTCTAATCCAACTACTGCAATTCATTATTACCATAGCGTGTTAGATTTATGGATTTGAGAGTTATCAGTAGGAATCGGGATACGTTTCTTAGAATACATGGCGAATGAGTGATGTCATGCTCATATCCTGAAAGGAAGATAACCATATTGATGCTGGGGAAGTCAGTGCTACCATATCGATCGCTACTTTGTCAGATAGATCAGCAGCACAGGGTTTGTTTATGTGTGTCTCCCATTGGGGTGAGGAGGGGGGGGGGGGGGATGGGGGTGCGAGCTACTATTAAAGTACTGTGGGCCTAGCTGACCCATAAAACAACAAGTAATTATCCTAATTTTATTTATATATTTTTTTAAATGAACATCAACCCACACCTGGTTGGCAACTAGGGAGATGTGTAGGTGTCACGTCAGGCCACCCATTATCCTAACCAGTAGGTATTCCCATGGTGACATTTGCACAATTGGGTTTGTGGTCTGTACCTGAGCTACTGGAAGAGGATTTGGAGAATGTCCCTGTGATTCAAAGTGACGTGCGATTTAAATATTCGGGTCTGGAGGCAGACCTGGCTCCTTGGGTGGTATATCAAAAGGATCTGTATGACATGCAGACCCTGCTACACCCTGTCTCTGCCTCACTATGCTGCCCTTAGGTCTTACAGCTACTTTCTGCGTTCTTTCTATAGTTCTCAGCATGAAAAGATACACAACCTATTGAGATCTCAGTGCCAGGTCCCTTACCTTCAAACCAAATTAAACGCCTTTTCTCCACTATTGTTTTTGTTAATTGGACAAACAAAGGCGGCTATTAGTGCTGAGCTGTCAATTAAAAGTGGGAGGTCAGTGGTCACCCTGCCCAGCGGGGAGACAGCTCTTTGCATGCAAGGCTAGCTCTGTCCGGTCCCTGCTTATCCGAGATCCTTCCTGCTGCCAGGATCCCTCTCTGAGGTTTGTCCTAACCATCCCGCTCTGTTCTCTTGTTTAGAGACTCATCTATATTTAATCCACGTCACTGACCCACATGCCAGCCCAGCACTAACCATGCCCTAAGAAGGCTTACCCATCCCCTCTATCCTCCTATTCTGAACATTATATATATATATATATATATATATATAAAAATTTATTAATTTATTTTTTATTAAAAAGATGAAAACGTTTACTGCCTAAGAATTGATCCTTCTCTCATTACTCCCCCCCCAACTTCTATTAATTTTACAAATCTGTTTCAACGTGTTTCTGTCAATTAATTAATGCACCTTTAACGAAGTACCAGACAGCGCAAATGTACCTTCATATGAAGTAACTGTTTCCATAATATACTTTTAGCTGCTATTGTCAATGACCTGACATCTACTGCAAAATGATGATTAAGTGAAATATTTGTCATACTTTTATCAGGAGTTCTTACGTAAACAATTCCAATGATGGCCCAAGGTAAGGCGAAGACTGACATTACATAGAATTTGGGGGTTTAAAGGGATCTACACTCCAAGAGTATAGACTAGATCACAAAGCAGCTATGGCTCACAGGTCAATTAGTCCTGCCACAAATACACAAATACATATATAACAGCATGCAGAAACAAGACAGCTGCCTACGTAACAGTGACCACAATGATCTATTTACTGATCAGCAGAACATCCCTCCAGAAAACACCTGATAGTATCTGCAGATCATTGATATGTCAAGGGGAGGAAGAATGAGCTAAATGAGTGGGTTGCGAGTGTTGGAGGGGGAGTGGGGGGGGGGGGGGGGGTCGTATTAAATCACATTCCTTGCATTTCTGAATTAATCGAGTGGGTTGCAGTGCTGAAACTTGTTCCACGGCAGCTAGGAGGATTTAAGGGATCAGTGACCTCCAGGTTGTGGGTAAACCACGCCAGTGTCAGTGGCAATCCTCGCAGGATAGTGTCCATGCAGTGATCTCTCGTGCCCTGGCTGGTTAGCTGGTGCGTGACGTCACTGCTGCTGGCGTCGGTCAGGCTGGCAGGGCAATGCATACACACAGCAGCAATCCAAATCCCAATTACACACTGGCAATCTGGCGGAGTTGGCTGCGGCAGATGATGGGGCTCAAACTAAAGACAACACAGGAATCATTCAGCTCTAGTAATATATAGGTTGTAGCCCCCTCATGTGTATAGGGATACATGTAACTCATTTGCTGTGGCTTTAGTGGACACGAAATGCTTTAGCCCAAGATTTTTATATTCATCACTTCTAAGTCCCATAAGTAGCTCTTCTTTAACAAGCATGTATTTGTCCTTACAATTCCTCGTGCCTGCCATAATACGGACACAAATGTGTTATGTATAAATACTTTTCAAAATCCTCTGGCATATCATATTCAAAATGATCATTGTGTGCAATGCTATCTTAAACTCTGATGCAAAGACTTCCTTGTCACTGTTTGCTCTATGCCACATGTACTTAATCCTTTCATGTTTCTTGCCATTGTGCAAAGCTGTGTGCACTCGGGGCTCTGTGTAAACATGTATGTATGTATGTATGTATGTATGTATGTATGTATGTATACCTGTGGATGAGTAGAGGGACTCATGTGTCTCTTAACAGAATATCAGATGTCCAGGTAGCAAGGTGGATTTTTCTTAGCGCATATTTGTACAGGATATAAGGAACAGGTCTGTTTGACTACCTACCCCCCCCCCCCCTTCCCCCCCGTATATATTCACACACACTCCTGGTATACTTAGTGTCGATTTTTACGAATTCAAATAAAATTAGTTCCATGTTACGAGTATGTATTCCGTATTATATTGATACATTGCGTTTAATCTGCAGAATATAGCTTTTACCTCCTCTAGAATACCGGTTTTGCAATGAGTTACATGTAGGCTATGAATAATTCTTGAAATAAGATGAACAAAAGTCTAGAAAAAAGTTTTCTTTTTGTAGATATGATAAATGTTGCAAATCAGTATCACCGATCTGACACGAGAGGGATTAGCTGCTGAAAAACAAATCTACATTTATATTTGTATGTATGAATTTAATTATAAAAATGTTTTCAACAATTTCAGGTTTCATAAATACATTTTCAATAAAAGGATTAAAGACGGTTGGAGAACAGGATACTGGAAATATTACAGGCTATAGAATATTTACTATTCACGCAGTATAGTAATATATGCGCCTTCATGAATATTCGTGTACCTGTCCCTGGACGTATATATATATATATATATATATATGACTCAAATGTATTGCTGCTACTGTAATGATGTGAGTGCAGGTGGGTTACATAGCAATGAATGAGGTTCCGGCTTGTTGCGTGCTTGCCACTAGGGGATGCAGTGACTCAATGTACAGAGCAACAGGAGGTCTCAGGACTATAACAGGACAACTCATCACCAGGACCTACAAAATCACAAACCCTCACCCTTATCAAAACGGGTTTCTTCATTATTACGTATTGCGCCCTAAATTTCCCACATCTACATTCACTATAGATTCTGTAGATGTTTGTTTTCTATAATCGGAAAACAATAAACCATTGCGATATACAAGAAGACGCACCTAATGAGTGTCCTCAAACTTAACATTAGTACACGCTTATCCTCTGTCTGTCTGTCTATCTATCTATCTATCTATCTATCTATCTATCTATCTATCTATCTATCTATCTATCTATCTATCTATCTAGAGAGATAGATGTCTATCTATCTCTCTACCTCTATCTATATCACACACACACACACACACACACACACACACACACACACACACACACACACACACACACACACACACACACACACACACACACACACACACGAACAGAAACGCTGGAATAGAAAAAGAATGAAAAAGAGCGCCCACGACCTAGTCTGCCTGTGTGTCCCTGCACTGCACGATTACTTTCATTTTAACTCATTTGGTAAAACTACACAACGCATATTTCCCCCGATCAGTTTTGTGGTGGATTATACAAGCAGTATAAATAATAACTGTGCAGCGTATGCTCACTCTCTTGTGTAATGCATACATTAATAACATTACCTATAATGCTGTATGTGTAGTTGAAAGGCTAGTCTTTCGCTTATTAGCTGGCAGGCACAGTATATGGGCGTGAGAGACGAGAAGGAGGGGAGTGTCTGATGCCGTGTAAATTTGGGTGTCCTATTCACTCCCTCCTCTGTGACAGTCCCCTCCCTCACCACTGATGACAGTGGAACCTCCTTAAGTTGCGTCTCGCCACAGCTGTCTGCGATCATTGAGCCGCCTGGCGCCATCCTGCTACTTTCAGAAAGAATGCCTCCACTGTAAAAAAAAAAAAAAAAAAGTAGAGCGAGTGTGAGAGAGAGAGAGAGA
Source organism: Pseudophryne corroboree (assembly GCF_028390025.1). NCBI lineage: Eukaryota > Metazoa > Chordata > Amphibia > Anura > Myobatrachidae > Pseudophryne > Pseudophryne corroboree. Next base: position 395,436,773 of record NC_086449.1, read on the forward strand.
GAGAGAGAGAGAGAGAGGGAGAGAAAACACGAGATCCGATCAACCAGTTCCAACTTCTTTTTCTGGGATCACATACCTCTCCCTTCCTGCTTTGTAGTTTGTGAAAGGTTTGTGCTGACTTTGTACTCTGACCCTAGGAGGTCCTCCTGAGCTTAGGTACCTCTTGTAGACTCTTATGACCAGCATTTATGGGACAATCTGCTTCCTCAGTGTCAGGAGTTCGGGTCTCTGACACACCTGAGTTACCTGTTGGTCATTGCTCCATTTAAATCTTTGCATTAATTTAACTGTGCATCCTAAGTTGCTGTCTTCTTTTAATCGCAGGTGACCTAGTTCTGTGGATATATTATTTTTTTTATTTTATTTTATTTCCCCCCCAAAAAAATAACTGGACTTACATTTGCGTAAGTGGTGCACCCTGCTAAGTCCCTGTATCAAAGCTCCCAGGTGTTGCTGGAAATGGAGGTCTCTCCAGCAGACCAGCCACGCTGCTTCAGTCATCACCACCACCCGGCTTTTCTCAATGGACAACATCCTGAATCACATCACCCTGGGCTGAGTCATTCATACATGGACCCTTCTCAGTACCCTCTGCCCGAAGAGGTGGATGTACTCTTCAATATCGATGGACAGGGAAACCACGTTCCTTCCTATTATGGCAACTCTGTACGAACAGTGCAGAGGTACCCAACTAACCACGGTGAGTGCCAAAGATGCTTATCTCCTAGACATCACTATATAATATAATATAATATAATATAATATAATATAATTCATCCCTCATTCCAATTAATTGCACTTATTTTACTTATTTATTTGCTGTACTAGTTGCATTTACAAGAGAAAAAAAACAATACAAAACAATGTTTATTTTAATAGCAGCTAATCACAAATTTAGCTATGCGCGACATAGTGACAATTTTAAACATGGTATATATCTAAGTAATTAACGCTGATTGGTAAATAGAACTGAAAGGTGAGACAGACTCTAGCTCAAATTGTTTAAAATCATTTCTACCTGTATGCTATATTCCCTGTCAAAAACAAGCCCAGACTTTGCATATTAATACAAAAGATACGACAATTCAGAGAGCGATTCGTACACAATAAAACATAATAATACCTTATCTGGTGCATGTGTGCTCTGTGAGTAGACTTTAGTAAACAACGCTTGACGCTTGATCACAATTTTTTTTAACCAACATGTGATCTAGTATTTTCACACTTATTTCTAACCAATTTCCTGCACTAGTCGCTATGTGAAAATCTAACCACCTCCTCTTCCTTTACTGTGTTTTCATACCCTTTGTAGAGAGTGTGTGTGTATGTATGTTTATATATATATATATATATATATATGTATATATATATATATAAAATTGGATACTAGTTTAGTAAATTAATCAAAAGAGAAATAATGTACAGGTGGTGTATATACAAGTGTGTAGTGAACAGAATCTGTGATTGCAGTAGAGTCGCATCTCCTATACAATTTCATACACGATCTACTAATGACTTTAGTGACTTTTGCATATATATATTGTGATTCCTCCTATGGTATATATTGCATTTAACGCAAAACGTAAGATCGGTAGTATTAGTCAAGAATCATGTGTTCTAACTATAACTGTACTGCTTATGTACTGTAGGTGCACATATACTTTATACACATACTGTATATACTAAATACATTGCCTTAAACCCTATGTTCACTATCTATCTATCTATCTATCTATCTATCTATCTATCTATCTATCTATCTATCTATCTATTTACCAAAAAATGTGTTTATGGTAATTATATTGTCTCCAACTGCAGAACTGGAAGCAGCATAGTTTTTTTTAACATACGTATTCTCATATCTTATGTATCTCCTTACTGCGTAGTTAGCTGTAGTTTTATAGCAAAATTGAAGTTACCTAACATAATGTATGATTCACTATTTTAGTAGGGCCTGAAGATGTAACAACAATTATTATTATTATTATTATTATTAATAATAATAATAATAATAATAATAATAATAATAATAACAACAATACCAATGGTATCACACCCGTTGGTTCTTGATGATATACAAGCAAGAACGAGCGAGAGAGGGAGAGGGAGAGAGAGAGAGAGAGAGAGAGAGAGAGAGAGAGAGAGAGAGAGAGAGAGAGAGAGAGAGATGATGATTTGGGATTTGGCACCAGGACCTCATTCTGATTATTTTTTATTTGATTTAATTTAGGCGAGTGCCTGTTGTGAGTGTATGTGTATTATCTATCTATCTATCTATCTATCTATCTATCTATCTATCTATCTATCTATCTATCTATCTATCTATCTATCTATCTATCTATCTATCTATCTATCTCCTCATGTGCAATAACATTTAACAGCCAGTGGGATTTGGTGATTTCATTGTATAAATTGCACCAAATAAGTGTATACAGATGCGGATGCTTTATTGGGCTTTGATGTTAAACAATCCCCATAGTTAGTGGTGTCGTGTAATCCTACAATATTAATATATTAATTAATTTATATATATTAATTTATTTAGGCCCGGTATGCCGCCCCCCTCTTCTTCACCACTGGTTGGACCATGGGAGCAAAGCTACAGGAGGTCACCCTGCAGCATCACCTTGGAACCTTCCTCCCTTCTCCAAGACCCACAGTCCCCCCGGACCTCTTAATGTCTACCCCCCAGCCTCCTCGTCATCCCTGGTTACAGGACACTCCAGCCCCCACATATTCACCTTCCCCCCTACTCCACCCAAAGATGTATCTCCGGACCCCTCTATTTCCACCACTGGATCCAGCATCTCTAACCGGCAGGAAGAGAAGGAATGCATAAAGTATCATGTGTCCCCCGAGTCCATGAAACTGGAATCCTCCCACCCCAGGGGACTGGGGGGAGTCTCGTCATCTGCCCACCATGCCATCTCCAACTACCAGTCCTATGTCCAAGAGTACAGTCCGGGCCTCTTCCCACCCAACATCATTGGTGGATCGCCCACCAGCTTCCCCTGCAAGGCAAGGCCTAAACAACGCTCCAGCACAGGTAGGATTCTTATGCACCTCTTATTTATGTGTATGACAGCATATTGTCTCAGTGACCTTCCCAACGTGCCCAATGTCCTTGTCTGGTTGTTTCCCATAGTAGGGCTGTTTTATTGGACAATACTGCTTTGTTTCCTTTTTGGCTGGATCTAGTAATAGTCCAGTCTTATAAGAGCTGGGAGCAGTTGGTATATCTGCTCTATGACACACACACACACACACACACACACACACACACACACACACACACACACACACACACACACACACACACACACACACACACACACACACACACACACACACACACACACACACACACACACACACACATTTTAGCAACCTAGTAGCAATTTACATAATAAAATAATAATAATAATAATAATAATAATAATAATACATTGTATTATTCTGCATAGCGTGCCCAATAAATCTAGAAGAACAGGGCATTAAGGACACGCGGGTAATATTGCACTAGTACTAATACCACTGCAGAGTGGAGTACGGAGGGTGGCAGTGTCCTGTACTGTGTGACCTGGGAGAGAGCAGAGGAAAGAGAATGACAGTGTCAGGGCCGGGCGATGTGTTTTCAGGGGGGTTTTCCAGGGTAACATTTGCTTTGCTTGTCTGGGCTGTGACTGTCTCTATTTAGCTGATATGTTTGAGCTAATCCCATTATTTTCAGACTGCTGCACGCGACAGTCTCATTGTCTCTCCAGCGCCCGGCAGGGTGACAGGGCCGGATGTGGTCGGGCTGGCCAGAATAGACAGTATTTGCCTGCGCTGCACACAGGGCCGGGGAGGCTGGCACTGTATATATACTCCTCACCGTATTCTGCCATGCACTTCCCCTGCCTGTGTGGAAATACACAGCAGCTCAGGCTTCCACAGCAAGAAGGCGACAGAGATCAAAACATTGTCATTCCCATTATGCTATAATCAGGTATTATATGTGCCAGAGGCGATACTTTGACCATAAGTAACAGGCTTAAGCAATCAGCAGCTGCCACCAATGTTGGGGAACCATAAATTACAGCATGCCCTGCTAGTCCTTGCCACAGCTAATGGAAAGTCAAGGACATAACACAGTCTTGGGGCATTCATGGAGAAACGATCAGTTTGTCTGCTTTTTACTCCTAAAACTCACACAATACAATATTGAAATGTAATGGACATATTATTCCATCAGTTTCCATCTCCGACACGTATATTGTGCCCGATTATCGTCCAACACCTGCACTCCCCGGAGCCCTGTATGTACACTGAGTTCTGCTCATCCGGCAGCCCAACACTGGTAGATGGAGAAATAGGTCAGCCAGTGTTACAAACAGCTTGTCTTTCTGCACCCACATAAACTGTGGTTTATAAACCTCAAGCTAAAACTGCTTGCCGTAAACATTTACATCATCTTTAGCAGTAATCACAATTAGTGTATAGAATTCCAGCATTGGGTGAATGGAAATGTATATGTGCACAATAATGTCCTAAAATATTCCAAACAGGTCACAGACAGACATGAAACAAACCAGTTATACAAAATGGCAATAAAAAAAGTCACATAATTGAAGTAGTGAATGATTGCAGCTTTGGAGCTGTGGGAATTGTGTTGGTTGTGTTGGGAGAAATGCACTGTTACTATGGGACATATTAGGGTTACTAAGCCAAGCTCCCTGGGAAGCAGTTATACAGTACCTGTGGTTGTGGTGCGGTACAATGTGTACAGTAGGGGATCCAGGCTTTGCACGAAGAACTGGGTATTTCTTTCACGACATTCCCACATCATAACACTAATGAGCAAACTGTCAGCTGTTAGGCTACATGGGCCTGTACGTGCTGCCTGCTTGTGCACTATAGAAGCCTGACACATTTGATTGACATGCAGTTATTGAAGCCTGGCCTGCATAAACCTTCAACTAAGTACTTTATTGCTGTGAGACCCATTATACATGATGGCAGATAAGGGAAGACTGGAATAGCTTTCAGATACAGTAGGTTATAAATGAGAAGTGATTTCTTAATAAGGTTTTATTCTAGTTACATGCTATGCTGGATAGTGTGTAGATGCATACAGTACATGTATGTAGAATGCAGCACAGATGCTTGGACAAGATTGTTATTTACACAGTAACTGAAAACACAATTTAGCCTTTCACCTTAATGTTAAGCCCTGCCCTACTTGTCCTTTGTAAGGCTTTGTAACCCACAGTTTACATGATCTCTTGTATTCCATACAAACACTTATTCATTTCAATAGTATTACTTCTCTTCAAAGAAAAGTGCAAAAGCTGTGGTGACATGTATCAATATTTTGTCACACATTGCTTAGCAAGAACGCATGCATTTCTAATAGCAAACAATAGGAGATATTCTCAAACCATTAAAGTAAGGTGACTACTTTTGAACAACCAAGCCTTTGAAATAGTCTCTCCAAACCCACCTGAAAAATGACATTCAGTGCATGGCTAAAGACTTGTTGATTGTGAATTGAGGAGGGTGGGGCATGTATAGAAAATCCCATAGTGATATGTGTTGCAAAAACCTGTAAAGGTTTGATTAAAAAAATACTGTGTGCCACTGAGCTTAGTGAGGTCACATGTTATGGTCTTAGCACCCCCCCCCCCCCCTCCCACCCCACACACAATTACTCCTGGGGTGCCTTCTGATAGTTCCTTGTGCTGGCCTATATAGGGTTAATTAGCTAATATCCCCACTGTTCTCCCCTTAACCCCTCAAATAGATTGTGAGTTACATCTCTAGGGTACAGTTAGGGTGAATAAAAAATAATGCAAAGAGATGGATTTACACTAAAGACATGACAGGATTGCATAGATATGTTTCCCTCACATTGTTTGCAAATTGAGACCTCTGAAATTCTATCATGAATAATTACTGGTGCAGCAAATTCTTTGCCTATTTTGTAAATATTGAAAAAAAAACCCTTATATAACAAAATATCCACACACATTGTAATTTAGTTTTCTGTACTACATTTGTATAACAATACTGACATATTACTTTGCTTGGAAACAGTCATTATGTTCTAGCAGATAACTGCAAGACTCAATTGGCACACATCGGCATTTTTTGACCCATGTATTACACAAATTTATGGTAAATTACATAAATGATTATATATATACCAAATATATACATGCATTGACATTCTAGAGTAATGGGGAGAGCAAATGCTTAACACCTCAAATATAGTTCTTAAGAATGCCCATTTATAATTGAACAGATAGATACTTTTTGAGTTTTTGTGCAATGATAGACATAGCAATTTTTTACACTACATAGAGAAAATGTTTATTTTAAAGTCTATATAAAATAATTAATTTTCAACAGTGCTATGTGTAAATAACATTAATATTTCAAGCATTATTGCCTGCTCCTCAGTGTTTTTCTTAGGAAGTAACAGATTACATAGCAAAACATTAAACAGCAATCAAAAAAAAAAATATTGTTTGGAGATCCTTGCATTAAACCTTAAGAGGTCAAAAAATGTCAACAGAATGAAATCTACTCTTACTGTAGTGCCATAAAATCTTTTTAGGAGTAGTTGTTTAAAAGCTAAAGCCATGGATGCTGAATAGTTATAATATTAACGGTCAATTCTTTTTCTGAGATAACTCATAGCATATAATTCTTTTCTGCAGTAAAATATAGTACATAACCGCCTGCATTAATTGTTGAGCATATGACTATATTTGTGTTTTGCCGTTATTATTGTTATTACTCTCTGAAATTGCAGAATGTGAGAGGTTTTCCTGTTTAATATGCAAATTTCACTAGTATTTACCACAAGAAGGCAACAGTCAGCAATACTGTGCTTTCACTTTTGAATAATCTGATCAAACCTTAGAAGAGAGATGTAAATTGACATAGTTGCACACTGTTCCTATTTTTTGAAGACAGTTCCAGATTTGAAACATTTTCCTCTAGTAAAAAAAAGCATGGCAGAAGTTACATCTACTCACTGCACACCATTTCTAGTCAAATGTTCCATGTTTTAAAATATTATAACCCTGCTGTATATTTCTGGTAGATGCTTCAGGATGTCTTAGCAACTTTATAATTCAGAAGAGAGGAAAAAAAATTCATACTGTACTTCAATAGCATACAAGAAAACGCCTAAAATGGTGCTCATTTGCCGTAAGATTAATACAAAACTGTAGTTAACCCCCCCCCCAAAAAAAACAAAACAAAACAATGTATGGAAAATTACCATATACAGGTGTGGAAAAAAGGAATACATTCCTCGCAGCCCTACAGTTTCTTCTTTTTGATTTATCCCAGACTCAAGGAGTCATGAAAATCTCTATTTGTTATCATATGCACTTCGTTCAGGAATCCCTGCTGTGTATAAATATACGTAGTACAGGAATTAAGGAATGTCACGCACTATTCCTCCATATAGATAAATCAGAATGTGCGGATTCTATTTTATTTCTTCATGCATAATGGTTATCAAATGTGCTTTTTATTTTTTTTGACTTAATTATTTTTTATTGAAGCTCAAGAGAATGTACAATGCAGAACAGATATAGTACAATAGATGTGCATTAGTATTAGTGACATAGATACAATATACATCGTTCAAATATGAGTGCGGCTTTTAAAAAAAACAGAATGACAAACCTTGTCCATGGTATTCTATTCCAGGTACTGGCTATATAACCTGTAAATTATTACAATACATAACCTAATGTTTCTTATTTTGCATGGTTCTATAACAGCACTAGTATTTTACATATTTTAGGTTATTTAGCACATATTACACGTCAGCAGAGCACTGTCCTGTACAAATTACAATTTAGAAAAATCATGGAACAGCCCCTCACCTCCATATCTGCAAATATGGCATTTTACTGGCAGTGCTATGTACAGTTCACCAGACCTGCTCGCACGGAAGTTGTGAATTCAAAAATCAAAAGGTCCTGCATGATTCTCCTACTAGATGGACTTTTAGTGATGTCTGCTCTCACATCTATCTATCTATCTATCTATCTATCTATCTATCTATCTATCTATCTATCTATCTATCTATCTATCTATCTATTTATCTATCATATTATTTATCCCCTCCTCTCTCTTTATATTTTCAGAAATATAGATAGATAAATAGATACATATATATATATATATATATATATATATAGATAATTATATTATTTGAAAGCAGAAAAGAACCACTTGGTCTTTCTAGTCTGCAATGTATATCAATCAATCAATCAATCAATCAATCAATCAATCAATCTATTTAGACTTATTTATGTATATAGAGTAGTAGTTGGGTAACACTTTTTGTCTGGCAGATATCTATGCTGCGTGCTTTCATGAAATTTTACATTAAAGCCTTTAATAGAAGGAAGAAACATTAAATGTACAAATAGTATTCTAAATCTGGACTTATAAACAATTCAACTTTATCATGTTTTTTTGTTTGCATCTTGTACACAATCTGAAATCAGTTCTAGCTCTCTAGAAACCAAGGTGTTAACTGTGACTTTCAATAAACAGTAGCAAATAGCTGATGGATTGAGTAGAGCTTGCTGTTAGGTAACTTCTGATCACATGATGTAGCTGACACGGTCACTGTCTCCCTAACTTGAACACATTTTCCTTACATTTGAGGTATTATTAGAAATCAGTGCCAAACACCCCTATCTTGTAAATCTATGTGAAGTGAATAATGCGTTGTTTTTACCCTAGTCATTAACGTATGTGATTATGCAGATAAAAGTGCACATTTAAACCACATCTATGATTCTTGGCCAATCAATAAGACTTACATAAACACAAGTATAGTTTATGAACAAGTAACCTTGATAGATTTTTGTCAATGGCACAAACTCCGTAGCTAAATACTATAACTTGGAGTTCACCACCACATTAATAGTGATCAGCTTGTAACACTTCAGTGCTTTTACCACTTTGTCTCACTCTCCTTTATCTATTTGCATTTTATGCACTATCTTTGTACCTAGGTGGTAATTCCAAGTTGATCGCAGCAGGATTTTTTTTAGCAATTGGGCAAAACCATGTGCACTGCAGGGGAGGCAGATATAACATGTGCAGAGAGAGTTAGATTTGGGTGGGGTGTGTTCAATCTGCAATCTAATTTGCAGTGTAAAAATAAAGCAGCCATTATTTACCCTGCACAGAAATAAAATAACCCATCCAAATCTAACTCTCTCTGCAAATGTTATATCTGCCTCCCCTGCAGTGCACATGGTTTTGCCCAATTGCTATCAAAAATCCTGCTGCGATCAACTTGGAATTACCACCCTTATACAATGTATACAACATGTCAGCCTAGGTTTATATGTTGCCATCTGTCTGAAGAAGGCACAGTAATTTAAAGCTTGTACTATTAATAGTATTTTATATTGTTTTCAAAGTTTGCTAAAAATACAGTATTCTAGTTTATGCCTTTTTTTCAATGTTGTATAGCTACTTTAAATATATCTCTTTGTGAGGTCAGCTAAGTCAGAGCATTGTTTTGGCAAAGTGCAATCTTTATGGTTGTCTATAGCAATGTAAATGAGAAAGGTTTAGAGCAGAGGTTCCCAAACTGTGTGCTGTGGCTCCCTGGGGTGCCTCGGGACACTTGCAGGGGTGCCCTGGGTTCGTGGTCCAGGACCAATTAAAATTATTCATGGTCATTATAATAGGCAAAACCAGTGCTGGTGGCTGCCAGTCATAAAATATGTGGTCAAACAGAAGCAAATCTTGTCCCTCACCACACAACTGACCCTAAGGATGACATATAAACGCGATCTACTTAATGTAATATTTCTTTCTAAATTTCTCAATAAGAAATTTTTGGCCTAAGAGTGCCGTGAAAAAAATTCTGATATTCTAGGGCGCAGTGATTCAAAAAAGTTTGGAAACCACTGGTTTAGAGTAAAAGAGCCCCTTCCAAAGTTGTCACGTGGACCCAGTAATTTATGGTTAAGACCTTTCCATATGCTGAATTGTTCCATAATCTAAAATAATTCAGTATATAAAACATCACTCTGGTGTTTAAACTGCCCATAGCAACATTTTAGGTGTTAAAATCGGGTCTAAAAAAAGTGACCAAGAAGGAATAAGCAGTTGCTCAGACTGGCTAAACAAATGAGCAAATCAGATGAGGTATTGTCTTTTAGAGCTTGGACCAAATGGGTGGCTCACTTTTTGGTTCTCTGCATCTTGTTAATGTGGTTAGAAGGATATCCAAGCATATGGGCTGACACTAGTCCATGCCTAATAATGATCCGGACTATTTTGCCAAGAATTCATAGTTTTCTGGGCCTTTAATTTCCTTGGGAAACAACCAACCGTACACTATGCAGTATGCTCTAGCCAGAGTGTATATACATTTACCATACAGCCCATGTTATGGAGATGTTTGTCAGACTTGTACTCTATGCCTGCTTACATCTTAAATCTGACTATGGAAACTCTTCTGATCGCAATGCCATTGGTCTAACATATATGTTTAAGTAAAATGTGTGACTCTCACACACATCTTACAAAGGATAAGATATTTTAGGTTACCTGAGCTTAGCAGGGCCAATAACGTTATAAAGCATATCCCCACTGTATATCATATGTATTTCTCTTGTGGAAATGTACTTAATAGTTGTGATTCTGTGTTCATTGTAAAGTATTTATTTGCTACAAAGAGAAAATACAATTTATGAGTCTACCTTAAACCTTCTATGGCTTTATAATTATGGCAGAGCCAGAGGGTTGAACTGATGGGCTCATTTAGGGGGTGAGGACTATTTTTTACTACTTAGTGCAGTATTGATTTGACAAGAAATAACTTAGTTATTGTTTCTGAACTAAGTGATTTTTTTTTCTTTGGTGCAATAAATAAGTACAAATATTTTTAAATAATGAGCAGTAGTTAGGGAAAGACAAGCTAAAAAAAAATCCAAAAACTTTACAGGACACAGGTGGCTATTAAATAATGAGACTGTACTTGCAAAAAAATAAACTGAGAGTTAAAAGGGACTGGGGGCATGACAAAAGTTTGTGCTAAGATGGTTCCAAGGCTTCTCACAGCCGAGCAGAAAGAAAATCGAAAGCAAATTTGTACAAACATTTTGGCAAAAATACAAGCTGATTCACATTTTCTTTAGGTAAAGTTATTACCAGTGCTGAAACATGAATCTTCCAGTACAATCCTGAGACAAAACACCAATCCATGCACTGGAAAATACCAAGACTAAAGAAAGCTTGTCAAATTAAATACAAACTCAAAGCCATTTTAATTGTTTTCTTTGATATCAAAGGTGGTATTGTGGCAGACTGGGTAGCAGAAGGCGTAACAGTGAATCTGCATTACTCAAAAAATGTTCTAGAAATGTTGCAGGGAAAAAAATCAGAAGAAAGAGGCCAGAGATGTGGAAAAATGGTTTCTTCCTCCATTAGGATAACACACCAGCACTCACAGCTCTCTCTGTGAAACAGTTTTTGGCTGAAAATCTGACTGCAGTGCTAGAACACCCTCCATACTCGCCAGACTTTGCACTAAGTGACTTCTTTCTTTTCCCTTAAAGTAATATCTGTACTCAAGGGAACCCGTTTTGCATCAGTTACTGAGGTAAAGAAGAAAACGACAGAGCTCAGTAGACAGCTGACAGATAATGAGCTACAGCACGACTCTGACCATTGGAAAATAATAATGCAGCAGTGCGTGGATGCATAAGGGGGATACATAGAAAGGGAACAGATTTAAAATGTAGTAAATATAATTAAACTTAAATTATATCATCAGTCTTGTTATTTAATAGCCACACCTCATATATGACATATTTTATTATGTAGCTTGATGATCATGACATGAGTTACTGTTCCCAATTGTAGTCCATGTGGATCGTTATCCGGGCTTCACCCACTCTGTGGAATGCCCTCCCACGCACAATAAGACTCGCCTCTAGTCTCCAAACCTTTAAACATCCCCTGAAAACTCACCTCTTCAGACAAGCCTATCAAATTCCAGACCCACCTACATAACCTTCAGTGCTTCCCTATCTAATTACATCCTCTCTGTCCAGTATACATAACATCACATATTTTGTCTTTCTTTACCCTCATACCCTCCTGACACTTGGCCAACATTGCGGGGTATCATCATACATCCCATTAAGAACCTAGCAATCTTGTGGACCATTATGCAATAGATAGCATCTATCCTTATGTATCAATGCCTATTTCCCTATAGATTGTAAGCTTGCGAGCAGGGCTTTCCTACCTCTATGTCTGTCTGTTTTTACCCAGTTTTGTTCTATTATTGTTGTTCTAATTGTAAAGCACAACGGAATATGCTGCGCTATATAAGAAACTGTAAATAAATAAATAAATAAATACATTTAGAGATGGTGGTGGGTTTGACCTAGGCATAGCTCAAAACTATCTAAAATGCCATGTGAAAATAGAGCTGGCTGGTATTTCTGTGCAGTATGCAGGAGCATGCAGTATTTGGCTTGCATACAATGTATGTTTGCTCTTCCTCCCCTTGCAGTATAACATAGTTTCTGCAGCAAAATTTGCACCTACATCTGAATCAGCCTCCATATGTACTTACATTTTAATGGGCCAATCTATATGTGTATGATAACAAAGCAAGCAGACTTTTTCAATGCGTCACCCCCCCCCCCCCTTTATTAAAAAATTGTAAAATAGTTATAAAAAAGTGTTATATATTAAAGGTATCAAAGCTTTATGCTACAGAAATTAAACACATGTTCTAACACTAGGGGTGCTGTAGGGGACCGGCGCTTGAATCATATAAGAGCTAGAGTCTCTCCTTTCTGCAAACAGTGGTGACTGTATCTCAGATAGCTCCCGGAAGTGCATCTGGTGACACAGGACAGAGCGATCTCATAGAGGTCACTCTGTCTTTGTGCATAGGAAGCAATCAGGGGGCACCTAACGCTTCTCAAGTCACCACCTTTTTATTTCATTGCTCTTTATTAGATTTTTAGGGAGAAGGTACAGAAGGGAATGTGCAAGAGATCATCGACAAAGTAACAATAATATTAACCAGGAAAGATAATCATGCCCACAATTACGTGAGCCTCTGGCAGAGTCACACAGGCATAATATTCACGTTTGCTCCCCTACGGAAATGCAGTGATGTGAATTTTCCATCTATGTAGCTTATAGTTATTATTGTTATGTATTATTTATAAGGCACCATAAGGTTTCCATAGCACTGTACATAGTGGGACAAACATATAACAAAATTACGGGTTCACTACGGCTGGCCGGCGGTCGGGCTCCCGGCGACCAGCATCCCGGCGCCGGGAGCCCGACCGCCGGCTTATCGACAGCGTGGCGAGCGCAAATGAGCCCCTTGTGGGCTCGCTGCACTCGCCACGCTACGGGCACGGTGGCGCGCTATGCGCGCCACACTATTTTATTCTCCCTCTATGGGGGTCGTGGACCCCCACGAGGGATAATAAGTGTCGGTATGCCGGCTGTCGGGCTCCCAGGGCCAGTATACTGAGCGCCGGGAGCCCGACCGCCGGCATACAGAAGACCACCCCAAAATTACTTAGTTCACAGGAAATCAAACAGGACAGTTACAAACAAATGAACTTTACAGTTTCAAATATTCATAATAACAATCATAATGCAGTGGTTTAATAATTGCCTAGAGATTTCAGTAGAAATGGCCCCGCTTGCAAGAGTTTACATTTGCAGGGGTGGATTCAGTTTCCCACAAGTTCCCTCTCAGCTATATGCCACAATTACGGAACTTCCAGACTCACAGGTTTTGGTTTGAAACCCTATAGGGCGAGCGATGTGAATTGTGGTGCGGTTGACAGCATTTCCACACCATTGCAATGGCAATTTGCCCTCCTCTTGGCTAACTGAATTGACCGCTTAGTGTTAAAATTAACTTTCTATCAAAGGGTAATGTATGATAGACGAATAGAGTAGCTTTCCAAGGGTCCAATATTACCATAGTAACATCCCTTGTGAATTCAAGAAAGAAAATTCCATGAAATAGACATTGATTCATATTATAAAGTCTGAAATTGATGCAACAGCTGTGTGGACTTGGCACTTTATAACATGACTAAAACATTCACGGTGTACAAGTACATTATTAAAGCATTTCTTTATTTATATAAATTAGCTTTAGGCTAGTGTCACATGGGTGCTGAGCATTCCCTAATATTTAACTATAGAAATGCAGTTTTTATTTATTCTGTTTGCCTATTCACAATAGTCAATGTAAATTCTGAGTTGTTGTCACAAGTGCAGGGCATGCTGGGTGGATAGGAAGTATCAAGTGACAGGAACGCTGCATTTACATTGTCTGATATGTGTATGACTGTCAAAGAACAAATAAATCTCACATTTACTAAGCACCTGGGTAACACCTGATGCAGGCCCTACACCTCCTATTCTACATGCAACGCCTGTTATGTTCTCACTGAGTTCTGTTCAACAGCTTTGAGTAAGGGTGGACACACATCTTAAATCTGACTATGGAAACTCTTCTGATCGCAGCCATTGGTAACTCTAACATATATGTTTAAGTAAAATGTGTGACTCTCACACATATCTTACAAAGGATAAGAGATTTGAGGTTACCTTAGCTTAGCAGGGCCAATAACGTTATAAAGCATATCCACACTGTATATTATATGTATTTCTCTTGTGGAAATGTACTTAATAGTTGTGATTCTGTGTTCATTGTAAAGTATTTTTTTTGCTACAAAGAGAAAATACAGTTTAAACCTTCTATGGCTTTCTAATTTTGGCAGAGCCAGAGGTTTGAACTGATGGGCTCATTTAGGGGGTGAGGACTATTTTTGACTACTTAGTGCAATATTGATTTGACAAGAAAAAAAAATTATTTATTGTTTCTGAACCAAGTAATTTTGTTTTCTTTGGAGTGTAAAATTGGGGTTTTCTTTGGTGCAATAAATAAGTACAAATATTTTTAAATAATGAGCAGTAGATAGGGAAAGACATGCTAAAAAAATCCAAAAACTTTACAGGACACAGGTGGCTATTAAATAATGAGACTGTACTTGTAAAAAAATAAACTGAGAGTTAAAAGGGACTGACAAAAGTTTGTGCTAAGATGGTTCCAAGGCTTCTCACAGCTGAGCAGAAAGAAAATCGAAAGCAAATTTGTACAAACATTTTGGAACAAATACAAGCTGATTCACATTTTCTTTAGGTAAAGTTATTACCAGTGCTGAAACATGAATCTTCCAGTACAATCCTGAGACAAAACACCAGTCCATGCACTGGAAAATACCAAGACTAAAGAAAGCTCGTCAAATTAAATACAAACTCAAAGCCATTTTAATTGTTTTCTTTGATATCAAGGGTGTTATTGTGGCAGACTGGGTAGCAGAAGGCGTAACAGTGAATCGGCATTACTAGAAATATGTTCTAGAAATGTTGCGGGAAAAAAATCAGAAGAAAGAGGCCAGAGATGAATGAGCGCACAATGAATGATGTCATGCACACACAAGGAATGATATAGCTGTTTTATCGTTCCAATGCGTTGGATTATCAACTATATTGCCTTAACACATAGCTGGTGAATGGGCGTACACCATCCATGATCTTGTTTTAGTGATCACACCACCAGTGAATGTAATCCATGTCAGTGTGTCTGCTAAATGATGAGATTCACTGATTTCTTTGTTTTCTGCTCAGAAATAGAGAATATCAATTATGATGCAGCAAAAATATTTTTAACTTATGTTAAGCATTGCTCTACTTAACAGACCTATATTCTGTACAAAAATATTCTTAACATTATATCTGTAAATGCTTATTTTTGCAATAAGCTAAATAATGTATGTTACAATGTGTAACAATTTCTGATAAATACTAATTTTGTAATTATGTTAAAAGTAGAGTCTGTTATTGTAACCCTATGTTAATATGTTAATGAGTGTCATCTGAGGTAACTTTTAGTGTACCGCCCATGATACAAACACTACAGTGTATAATGCCCATTTTGACAACTACTTACATAAAAAAGTAATAATAATACAGTATTCAGTGTTTACATGACATACTGTATGTGATACTATGAAGAAAGCAGGACTCAGGAAAATAAAAGTTTATACACAGAGCTATACATGATATTGTATTAGAGATGCTCAGACGAGCATATAATGCTACTCAGTAATAACATGTTTATAGCAAGTTAGCTTACAACAAAGCGTTACTAATACTAATATTTTGTGTGTGACGGGGTTGTAGGCCACAATCATAACTTTATTTCATATTTTTGAGGTAAACGATTGCATACCTCCCAAGTTTTGTACATTAAGATTCGGGACTGGCCTCTTGTACTTTTGAAAAGTGTATAAACAATTCACAGTGAGGTCAGTATATAAACAGTAGGTGAACTAGTATGGGAGTGCATGCAGTATGCAGTTAATAACATTTAAAGGCACACCTGCTTTCTGCGCCCTTAGCAAAGGAGCCATTTTGACAG
Source organism: Pseudophryne corroboree (assembly GCF_028390025.1). Lineage (NCBI taxonomy): Eukaryota > Metazoa > Chordata > Amphibia > Anura > Myobatrachidae > Pseudophryne > Pseudophryne corroboree. The sequence continues at coordinate 395,453,295 of NC_086449.1, forward strand.
CGATGCTGCGACAAGATGGCTGTAACTCATCAATACACACTTCTCCCTTAATATAAAATCCCACTGCCACCTTATATAGCAAAATGTCATTTTATATTCCTAACCAGTCATTCTTTTTACTCTCTGTGGTATTATGATAAGACTATTTTACTTTAGAGCATGTGCCATTCAATGTAATCACTGAGCTTTAAGTCACTGATACTGTATAAACTCAGTGATCCCTGTGGAAATAATTCTGAATTAGTGGTTTCTTTTTGAATATGCATTTATATTTTCCGCTTGCCTTGATTTAGTTCATTTCCTGTCATAAAAACACCCTGCGCCGTTTACATATGATACTAAGCTAAAAATGTTAGCAGGACTAGTGGCTGAATACATGTTTGTGTACTGCTATGTCACTGTAATTTACAGTATCAAGGGAATTTTTATGTAGTCATATGGTATTATTTGTTGGTGAGATTAAAAGTTGTGGCCTATGTAGAGTTCAACCACGTAGCTGCTTTTTGCTGAACTATTCTATATAGGTATTTAAAGGACGTTTAGGAAAAAATATCCATACGTACATCTGCATTCTTTTCTTTATTATATTAAAGAAATAGGGAGATTTATCAAAGCTTGAATGCAATAAAGTGGAGAGAGATAAAGTACTAACCAATCAACCCCTAACTCACTTTACAGACTGTTTGAAAAATGATAGGAGCTGATTGGTCGATACTTTATCTCTCTCCACGTTATCTCTCTCCAAAGATTTGATAACTCTCCCTTATTTTTGGAACACATACATTATTTCGATAAAGTGGTAAAGTGGCTAGTTATTGTTTTGAATTAAAATATACGTTTTTTTTAATAACAGTTTATGACAGCATTTGATCTTGCATTAATTATTGTAGTACATAACTACTAAATGCAGCTGTAATTAAAAATAACTATTTTCCTTTGACATTTTGCTTTTTAATTTTTTAAGGTAGTGTTAGTGAAATGCTCCAGGTAATTTGTTATAAATGGGGAGATGTATCAAGCCTTGGAAATAAATAAAGTGGAGTGAGCTAAAGTACCAAATCATCAGCTTATAACTGTCCTTTTACGGGCTGAGTTTAAAATATGACAATGAGAAGCTGATTGATTGGTAGTTTGTCTCTCTCCACGTTATCTCTCCAAGGCTTGATACCTCTCCCCCAAGTTATTTGTGGATAGTAGACATGTAGAAATTATTTTGTTCAGCAATCAACCATGTGTAATCTTGTTTTCAGAAGGCAGGGAGTGTGTAAACTGTGGGGCAACCTCAACCCCACTGTGGAGGCGAGATGGCACCGGGCATTATCTGTGTAATGCATGCGGACTCTATCACAAAATGAATGGCCAGAATCGACCCCTCATTAAACCTAAAAGAAGACTGGTAAGTGAGAACCCACAATACAAACACCAACTCTCTTCTTTCTCTGATCTCCTCAGCTCAGGAAGGAAAGCTTTCAGCAGGAAATTGGCATCTCCACCAAAAGACTTGTTATAGTGGCCAGAAGAAGTGTTTTCAAGTAAGGAGGATTAGACACTCTTGGTCCCACATTACCCATATTATTGCCATCTGCCTGGGTTCTAGCTCTTACATATATTTGGCGTTATACATGCAGAGCTATTTACACATACCAAAAGATCTTATGTCTTTAACTATCCTCATTAGACAACAATGACTCCTTTGTAATTAAATTACTAATGCGGTAATGATCCCTTTTGGTGATCGGTTTAGGATGATGCCTTTTAAATAAACAATCCTTAATAGTTATTTAAAAAAAATGCCACAAACTGCAATTTAAACAGACACACTTTAGTTGACTTGATTTATTAGATAATTCAGTTGATATTCTATAAAGCACAACAAACATTTTCTATAAATATAGCACTACTATGTAATAATAATAATAATAATAATAATAATAATAATAATATATCCTTGCATTCTATTCTAATTAACTAGAAATACTTTTAATTTTGTGTAGATTAAGCAATTCTCTTAATATTTAGGAATAATGTGTTCAACTGGATACTCAAGTATATACAAGTTTGTTTAGTCCATGTAACCATCACGTCATACTTTATAGCAATAACTGTAATACAGCAACAATAATAATAATAATAATAATAATAATCATCATCATAATAATCATAATCATAATAATAATAATAATAATAATAATATATTTTAGTTATATTTTTTGCAATAATAAATGAAAGGACAACAGTTACAATAACGTCAGTTTAATAATGGATTTCTGATTTCTTATACCCTTGTAGTCAGTAAAAACGTAAGCACTTTCCTAAAGGAGGGAACATTCAGAGCTTTGATTTTTGGCAGCTAACACTAACCCCACTCCCTGCTTATATATGAGTCTGACTTCCCAGGAAAAATCTGCCGGAAATCTGAACTGCTCAGATAACACCCAAGTAACAATTTCCTCAAAGTAAACTATTAAGTAAGTTGTACAGCAAGAAGGGAAGACTAGGAAAAAATCTGTAGCCTAACTTGATGACTATATGTCATCAGTTACAAATCTGTAGCAAACGTCATTAGCAAACAAGCACTACAGAGCACTACTAGATAATGCATGTAAATAGATATAACTGTGAAAGCTCATATGTGTTCTTCCACTGATATTATATTCACGTACGACTGTATATCATTTTTCTTTCTGCATGAATTACTTCTTTCTTGTCATCTCTGAAAGTTCATGCTGTAACCATAAATATATTCTTTCTTCTCAGTCCGCAGCTAGGAGAGCAGGTACATCATGTGCAAACTGTCAGACGACCACCACCACACTGTGGAGAAGAAACGCCAATGGGGATCCAGTGTGTAATGCCTGTGGTCTATACTACAAACTGCACAATGTAAGTGTATACAATTGGTTAGGAGAAGACACATTTTCGTCTCTCAAATGTTTGTCTTAATGTCTCAATATATATATTTTAACTAGTTGGCTCAATAAAACAAAGTAATTGAAAAATACTACTACTACTACTACTACTACTACTACTACTACTACTACTACTAATAATAATAAAATGTAACAATCAGTGCCATTGCTGTGGAAGCCATGTAAAGCCATGTAACCATCAGTGACAGGGAATCTGTTCCCTATTCATTTCTTTTACAATACAGAATGGTATTGAAGTTATGTAAACTGGCCCATTTATACTGGAATTTTCATAAGATGCCTTGGTTCAAAATCCTAAACTAGAGAACAAGCAATGCAATCTGATATTCTAAACGTGCAATAATGTCATTGCTTTGTGTTAGGCATTAGCCTACAGAATGATATATAGCATAAAATAGGCAATATGTTTTTCTAACTAAAAGTCTTTAGCATAACTGTGGCATAAAAGTGGAATACAAGATCTTAGTTTAGAGAGTTTATCTGATTAAAGATTATTTTGGGAAGATATAATAATAATAATAATAATAACAACAATAATAATAATAATAATAATTGAAAATAGGGTAATTAGCAATCATTCTCTGGCACTAAAGCTGATGTTATTTCAATAAAGCTGCAGTATTGTTGTAATAAAGAAACAGGAACAGGATACAAGTAACTAGTGGCAGATATGAGTGTCTGTTGGAGTGAACAGACAGTGGAGGAGAATGTGAACTCAAACCATTGGCGAGATGTAATAGGGATCGCCGGAGGTGCAGGATGCCAGCCAATCTTGGACAATTTTTTAAAGGGGCAATCACTAAAGGGGGGTACTCACGGAGCGATATTCTAAGCAATCTGACTAGATTGCTTAGAATATCGGCAGGATCGCTCCGTGTGTAGCCCCCTCGGCGATAGCGATGCGCGGCCCCGCACATCGCTATCGCCGCTGCTAGATTGGCCTGCATGCAGGCCAATCTAGCGGGTCGCTCACTTCACCCGCTGGGTGAAGTGAGCGGCCCCCCCGTCTCCCCCCGCACGCTCAGCACAGATCGCGCTGTGCTGAGCGGCAGGAGAGATGTGTGCTGAGCGGTTCGCTCAGCACGCATCTCTCCTTGATCGGCCCGTGAGTACTGGGCTTTATAAGGCAAAACCATGCCTTGTAAGTAATTGCCCCTTTAAATAAACATCCAAGACTGACTTGCATCCCGCATCTTCGGCGACCTCCGACCCTATTACTTTTCTGTTTTAAAATTAATACTGATTAAGCTGAAACCTTAAACACAAGCGGATAGGTTAGAACAATCAATTTATTATCAAATACTAAGTCAGTCTATCTATCTATCTATCTATCTATCTATCTATCTATCTATCTATCTATCTATCTATCTATCTATCAAATACTCGTAGTCACCGGCACTCCACTGAGACAAATAGCCTGGTCTGGTGCCCTCACAGAAAAATGTACACAGACCAATGGAGGAGCAGCACTCTTATAGGAAGGATAAAGACACATACTGTACCCTTGGATTGAAACGTTGAAAAACTGAAATTGTGAAAAATAATAATAATAATAATAATAATAATAATAATAATAATTATTATTATTATAAATAAAGGATAATAATAATACACAATGTCAGTTTTTAAACATTTCAATCCAAGAGAGATTGTCATCATTCCTGATGACAGTATATTTTCAAATGAAATGTTGAAAAACTGACCCCGTGTATGTGACTTTATTCTGCCTATAAGAGTTCAGAGTGTTGCATTTTGATTGGTAATTACAATTTGGGGGCCAATTTACTTCCCAGGAGAGCACCAGAGCATGTTTTCCATTATTCGCCTGTGAGTGCCGGACCCTGCATTTGGATGAATATATATATATATATATATATATATATATACAGGTTGAGTATCTCTTATCCAAAATTCAAAATCCCAAATTTTTGGTTCCCCTACTGAGATAATGACACATATATATGTATATTATATTATATATCTATATAATATATCTATATATACACATAATATATAATATATAAGTAATTATCTCGGCAGGGGACCCAAAAATGTGGGATTTTGAATTTTGGATAAGGGATACTCAACCTGTATATATATATATATATAAACTGTGTATATATAACAAATACGGAGAACTAACATTTTTTTTTACATATTAATAATTAATTGCATTATTTGTTTATACTCAAACAATACCACGCTTAGCCATTGTTCTTCTTACAAAAATCTATCTGTTCTTTCTTAGGAAATCCTAAACAAATATATTTACATGCTGCTGTCAGACCTCCTAGGTGTTTTCATCAGGTGTGAAACACAATGAGCCAATAACAAGATTCAGCTTGCTTTATTTTTATTAAATTAAATATTTCTCTTTGATATGCAGTGTAGGCTGTGCCATGTAAAATAGGTAATCATTTCACATCTGCAAATGGAACTTGTCTCTCATTTCGAAGAGATAGATATTTATTTCACACAAATAGTTTCTTGTCTGAGTTATAAAACAGATTCCCTTTTCTGCTAACCCTTTCCAGCAGAGAAAAAAAAAACTTTTCTGCAGTAGGACTGATTACTAACCTGATTTATCCATTCCCTAGCCGTTATGGCTGACAGTACGTCAATATAACTGCTTATGTAGAATTCTCTGCATTGGTTTACATCCCAACAAAGCAGTAATTGGTGAAAGATGAATTATAAAAATAAAGTTACAATTTGCATCTCCAAACTGATGGATATTTGTTACATACTACAAATCATAGTACAGCATGAATTCCAAAAAATTTAATAATTACTTTTAAATTGGACTTTCCACATTCATAATATTAAAATAGCCACAGGTTTCACATTTTTTCCATGGGGTACATAGTCCGGAAAGGCCTACACATTTACTTAGTGAAAGCTCCATATGACATTTTGTTACAAACTTTGCAGATGATGTCACTTTATTTGAATTTACATTTTAGCATAGTTATTTAAAAAATATGATTCAAAATTATAGTTAATAAAAAGTTTGCAATATAATTTTCTAATAGACATTTCATAGCACAGTATACAGTGCAGTGAACAGTCAGTTTCTACGGGTACTAAAGAATTTGCTTTTTTAAGATTTCTTTTAAAAATACGCTTTCTACATGTGGTGCAAGTTTTTTTTTTACATTGGCCAATTCCAGATGAATATTATTCTTTGTAATGCATAAATGTATCTGCAGACAAATTAGTTTATTTGGAATAAGCCTCCTTTTACAGCAGTGCTTTACATTTCAGATTCTGCAGTGAATACTGAAGTAAAATTACCTTCCATTAATCAAAAACCTGCTCAGACAGAAGTTCTGTGTGAGCAGTAAAACTGACCACCTCTGACAACTGCTTAGCTAGTAATTAGTAAGATAATGGGGGCTTGCTGTCATGCTGAACTCTGTAAGGAAGTTTCCCTGCTCTTAAAGCAGCATGCCACTCTTTTATTGGATGACCTCGCTGTGGCACAGTGACCTTTTATAAAAAAAAGAACAATTTGGCAAGTATGTGTTAATTGTTAGATGAATAGCACCAGCCTCATGCAATCAATCTATGCTTTAGAGGGCAGCTTGCAGAAATTGACAGGGTTTAAGCAGGGTAATTTCTGGCTAGAACTGACGGTTGTCGGTGAAACAGGTCTAGCCCTGAAGTACGAGAGATTTTTGTGTTAGTTCTGGTTCAAAGCACTAGACAGCACTATGCTGAATGTGCATTTCAGGAGTCACAGTTCCTATATCATTAGTATTACTGACTGGTATGGATTGTAATGGCAGATGATATTTAAGCACACAGCAATAGTATAGTAAAATTGCAAATAGATATGATTATAAAATAGGTGGATTATTATTCTTATCCTTTATTTATATGACACCACAAGGGATCCGCAGCACCCATTACAGAGTACATAAACAAATGAGCATAACAAGAAAACAGCACTTACAGTTCAAGACAATATAGGACAAGTATGGAAAACCAGGGGTTAGGTGCTATCAAAGAGAGTATGTTGATATCTATCTTATGGTGTGGTCATCGATTGGTTTCTGATTGAGACAAATTAGAACACTTTACGGCAAATACAGATTTTCTAGCGCAGTAGAACCTCTAAATATATGATGATGATGATGATGATGATGATTATGACGATGATAATTATTATCATCATCATCATCAATACAAAACAACTTGGTGGCAGATTTATCAAAGCTTGAGGGTGATAAAGTGGAGAAGGGAGATAAAGTACCAACTAGTCAGCTTCCAACTGTCATTTTAAAAGCTGTGTCTAAAAAAAGACAGGAGATCATTGGTTGGTTATCTCTCGCCACTTTATCTCTCTCAAAGCGTTGATAAATATGCCTTTTGATTTCAAATAATATCATGCCTATTATCAAGATATTAATGTCAACTTCCACATCAAGGTTGTAAGAAAGGTGGTATTCACATACACAGCTTCTAACAAAGCACTAATAAATTGAAAGGTAATCCTTTTACATCTATCCAATTATATAATTACCTTCTCAATATAATTTACAGCTGTCTCTCATTACTTTTCTGAATGATGCATTCTGAAAAAAAGGGACCTACCAAGGTCCTATACCGTACATATTGTGTGGTTTTAGATACTTTCAAACTTGGTGGAATCCTGAGAATAAACAATGGACTGCGTATATCAATATCCTAGTTTTGTATTTTTAGGTTACATTTTCTCATGTCTGGTATTGATTTGAATGTCTTTAAATTAAAATATGACTGCCAAATACGTTGCCAAAGTGTTTCCTGTACACAAGCACTAAGCAACAGCTACTAAAGAATGGGAAACAAAAACAAATAATTGAATTTTGTTTAGATTAACAGACCCTTGACTATGAAGAAGGAAGGAATTCAGACCAGAAACCGAAAAATGTCTAGCAAGTCAAAAAAGAGTAAAAAGATTCTCGACAGTCTTGAGGACTACCAGAAGAGCAGCTCTTTCAGCCCTGCCGCCCTGTCCAGACACATGTCTTCACTCAGCCACATTTCACCTTTTAGTCACCCCAGCCACATGCTGACCACCCCAACACCAATGCACCCACCGTCCAGTCTCTCCTTTGGACCTCATCATCCATCCAGTATGGTCACTGCCATGGGTTAGACTTTACTTCTTACAATTTGCATCCACTTAGGACTTCATCTCTATTTTGCATTTTTTTGCTAACTGATGATTCCCTAACTATGGAAAATGTCATTTAAATGCTTACACAATGTAGTGTTTGCGCCTTTTAAAGGAACTCACTATGGCATCTGCACATTCCTGACCACCGAATCTGGATTCCATTTGTGAATAAGCCATTTAATCTACAACTCCCTGTTGATAAGGGTTTCTAGTGCTGTGAACAAAATGATGAACATTGCAAAAAACTCTTCTATACTGTACATTTTTGTAGACTTTTACTGCCATTTGGCACCTGTATGAAAAGCATGAAGGACCACAAGAGTATATGGGAAAGTGGCGTTGGAACCTAAGACTTAAAAACATTAAGGCTTTTTGGCTAACAACGTAAACAAACTACCAGTCTTGTTTTCCTCTAGCCGGCGGGAGTTGTTTGATGCATTAAATTTGTAGACAATTCATACATTCAGGCTACGGGCCTTTTTCAGGATGTACTATCAGTCCAGGGCAATGAGCATTAACAAACGGATATTGCCAATACGGTGTTTCAGATAGGCATTCCTCAGGCCTCAATGCATTGTGAACAAGTTCCTGTAATTGTTGTTTGTATGTATATTTCAAAGACACCAAAATAAAAAAAGATGTAGATTTATTTCATCATATTATCCAGACCAAAATAAAAAGATGTAGATTTATTTCATCATATTATACAGACTGAATGGTTGTATAAATGTATTTACTGCTAGTGTAAAGAACTGCTTTTAATGTTTTTCATATTTTTGTTTTCTGTCCTTAAAAATAAAAATAGATAACATTCTGTTGAAACAGGGTGGTTGTTATCTGCTTGTTCTTAAGCTATGACTAAATGCTGACGCAGGGGTAGATACTAGACCTGGGATAATACAACAAATAAACAGCAGTAATATCTGCCTATATTTAATATATTTTTGATCTGCTCTGAATGGCCAGAGCTTTCTGCATACAAAGATCTATTGTGTCAGAGTTGTTGCAGTAGGAAGGACCTGTAAAAACTCTGACTAATAGACTTTGCAAATTCACTTAATAAATGTGGCTGGATTCTGTCGAGAAGATAGGCGAAATGTAATAGTGTCCTAGATTGCCGGAGGTATGGGATGCCGGCTGATATCGGATGTTTTTTTAAAGCGGCAGTCATTTACTAGGCAAAACTATGTCTAGTAAATGACTGTCTCTTTAAAAAAACATCAGAGATCGGCTGGCATACCGCACCTCCGGCAATCTCGGACGCTATTACATCTCGCCTCATGTGTTTAAACAGCATTCTTAAATGCTGTATTTAAGTCATAAGACAGCAATTTCTTTTGAATTGAAGGTTATGAATAAAGGGTTAGTTCTCCTTTTATTACCATGGCAAATGTGGATTGTATTATGTGAAATCTTATTTTAAATATTTCATATTGAAATAAAATAAAATGGTACTCTTTTATTTGGTTCATTATTTACGTAATAAAATGCAATTCCTTTTTGTTCATCTCCGTTTCAGTAAAGCACATGTATTTAGACAACATGCTATTTAATGCCTCTACCAAAAACAATGTACACTTCCCATGTCTGGGAGAGGGACAGATTGAATATGTGCTCACTGTGTTAACTCAATGCAGTCATCTACATAACTGCCTCCCGTCTGTTGCTCACCCATTTATATAGAAGACTGAAGTTGAGCAGAGTTCAACAGAGGCTGTTATTAGCAGGGATGGGGCTATTTAGCATGCTAGCATGGTCAGTGACATATCTGAGAAATACTTTCATTTATTTAATATTAAACTACCGTACACAGAAATAATTGACATTTGATTTGCTGGGTTATGGCACATGCAATTCAATTTTGTTAAAATGATATGCCTCTTATAGATAATTGTATATGAATATGTTTAAACAGTTTGTAAATGTGGATAATATACTAGCTAGACATTAATTTTCCATAATATAGCAAACAGTGTCGGACTGGGGCATGAAGGGCCCACCGGGGGGAAATATATATATATATATATATATATATATATCGTAAATACTAATCTGGAACAGTATCATGCATGTACTAGCAGTAACAGTAACGTACCGTAGAAAATACACCATAGTCTTGTGCAGTATAATGTAAAACATACACAAAAAATCTGCTATAAGCGCCTAATAAGATAGTTTCTAAAGCAACATCACGAGCGCTGCCAAAAAAGCATTGTGTATATGCTTATTGATAACTGAGAGCAAGGAGAAAAGGATTAGCTGCGCTCGTAATGTTGTAAAAGAAAGGATTAAATGGAGAGCTGACAAACACAAGAATAATATAAAAGATTATTTATTTAAAAATATATATCAATAAAATTAACACATTATTATAAAATAATAATTACATTAGTATTCTCTGTGTTGGCCCAGAATATCAGACAACAAATGGCAGCATTGATACAATTAGTGAATAATTGAAAAAGGTTATTGTAGCGAAAATTATAAATAGAACAAACATATGACTTCTCACTGAAAAAGAATGATAAATTTCATAAGGTGATAAATTCTCTAGAAGTACAGAGGCAACATGTACTCCGAGATATGATGCAGTCCCAGCAGTAACTGATTAAAATATCTCTTATGGGCTATTTATACCGGGCGTCCCCGGAATGGTCCAGTAAAGCCCTTTTGGTGTATGAATAATTCAGATAGACTGCCCTAATGAGGGCTAATTACCGTAGGCTGGGAAATAGCTCTGCTTTAAACGGCTATAATTCCAGGGATCTCCCGTGAGCTGGTAGAAATCCTTTAAAGTGCCCACTTGCGTGCAGTTAGGAGTAACAGTTCCCTTGCCGTTATATGTTGGTTAACAGAGTAAATAGTACTTGCCGTGCAGCGGAGTATTTTCCGGAATAGCCAGGTGTAAGGAGGTAGATAAGCACACTGGAACTTGGATGTCCGTACTCGGCAGCCGCCGCTGGCAGCAGATGGAAGCCGCTCAGTGAGAAGCGCTAATCGGAGCCGTCCGTGGTGGATGATTGCGGTGCCAGAGTTGAATGGGCCAGCAGTCAGAGGGATAGTGGGAGGAGCCTAACGCGTTTCGTCACGATTACGTGACTTTTTCAAAGGAATGTCCCCTCCTTGGTTTGTCCAGACTTTTATGATGGACATGAATTAAAACCAGGTGCAATTAATATAAGATAAACGAGTGATAATTAAGAAGTCAGCTCTCCAGATCGTAGAATCTATAATTATTCACAGGTACATATCAAGAAGGTTTATTTCAATCCATAAACAAATAGTCATTTTTTTGTATAAACAAACTAAACAATAAATGTAACAAAACATATATTATATGGCATGAAAATAGATACATTCAGTTTGCAGACTAGAGTCGGCTGCAAATACTGATTAGCAAATCAGCGTATCACCAGGATAGTTTACTGGTGTTAATACGGTAGAAGGTCTATAACCTGTATAGAAGTTATCATGGGGCAACTGATGACTACAAAAGAGACAGTTAGATTGGGATTAATATCCTGATTATACAGAAAATAGATCTTTTCATTAATGGTTTATATCTATATATCAGTCTTTACCAGTAGTTCATCTACAGATAAAACAGATAGAGAAAAAAATATATATAATCGGAGAATTATGGAAAAAAAAGGGGGGAGGGAGGGGGGAGTGGAATTGGATTATTAATCCAAATTCCCCTGTAATTAATTATCAAAATTAATAATGAATTTCTAATTAATAAATTAATAAATTAAACAGAAAAATAAAAAATAAAGAATTAAAAAAATATAAATAAAAATATGGCTTAGGGAAAAGAAAAAAGAGAGAGAACCGATAGAATGGGGAACAATAGACCCCCCAGGTAATTAAGGTATAACTAGTAACTAGGGATCAAACTCAATGGTTTCATTGAGACCATTTGGGATAAGAGATCTTAGTTTATGGATCCAGAAGTTTTCACGTTGGCAGAGTTTCTTGTATCTGTCACCTCCTCTTGGGGTGGAGGAAATTGCTTCTATCCCTATGAGGTGGATGTCTTGCGGATTTCTTTGATGAAATTCAGCAAAATGTCTGGAAACACTGTGGAAGGGATGTCCTCTAAGAATATTCCGTCTGTGCTCCAGGAACCTAATTTTCAGTTTGCGGGTTGTGCGTCCCACATATATAAGTTGGCAACTGCATTTTAATATGTATATAACATAGATGCTGTTACAATTAACATAAGAATTGATATTAAATGGTATATTATCTGTTGAATAAAAGGTTTTAGTTTTATTCTGTATATAGTCACAAGTTATACAGTGACTAGAACAGCATTTAAAACACCCTTTGACTTTAGTTAACCAGGATGAAGCGTTGGGGGCAGTATTTGATTGACCTACAGCTCTTTTATCTACAAAAAAGCTGGGGGCAAGTTGTTGTTGCAAACTAGCAGACCGTTTGAAAATGATTGATGGTTTTTCACCAATTTCTGTCTTTAGGATTGGGTCAGTTAACAGAATTGAGAAATTGCTAGAAATAATGTTTTTAATTTTTAGTGATGAGTTATTAAATTGAGAAACAAAATGAGGTAGATCCTGTTTGAATTTAGGGATATCCTTTTTATAGTGTAGAAGCTCATCTCTATCAATATGGTTCACACGTGTGCGGGCTTCTTGAATCAACTCTGTAGGATAACCTTTTTTGCACAGAGATTGAGATAATTCGTCAGCTTGAGTTGTATACTGATGATATTCACTACAGTTACGCCTAATGCGTCGTAGCTGACCATAGGGGATGTTCCTGATCCAGGGCTTATGATGAGAGCTGTCAAAAGGCAGGAAATTATATTTATCTACTTCTTTTCTGAATGTTTTGGTTGAAATCGCTCCGTCTACTATAGTGAGGGAGATATCGAGGAAGGAGATGGAGCACCTATCTATGGTGCAAGTGAAGGACAAATTAAAATCATTATTGTTAATGTAAAACATGCATATTTATATAAGCGCACAGTCCGGAACCTGATCCCTAGAGGAAGAGGTGGGGCTTTCCCCCCAGACAGTGGGGCCCACCGGTGGTTTCCCCTGTACCCCTGTGGGCCAGTCCAACCCTCATAGCAAATAAAATGTAATACTAAATATAAACTGTAAACTAGCCCAAGGTAAAAAGACACTTGTAGAGATTATATTTATTTATTATTTATTAACAGTTATTTACATAGCGCACACATATTCCGCAGCGCTTTACACGGAATATTAAGCCATTCTCATCAGTCCCTGTCCCAGTGGAGCGTACAATCTATGTTCACAACCACATGCACCCAATACTTTTTTTGGAGTGTGGGAAATAAACAGAGAACCCAGAGGAAACCCACATAAGCATGGGAAGAAAATAAACTCAACACAGTTAGGGCTGGTGTGGAAATCGAACACATGACCTCAGTGCTGTAAGCAGTAATGCTAACCATTGCACCATCCTTGCTGATCCATTTAACTCAATGATATTAAAACTTTGGATCACTGACACTGTAATTGCCCTATGTTTAATTTATGGTTCTGTTATCAGCCATTTAAGACATTCAAATTCTCACAGCAATTTCCAGAAAAATAAGAATGTTTCCTCAGAGCTCACTGTTTTATTTAAGATATCATCAGAGATGCAAGTCAATATATGGAAATATACAGGTCATCATGCATAGTACAGAAATGCATAAATAAATTGATGCACGCCCAATGGCGTACGTCATAGATTCAGGGAGTAGAGCTGCTATGGGGCCCAGAGCTGAGGGGGCCTACCTTCCCTGTCAAAGTTACATGTGTTATATACATTTTACACCATGGGGGGGGGGGGGGGGATACATAGGGGCCCTTACTAACTTTTGCCTTGGGGCCTACAATATATCTAGTTATGCCCCTGGACCTGATCATTGTAGTGTGGTATAAAATGAACTTAAGGGAATTATGTTATATAATATAAACTGGGGGCACTGTAATCTGGCACAATATCAAGTGGAGGCACTATAGGGCATAATATGAACTGGGAAGACTATGTCATAATTTGAACTGGGGTACTGTGCAATAGTAATGTGTACTGGCAGCCCTAGAATGTGGCATAATGTGAACTAGGGCACTGCTATGGTTCATAAAATAAACTAGGGCACTACTATAGAGTATTACATTAACTAAGGCCCTACTGTGGTTCAGAAATGAACTAGACACTAATATGGGGCATAAAATTAACAACTGCTCTGAAGTAGTGTCTCTCTAGTAGCATTGGAACTTCAAATTGCTGCTATGGAGCCCACAAAGTTCTGGCTATGCCTTTGCGTACGCCCAACCCTCAATCAATACATTCAGGAAACTGCAGTCTATACATCAAGGATATTATTCAGGATATTCAGGATATTATTATAAGGAACATGCTATTCCAAACATAATTTCTACCAAGATAGGAAACATTGTCGTGTACATTCATAAATTGGATGCAAAAATAAATTGGATACAAAGCTTGTTCATACAGGAACATAATGTTGTTGTTTTTCTTTAGCTAAAATTCTCTTATATACTGAGATAACATTATATTATTTAACAATTTATTCTGTAACAATCAAAACAGGTTTCCTGAGTATGACAATACTTGTTTAACGCTTAAGCTGGGTACACACCAGAGGCGTCGGAACTGGGGGGGCAAGGGGGCAGCTCGCCCCCCCCCCCCAAACATAGAGAGGCGCCGATCATTTACAGGAGGAGCGGAGGAGCAATGTGCGGTCAGGTGAAAGACCGCACATTACATCCTCCGCTCCGTGCAGTGAACGTCTAATCAGTCCCAGCGCTACCCGCCCCGCAAGGTCTGCAAAGCAGGGAGGCCCTCTCCCTGCTCTGCTACCTTGCTGATATGCACTGTGCAGTGTTGCTGCCGGAGCTCCGCCTGTCACACTGACAGGCAGCATGAGCAGAAGCTCTTCACACTATGGTCTCCCCCCACGCTCCTCCCCGCTGCACTAGTCAAAACAGGCAGCAGTGTCGCCCCTCCAGTCCTCCCTCCCCACTGAAGACACAGCATCTTCAGCATCACTCACCCCTCCTTCACGTATGGGACAGCAATGCACAGACAGGAAGTCATGTGATGTACACCTGACTGTGCACTGACTGGAGGAGCCAGCAGCGACAGGAAGAGGAGCAGCCAGCCACACAGACTGAGGAAGACTCTGCAGAGGCTCAGGTACTGTAGTGCTGCCTCATATAATTAAGGGGAGAGGGGGGAGGAGAGAAACTATCACATTAATGTGTGTTGGGAGGAGGGGGGTGTCATAATAATGTGTGCTGGGGGGAGGGGTGTTATAATGTGTGCTGGGGGAGGGGTGTCATATTGTGTGCTGAGGGGAGGGGGGTCATAATAATGTGTGCTGGGGAGGGGGGTCATAATAATGTGTGCTGGGGAAAGGGGGTGTCATAATAATGTGTGCTGGGGAGGGGGGTGTCATAATAATGTGTGCTGGGGAGGGGGGTGTCATAATGGGGAGGGGGGTCATAATAATGTGTGCTGGGGAAAGGGGGTGTCATAATAATGTGTGCTGGGGAGGGGGGTGTCATAATAATGTGTGCTGGGGAGGGGGGTGTCATAATAATGTGTGCTGGGGAAAGGGGGTGTCATAATAATGTGTGCTGGGGAGGGGGGTCATAATAATGTGTGCTGGGGAAAGATGTGGTCATAATAATGTGTGCTGGGGAAAGGTGGTGTCATAATAATGTGTGCTGGGGAGGGGAGTGTCATAATAATGTGTGCTGGGGAGGGGGGTGTCATAATAATGTGTGCTGGGGAAAGGGGGTGTCATAATAATTTGTGCTGGGGAGGGGGGTCATAATAATGTGTGCTGGGGAAAGATGTGGTCATAATAATGTGTGCTGGGGAAAGGGGGTGTCATAATAATGTGTGCTGGGGAAAGGGGGTGTCATAATAATGTATGCTGGGGAAAGGGGTGTCATAATAATGTGTGCTGGGGAGGGGGGTGTCATAATAATGTGTGCTGGGGAAAGGGGGTGTCATAATAATGTGTGCTGGGGAGGGGGGGGTGTCATAATAATGTGTGCTTGGGAGTGGGGGGGGTGTTTTAATAATGCGTGCTGGGGGGGTAGTGTCATATTAATGCATGCTGGGAAAGGAGG
Organism: Pseudophryne corroboree; assembly: GCF_028390025.1. Taxonomy (NCBI): domain Eukaryota; kingdom Metazoa; phylum Chordata; class Amphibia; order Anura; family Myobatrachidae; genus Pseudophryne; species Pseudophryne corroboree. The sequence goes on from NC_086449.1 coordinate 395,469,533, forward strand.
TGTCATATTGATGTGTGCTGGGAAGGGGGGGTATCATAATAATGTGTGCTGGGGAGGGGGTGTCATAATAATGTGTGCTGGGGAGGGGAGGGGGTGTCATAATAATGTGTGCTGGGAAGCGGGGTAGTGTGATATTAATGCATGCTAGGGAGGGGGGTAGTGTCATATTAATGTGTGCAAGGGAGGGGGGGTAGTGTCATATAAATTTGTGTTTGGGAGGGGGTAGTGTCATATTAATGCGTGTTGGGGAAGGGGTAGTGTCATATTAATGTGTGCTGGGGAGGGGGGTAGTGTTATATTAATGTGTGCTGGGGAGGGGGGTAGTATCATATTAATGCGTGCTGGGGAGGGAGGGGGGTCATATTACGGATTGCTAATGAACAAAAGAAACTGGGTCACTGCGCATATGTAACAGAAATCTAATGCAGCATCTTTCTATTCCACGGAACCTTCACCTTGGTTCCAACAACAATTAACCAATAGAAAAAAAGGAGTAATAGAAAATAGCGCAATCATCTCTTACCACACGTTCTCACTTATTAAAATGCATAGAAAAAACATGTAATCACCCTTGTAAATATGTTGTAATTTCCTCATATTGTCTGTAAGTTCATAGGATGTTGCCAATATAGGGGGTCATTCCGACCTGATCGCAGCGCAGCGTTCAGGTCACTACTGCACATGCGTATGCACCGCAATGAATAGGTGCTTTGTACGGGTACAAAGCGGATCGTTGCTGAGCGATGGATTTAACGAAGAATCCATTCGCACAGCCGATTGCAAGGAGATTGACAGGAAGAGGGCGTTTGTGGGTGGCAAATGACTGTTTTCTGGGAGTGGTTGTTAAAAGCAGCCGTGTACAGGCGTTTGCCGGGCGGGTGTCTGACGTCAATTCCGGCACCAGACAGGTTGAAGTGATCGCAGCGGCTGAGTAAGTTCAGACCTACTCAGAAACTGCATAAAATGTTTTTGCTGCGCTCGGCTGCACATGCGATCGCACACTTGCATAGCGAAAATACACTCCTCCGTGGGCAGCGAGTATGCGTTTGCACGGCTGCTAAAAACAGCTAGCGAGCGATCAACTCGGAATGACCCCCATAGAGAGATCCTTCAATCTCTTATGTTCTGCAATTCATAAGGTGAATTCACATTTCCACAACATATAGTGATTCTCATAAAAGAGAAAGAAAGACCAGCATTGCAGATATCTCAAGGTAATTGGCTCCAGTGTCTGAATGTGCTTTGTGTTCCAGCGTGCGTTCCACCTATGTGCGCATAACCGGAAGTTAAGTCTTTCCAGGTTCCTTATCATACCAATGTAAAGACTTGACTTCCGGTTATACGCACATAGGTGGAACGCATGCTGGAACGCAAAGCGCATTCAGACACCAGAGGCGATCGGACATTCTGCATTGCTTAACACTTTATAATGTTTTAAGCGTGAGCACCTGCTCCTCATTAGAATAGGTATAAAACCTCGATCAATGTCACTAGCCACCAGACGCTTCTGAGGAAGAACCGCAAGGTTTGAAACGCATTAAGCGTGAGTAGCTTTTTTACCCTCAATCCATTCATCTTCGTTAGCTCTGTTAGAAAATTTCCCATACATATTTGTATCAAATTCTTCATTGAAGCGCTGCTATCCTCTACTTCTTTTTTTGTTCCCATATTTACAGGACTGACTAATCCTGTTCTTATAGCAGCAGCTAAATTAGCACATTATCCCAATTTGCGCCTGATTTTAACCTTGGTTAAAACTTTTTCGTGAGTGGCTTCTAACACTGACTAACTGAGTTATACTACCCTGAGCTTGGATACCACGTTTGGGTTGCTGGAGTGTCCGGGCACTTTCTTTTCCTACCGATTACCATTAGGTCCAGTTGGGTTCTGAGATGAACCATCGCCAGTCGGGTGTTTTTTACATGCTTGTGTATAATAGATGAAATGTGAGTGCTATGTACATTAAATTTGTCCAATTACCTTTTAGTTATCTGCAGTGCTGGTCTTTCTTTTCCTGTTGTGGAAACTTGAGGAAACGGGAATTCACCTTATGAATTGCGAAACTCATTTTATGGACATTTAAGGATCTCTTTATATTAGCAATATCCTATGAACTTACAGACGATGGGGGTCATTCCGTCCCAATCGCACGCTGAGCTTCTTCGCAGCCGTGCGATCGGGTCGGAACTGCGCAGCGACGCCTCCAACAAAGAAAGCTGTTGCAGCGGTGACCACAAGAAGATTGACAGGAGGAAGGCGGATCCATCAACTCACCGTTTTCGGGACATGGAGATCTGAACGCAGGTGTGTCGAGGCGTTTGGAAGGCGGATGTCTGACGTCAATTCCGGAACCTGCAACGCTGAAGTGATCGCACAGGGTAAGTAAGTCTTACCCTAGTTTAGTTCTGCACAAAACTTTTCTTGCATAGCAGGGCTGCTCAAGCGATCGCAGCCTTGTATGCAAAAATCCACTCCCTCATAGGCGGTGTCTACTTGATCGCACGGGCAGCAAAAAGTTGCAGCGTGCGATCAGGTCAGACGTTCCGCTAGACGTTCACGGCGCGCTGTGAGGAAGTCTGCCGGCAGACATCACCATTTCCCCCAGAGAAGGACGATCACCATCAAGGGACATCCGGGCATTCGGAACGCACCACGCACCACGGAGGAGGTAAGGAATTCATCCCCACCTCACTGTATACGGAGCAGCTATACGAGTAATATACCCACACATCATACCAATTGCCACACGGGACTTTTGCCTAATTAAGGACGCAGTTTATACATGGGCTAATCCCACACATTGGGTAATCTAGGGACATCACCTAAGCGGTTCAGTAAAGCTTTACCTATTACTACGGCAGATGAGAGTAAGACGCAGCATAGCGCTTCACACTGCCATTCACGTAGGTTGTTTGTATATATTTGTGTTCTGTCTTTGTCTCTGACAATATATGTTTGTTTGTCAAGTGTACCGGTACTAGGATTGTACACTATAATTCCTATTCCCTATATACTTATATAGGAACCACCCATTCATATATCACTTCCATAGCCCCCCATGGCCATTCCAGTAGAACGGGCACATGCTATATCATCACAGCTGTTTTTAAGTAATATTTGTCAAGTAATAAACCTCTTTGAATTTACCAAAACTGAGTACTATATTTTATTCCTGTTGGGTAGTGCGCTGGGAGCAACCACCAATTTTTCCCTCCCTCTAACTCCCCTGTCAGCGTTCCTGGCCTCACCCTCACCCTACCTGTAACTCCCCCCCCCCCCCCAGTGCCCCTTCCCTCACCCTCCCTGTAATTCCCACCTCAGTGCTCCTCACACTCCATCTAGCTCCCTGTCAGCATCCCTGCCCTCACCCTCCCTGTAAGTCCCCCTCAGCATCCCTGCCCTCACCCTCCCTGTAACTCCCCCTCAGCATCCCTGCCCTCGTCCTCCCTGTAACTCCCACGGCCACTACTATCGGTCACCTCGGCACCAGCACTGCACTGGTCACTGCTAATGTTTGATCTACTCTCCCTGCTACATGGGGCACATGGTGGGAAACTAGAGGGACATGGGAGAGCTGAAGTGACATCATACAATCAGACATTCTGGTCTCTAATTACAGATGTTGCCACGATACATATGCATGGGCATATGCATCGCGGCAAGCTGCAGCGTACGCCGTGCTGCCACTAGTCACAGCTGGTGATTGCACCATTGAAGTCTATGGCGTGCATGCCATAGATGCGGGAATACTAGCCACGCCATCCATGTCGTGATGATGAGCGTGGTTACATCTGTACATGAGGCAGCCAAAAAATTGTATGCTTTTCTGGGTGTGGGAATTTAGTGTGGATCTTGCCTTCTCAATGTATTTTATGTGGATCTGGCCTTTAGCGATTCAGCAATTTAGGGGCGCCAAAATGAGATTATATCTTGCCCCCCCCAACCTAAAAACGTTCTGACGCCCCTGGTACACACTGATAGATATATCTGCAGATCAATGGATCTGTAGATATATCTAGAGGCGGATCGGGCAGTGTGTTGTGCATACACACTGTGCAATCCATCGAGACTGATGTCATGAACTGGGCAGGCATTCATATGTGCCCGCCCAGTAGAGCCGTCAATCACCGGCTTGTGCAGGAAGTGTACACACAGAACGATGCACCGGTATTTCTGTAGATATATTGGTCATCATGTGTGCTGCAGGGCTGACGTGATATGTCTCTGAATGATGGTGTTCACAGACATATCGTTGGTACGCACTGACCAACGGACCAGCAATATGTCAGCTGTTCAAGAGAACGGTCGATATATCAATCAGTGTGTACACACCTTTACATATTTATTTCTATTTTTAGTTTGTGCATTAGACACATAGCAGCTGATAGAATGAATGAAGATCATATCCAAGTACTGGTTGCTAGACTTGGGAGCGAGGAAGGTGTTGGGGGTGGCATGGCTCATCTGTAAAATGCATTGTATAAAACAGCACTGTTAACTGTTCATTCAAAAAAAAAAAAAAAGATTGGCTGCAAATTTGCACCTAGGAAAACTTTGCACCTAAGTAAATCAGGTTCAATAGTGGCAGGAACAATGCTGCTTGTGGATGCACTGTATTATGAAATGTATGCAGTCCCATATATCCAGACAAACAGGGGCAGTTGCTCAATCAGTGATGTTTGAGCAACTGCCACTGTTTGCATGTGTGACGGCATTGAATGGGAGCAGTATTTGGAAGGCATGCTGTTCCTTGTAGTGCTAATGGGAGATCCTGGGGGAGGCTTCCAGGTAAGTTAGCTCTCTGTCTGGATGTGTTTTAGTAATAGCCTTTATCATAAGGCCTTACTGTAGACAAATCATATGGCCCTATGTGGGCATTGCTATTATGTCGTGTTAGGACTGCTGATATCAGAGAAGCTGTGAAGTGGCTCAGCAGCTAAACATGTCTTTGCAAACACGTGTGACCAATTCTCTGAATTTCTATTACCAGATATGTTCAGGTATAGTTACAGGTAATTTTTCAGTGTGCTGGGGGGATACCAGGGAGGGGAAAAAGCACCCCCCCTTTCTGTCTGCTGTTAGTCCGATATATCCATCACATTTAATAAAGTACAATAACTTTTTCTTTTTTTTGGCTGTACTATAATATACTGTTTTATAGAATAAAAATGCAAATCACTTATAAACAGGGTAGTGCGTTACATTTAACAAATTTCCTGTATGGTTTTCAACCACTAGATCTGTGACTGTAAATTTATAAATTACTGTACTGGCTGAAGTTTTAGGAAATGCAGCCTGGGTACAATTTTATTCTAATTTTATAACACATTACGAAAGTGAAAACTAATAACAGTTGGAAAAACAGCAGAATGTTTTATGTGTACATTTTCTTTGTATAGTATAGCGAGAAAACATTATAAATATTTTGTAAATTAAAAATATAAAATAAGTCTAACATGTGTAAATCAGTATACAATGGACATGATACGGTAAAAATGGCCCTGACAAAATGATCTTACAATGTAAGATTTGTGGGAAAAGTGAAACAAAAGGAGGAGGAAAAATGAAATTGTAACTGGTGATGGGGAAAGAGTTGCTGCTCTATGGCAAAAGCATTAGCAATTGACTGGTGTTATACAGCAGAAGTGAGGAGAGATCTGAAAGATGAATCAGTCATTGTAGAAAGTTTTTATGTTAAGATAGCTGCTGACAACCATGATTGTCCTACACCATCTTAACTAAAGGTGGGTACACACTGGCCGATATATCATCCGTTCTCTTGAACGGCCGATATATCGCGGGTCTGTCTGCCAGTGTGTATGGGCAATACGTCTGTGAACTCCGTCGTTCACAGACGTATCGCGTTGGCCCCGCAAAACAACCAAAGGCCAATACAGTATGTATACTCAACACACTGCCCGATCCGTCCATAGCTATATCTGCAGATCAATTGATCGGCAGATATATCTACCAGTGTGTACCCACCTTTAATCTCATTTCTTCTCTGGTTCTGTTGACTTTTGCATTGGTGCTTTATGAGTACTTATGAGGGGATGCAGTTAGCATCCCAGTGGTCAGGATGCTGGCGGTCATGTGACTAATGCCGGAATCCCAACACCACTTGGAATCCCGGTGCCAGAACACCAACCGCTGACAACCGGAAGGTAAGTATCGGGGGTTACCATTAGGGTTAGGACATGGGGGGGCAGTTAGGGTTAGGCACTAGAGGAGAGAGGTTTGCCATAGCTGCCACCCCACAGAGTCTTAGCCCTAGCCGCCACCCCCAGTGTTTAAGCCATTGATGCCACCCCCACTATATTAGCCCTAGCCACCACCCCAGGCAGGTTAGGGTAGGTGATGGGTGGGGGATAAAATAAATACCCCATCCCCTGTTGACATTCTAATAGTCAGGATGCCAATGTCAGTCATGTGACTGCCGGCATCCTGACCGCCAGGATCCAGTATAACTACCCTCATGGGTTATGTGCCAAATCGGAATAGCTATGTGCCTGGTATTGTCATCATGCTTGCTGCTGGACACAGAGATAGGACTTTTGTTCCCTAATTTTGCAGAAATTGTGCTGCCAACTTCTTTCCTCAAAATGACCACAAAGATCACCATTGGAGAAATAGTTGCAGCAGCAATGACAGTTGAACTTAGTTTATATTCCAGTAGATCTTCAAAATACTGTATTCTTTTTATTGCTAACTATAGTTTTAAAGTAGTCTAGCTTGTATATTGTCTATATGGCAGTGCAGTTGCCTGTATAAACCTCCACTTGGATGGAGGTGGTAAAACATGTTCACATATAGTGGCATGCAAAAGTTTTTGCTGTATTCCCGAGTTCATCTGGTTTTTCATATTTGTCACATTTAATTGTTTTAAATCCTCAAACAACACCAAATATAAGACAAAAACAACCTGGGTAAACAAAAAATACAGTTTTGAAATGATCATTTCATTTATTGAAGGAAAAAAGTTATCCAACAGATATATCACCCATGTAAAAAATTAATTGTCCCCCTAAATATAGTTACTGGTGCCAACTTTATCAGCAACAATTAAACCAAATGCCACTGGCAACTGTAGATCAATCTTTCATATCACTGTGAAGGAAGTTTGGCCCACTCTTCTCTACAGCTTGCTTTAACTCGGGCACATTGGATGGTTTTCAAACTTGATCTGCCATTTAAGGTACTGTCACAGCATCTCAATTGGATTGACATCAGGGCTTAGACTTTGCCACTGCAAAACCTTAATTTTGTTTCTTTTCAGTCATTAAGAGGTGAATTTGCTCTTGTGTTTTGGATTGCTTGTCTTGCTGTATATCCCATTGAGCCTCGGATCATGGACTGATGACTAGACATTCATAGGCTGATGACTGGACATTGGCCCTCATTCCGAGTTGATCGCTAGCTGCCGTTGTTCGCAGTACAGCGATCAGGCTAAAAATTGGCATTTCTGTGCATGCGTACGGGCCGCAGTACGCACGCGCGAAGTACTTTCACACAAAACTATGCAGTTTTACACAAGGTCGAGCAACGCTTTTCTGTCGCTCTGTTGATCGGTGAGTGATTGACAGGAAGTGGGTGTTTCTGGGTGGTAACTGGCAGTTTTCCGGGAGTGTGCTAAAAAACGCAAGCGTGACAGGTAAAAACGCAGGCGTGCCTGGGGAAACGGGGGAGTGGCTGGCCGAATACAGGGAGTGTTTGTGACGTCAAAACAGGAACTGAACAGTCTGAAGTCATCACTAGATAGGAGTAACTTTCGAGCTGCTCAGAAAGTGCACAATCTTTTTTTCAAGCAGTTCTGCTAACCTTTCGGTCGCACTTCTGCTATGCTAAGATACACTCCCAGAGGGCGGCGGCCTAGCGTTTGCACTGCTGCTAAAAGCAGCTAGCGAGCGATCAACTCAGAATGAGGGCCCTTATCCCTTAGAATACTTGTAGAGAGCAGAAGTTCTGATTCCATCAATTATGACAAATGGCAAGCGACCCAGGTCCTGAAGTAGCAGAGTATTCCCACACCATTCCACTACTATCACCATTTGTGACTCTTGGTTTGATGTTCTTATTGTGGAATATTGTGTTAGTTCAAACATTGACTCAGTGCACAGAACATAAGCCCAAAAGGCTTGAGGTTATCAGTATGGTTTTTTTTTTTGCCTTTTTGAGCCTCTTGGTTAGCAGTGGTTTGCTCCTTGCAACTCTCCCATTGACATAATTTGTGCCCAGTTTCTTTCTTTTGGTTAAATCAAGAACACTGGCATTAGATGAGGAAAGTGATGCCTGCAGTTTCTTAGATGTTCATTTGGGTTATTTTGTGACTTCCTGGATGAGTCATCGATGCAGCCTTGGAAGATTTTTGGTAGGCTGGTCACTCCAGGGAAGATTCACTATTGTTCCAAGATTTCTCTATTTGGAAATAATAGCTCACACTATAGCTTGTTTTTAACATTTTCCTGGCTAATATATTTCAATAATTTTCTTTCTCATCTCTTCTGGATTTATTTTGATCATGGCATATTGTGCTGCTTGTTGAGCCCTTTTAGTCAGCTGCACATTGATGAAAAGGTTCTATATAAGTAATGTTTAAATTCAACGGGGCTGGCAGTATCAAGCTTGTAGTCTAAAGAGGGTACACACGGAGAGATCCGTGTTTAAAAATTAGATTTTAAGCATGGATCTGTCCTGTGTATGCCCCCCCAGTGATAGTGATGCGCGGCCCCGTGCGGCGCTATCGCTGGTGCTAGATTGGCCGGCATACAGGCTCAATTTAGTGGGTCACTCATTTCAGTGCTGTGTGAAGTGAGCGGTCCCCCATCGTCGTCTCCTCGGTCAGCACACATCACGCTGTGCTGAGCGGGGGGAGAGATGTGTGCTGAGCGGTCTGTGTTAAGATCGCTCAGCACACATCTCTCCCGTCAGTACTGGCCTTAACTGAATCCAGTGATACATTCAATTTGGTTAATTGGTTAAATGAGCAACTAAGGGGGCAATTACTATGTCACATAGGGCCAGTTGGTGTTGGATAACATTTTTCCTTCAATAAATGAAATCATAATTTACAAACAGTATTTTGTGTTTATTCAGATTGTCTTTGTCTTATATAAAATTTTGTTTGAGGATCTAAAACAATTAAATATGACAAATATGCAAAAATAGAAGAAATCGGGAAGGGGGTATATAACATTTGAAAATAAGACTGTCATAAAAGACTGCTAGACTCTGGAAGCATATTTTGCACTGCCTTCACAAATTACTAACCATTTCTTATTTGTAAGAAGATAATTATATAGGTGTAAGTGCAGCCATATGTAACTGCTATCTGTGTGACATTGTTCTGGGAACATGCCATTATCCTGGGATCCCAATTGTCACTTGCCATTGTTCTGGTACCGCCAAGCTCATTGTGCCATTTTCTGCAAACCAAAGTGTCAGTGTGCCATGTAGTTCCCTATACGATGTACTTCATATCTTTCTAGCTATCAGTGGTTACACAAAGACATATTGTGGAACCCCATTCAATGTCTCAGACCCACATGTTGCATACTTGTCTTTGAAAGGTTCTTTAGAATTAAGGATGAATAGAGAGAGTTCATTTTCTGTTGTGTAATGTGGACCATTATCAGAAAGATATAGGCCCTCATTCCGAGTCGTTCGCTCGGTAATTTTCTTCGCATCGCAGCGTTTTTCTGCTTAGTACGCATGCGCAATGTTCGCACTGCGACTGCGCCAAGTAATTTTGCTATGAAGATAGTTTTTTTACTCACGGCTTTTTCTTCGCTCCGGCGATCGTAGTGTGATTGACAGGAAATGGGTGTTACTGGGCGGAAACACGGCGTTTTATGGGCGTGTGAATAAAAACGCTACCGTTTCCGGAAAAAACGCGGGAGTGGCTGGAGAAACGGAGGAGTGTCTGGGCGAACGCTGGGTGTGTTTATGACGTCAAACCAGGAACGACAAGCACTGAACTGATCGCAGATGCCGAGTAAGTCTGAAGCTACTCTGAAACTGCTAAGTAGTTTGTAATCGCAATATTGCGAATACATCGTTCGCAACTTTAAGAAGCTAAGATTCACTCCCAGTAGGCGGCGGCTTAACGTGTGTAACTCTGCTAAAATCGCCTTGCGAGCGAACAACTCGGAATGAGGGCCATTGTACCAACCAGCCAACTAGTTAATGCTAATCTGGCAGTGTGTGGGAGCAAACAATAATCAGCTGTTTGCTCCTATATGGCAAAAAATAGACACAAAAGGTTGGTCCAGCAAGTTGGGAAAAATGAAACATTTGATTTTTCCCAACTAATCATTCTAATTTAGGATGAACTTTCCCCCCAAAATAATGATAAGTATGCAGACACTTGCCGGTGTGACCTCCTACTTCTTCACCATCAGAATCCATTCCGATGGTGAAGGCAGAGCTGTAAGAGAGGATCAAGAACAGCTGCACAGTCGATCAGTGCCGGGCTGCCCCTGTCAGCCAGGCATCGGCTGCAGCACAGTACGACACCCGCGATCACTATGCATCAACCCCGCCAGCACACACTATCACTGTGTCTCCACCGCTGCCAGCACCCATGATCGCCATGCACCCCCCCGCCAGCACCTGTGATCACTGGGCCCCTACCCATTGCCGGCACCCGCAATCTCCATGCAACCCCCTCCCCACTGGCACACACTATCACCAGTCCCAGCAGGTTACAGAAGATAGAACGAGGTGGTGCTAACCTTTATAGCCTGTCTTCCCTAGTTAAGACTAGCCATAGGTATAATTTCCTAATGGTACCTGATATCTCTAGCAGGAGGGTAAGAACAATGTGAAGACCAAGAGGTTCTTGGGTAGTTGAATGCAAGGGACTGTGACTGTGTTCTGGAATCACTGGACCAGCATACCTGGCATAAGCGGTTGCTGTATGTAGGTTCTTACTCCTAGTATGGGCATGATAAAAGTGTGATGACACCAGGGATGACACTCCCATGCCAAGCAGTAGGATGTGAGATTCCAGGACACCCTTGGAGTACCATAGAAATTTGTAAAGCCTCTCTTCTTTAATCTGTATCTCTCTGTGTAAGCCCGCTGAGGCCAATATAGGTACACTGTTCATTTACCATGTATGAACAAGCTATCTGCATTCCTGTAATTTCCACCCACAGTGCAGTGGGAGGTATTTGATATGCCAGCTGTCGGGATCCCGGCGCTCAGCATACCGGCGCTGGGATCCCGACAACTGGCATACCGACAACTATTCTCCCTCTTGGGGGGTCCACGACACCCTTGGTGTGAGAACAAATAGCGTGGCACGCTATGTGGTGAGCGCAGTGAGCCCACAAGGGGCTCTTTTGCGTTTGCCCCGCTGCTGGCAGTCGGAAACCCGGAGCAGTTATGCTGGTCATCGGGATCATGGCAGCCGGCATAACGTAGTAGTCCCCAGAGCAGTACCCAAGGCTGTTCTAATGCAGTTCAGCTTTGTTAAGTAGTCCTCAGTAGTCTCATATTAACAAAGACCCCCAGAATCTACTTCTTACCCCTGGATATGTATAGTAATGCTTCAAGCCACCAAAAGACACACACCATGTTGGAGTTAAGTGTTACATCAGGCTCAAATTAATTGTATCATAAAATAATAGAATTTGAAAATAATAAAAGTTTAAAGTTTTTTTTCCCTTTAAAAAATATTTATTAAAAACATGCAGAAGTAGGCAGAACCTGTCCGACTACTTCTGTGACATCACAAGTTGGAGAGAAGTTGGCTGTGTACTGAAAAAGTCGACTGGTTGGCTGGTCTGATGAAAATGTTGGTTATGTGTATGGAGCACTAAGTTGGTCAGTTGGATGGTTGGAGGAAAGTTGTATGTCTGATATATGGCCAGCTTAACTGGGGTAATTCAGAGGTGATCGCAGCAGCAAATTTGTTAGCAGTTGGGCAAAACCATGGGGGTAATTCTGAGTTGATCACAACAGGAACTTTGTTAGTAGTTGGGCAAAACCATGGGGGTCATTCCGAGTATTTCGCTCGCAAGCTGCTTTTAGCAGCTTTGCACACGCTAAGCCGCCGCCTACTGGGAGTGAATCTTAGCTTCTTAAAATTGCGAACGAAAGATTAGCAATATTGCGATAAGACATCTCTGTGCAGTTTCTGAGTAACTCGAGACTTACTCGGCATCTGCGATCAGTTCAGTGCTTGTCGTTCCTGGTTTGACGTCACAAACACACCCAGCGTTCGCCCAGACACTCCTCCGTTTCTCCAGCCACTCCCGCGTTTTTCCCAGAAGCGGTAGCGTTTTTTCACACACTCCCATAAAACGGCCAGTTTCCGCCCAGAAACACCCACTTCCTGTCAATCACATTACGATCACCAGAACAAAGAAAAAACCGTGAGTAAAATTCCTAACTGCATAGCAAATTTACTTGGCGCAGTCGCAATGCGGACATTGCGCATGCGCACTAAGCGGAAAATCGCTGAGATGCGAAGAAATTTACAGAGCGAACAACTCGGAATGACCCCCCATGTGCACTGCAGGGGGGGCAGATATAACATTTGCAGAGAGAGTTACATTTGGGTGGATTATTTTGTTTCTGTGCAGGATAAATACAGGCTGCTTTATTTATTTTTTATTTTTTTACACTGCAATTTAGATTTCAGTTTGAATACACCCCATCCAAATCTAACTTTCTCTGCAGTGCACATAGGGGGTCATTCAGACTTGATCGCTTGCTAGCAGTTTTTTGCAGTCCTGCAATCAGATAGTCGCCACCTACAGGCCCTCATTCTGAGTTGTTCGTTCGCTAACTGCTTTTAACAGCCGTGCAAACGCTAAGCCGCCGCCCTCCGGGAGTGTATCTTAGCTTAGCAGAAGTGCGAACGAAAGGTTCGCAGTGCTGCTACAAAAAAAGATTGTGCAGTTTCTGAGCAGCTCCAGACCTACTCCTACCTTGCGACCACTTCAGACTGTCTAGTTCCTGTTTTGATGTTACGAACACGCCCTGCGTTCAGCCAGCCACGCCTGCATTTTCCCAGGCACGCCTGCGTTTGTATCTGATACGCCTGCATTTTTCCACACACTTGCCGAAAATGGCCAGTTACCTCTCAGAAACACCCACTTCCTGTCAATCGCTCTGCGGCCAGCAGTGCGACTGAAAAGCGTCGCTAAACCTTGTGTGAAACTGCATCGGCTGTTGTGAAAGTATGTCGCGCGTGCGCATTGCGCCCCATACGCATGCGCAGAAGTGTTTTTTTTTGCCTGACCGCTGCACTGCGAACGAAAACAGCTAGCGAACAACTTGGAATGACCCCCACAGGGGAGTGCATTTTAGCTGTGCAAGTGTGCGATCGCATGTGCAGCCGAGCGCTACAACTAAACTTTGTGTAGTTTCTGAGTAGCCCAGGACTTACTCAGCCGTTGCGATCACTTCAGCCTGTCCGGGGCCGGAATTGAAGTCAGACACCCGCCCTACAAACGCTTGGATGCACCTGCGTTTTTCCAAACACTCCCAGAAAACGGTCAGTTCCCACCAACAAACGCCTTCTTCTTGTCAATCACCTTGCGATCAGCTGTGCGAATGGATTCTTCGTAAAACCCATTGCATAGCAAGGATCCACTTTGTACCCGTGCGACGCGCCTGCACATTGTGGTCATTACGCATGCGCAGTTCTGACCTGATCACAGCACTGCAAAAAACGCTAGCGTGCAATCAGGCCTGAATGACCGCCATGGTTTTGCCCGACTGCTAACAAATTTTCTGCTGCGATCAACCAGTGGTGTAAGTTTGTCCCAGTTGCCCGAAGGCAAGAAAAATATTGGTGACCCCCCTGTAAATATATATATTTATTAGAGATGAGCGGGTTCGGTTCATCGAGATCCGAACCCCCCCGAACTTCACCTATTTTACACGGGTCCGAGGCAGCCTCGGATCTTCCCGCCTTGCTCGGTTAACCTGAACGAGGCCGAACGTCATCATCCCACTGTCGGATTCTCGTGAGATTCGTATTCTATATAAAGAGCCGTGCGTCGCCGCCATTTTCACTCGTGCATTGGAGATTGAACGGAGAGGACGTGGCTACGTTCTCTCTCTTAAAAGCTCCATATCTGTGCTCAGTGTGCTGAAAATATCTCTGCTCGGTGTGCTGCAAATATCTGTGCTCATGGTGCTGCAAATATCTATGTTCTCTGCCTGAAAAGCTCCATATCTGTGCTCAGTGTGCTGCAAATATCTGTGCTCAGTGTGCTGCATTTTGGTGACCAACAGTATGTAGTTGTACAGTACAGTAGGCCATTGCTGTGTATCTTGCAGCTCTGTGTCACTGCAAGTATCCATTCCATATCTGTGCTGCATTTTTGTGAGCAGTATATATAGTAGTACAGTGCAGCATTTTGGTGACCAACAGTATATAGTTGTATAGTACAGTAGGCCCTTGCTGTATCTTGCATCTCTGTGTCACTGCAAGTATCCATTCCATATCTGTGCTGCATTTTTGTGAGCAGTATATATAGTAGTACAGTGCAGCATTTTGGTGACCAACATTATATAGTTGTACAGTACAGTAGGCCATTGCTATTGATATAATAATATTACTGGCATATAATTCCACACATTAAAAAATGGTGAACAAAAATGTGGAGGGTGAAATAGGGAAAGATCAAGATCCACTTCCACCTAGTGCTGAAGCTGCTGCCACTAGTCATGGCAGAGATGATTCAATGCCATCAACGTCGTCTGCCAAGGCCGATGCCCAATGTCATAGTAGAGAGCATGTAAAATCCAAAAAACTAATGTTCAGTAAAATGACCAAAAAAATCTAAATTAAAAGCGTCTGAGGAGAAGCGTAAACTTGCCAATATGCCATTTACGACACGGAGAGGCAAGGAACGGCTGAGGCCCTGGCCTATGTTCATGGCTAGTGGTTCAGCTTCACATGAAGATGGAAGCTCTCATCCTCCTGCTAGAAAACTGAAAAGAGTTAAGATGGCAAAAGCACAGCAAAGAACTGTGCGTTCTTCTAAATCACAAATCCCCAAGGAGAGTCCAATTGTGTCGGTTGCGATGCCTGACCTTCCTAACACTGGACGGGAAGAGGTGGGTCCTTCCACCATTTGCATGCCCCCTGGAAATGCTGGAAGGAGCACCCACAGTCCAGTTCCTGATAGTCAAATTGAAGATCTCACTGTTGAAGTACACCTGGATGAGGATATGGGTGTTGCTGGTGCTGAGGAGGAAATTGACAAGGAGGATTCTGATGGTGAGGTGGTTTGTTTAAGTCAGGCACCCGGGGAGACACCTGTTGTCCGTGGGATGAATATGGCCATTGACATGCCTAGTCAAATTACAAAAAAAAAATCACCTCTTCGGTGTGGAATTATTTTAACAGAAATGCGGACAACAGATGTCAAGCCGTGTGTTGCCTTTGTCAAGATGTAATAAGTAGGGGTAAGGACGTTAACCACCTAGGAACATCCTCCCTTATACGTCATCTGTAGCGCATTCATCAGAAGTCATTGACAAGGGGATCCTTGAGTGTAACGTCTACTGCTGCTGGCGCTGCTGTTGTTGCTGCTGGGAGTCGATCATCATCCCAGAGGGGAAGTCGGAAGACCACTTGTACTACTTCCAGTAAGCAATTGACAGTCCTTTGCGAGGAAGATGAAATATCACAGCAGTCATCCTGTTGCAAAGCGGATAACTCAGGCCTTGGCAGCTGTGTTGGTGTTAGATGTGCGGCCGGTATCCGGCGTTAGTTCACAGGGACTTAGAGAATTTCTTGAGGTAATGTGTCCCCGGTACCAAATACCATCTAGGTTCCACTTCTCTAGGCAGGCGATAGCGAGATTTTACCAATTAATATCAGTGGCCCCAAACAGCACATGATGCAAAGAAAAGAGAAAAAGAGGTGCACTGTGGTCGCTGGATGGATAAGGTAAGCGACACAAACACCTCAATATCACAGCAATTATTCGTTCTAATCAATGGAATTATTGGTCCAAATCACTGGAAGAAAATGACAAAATCACTGGAATTATTTGTTCTGATCAATAGTATTATTGGTCCAAATCACTGGAAGAAAATGACAAAATCACTGGAATTATTCGTTCTAATCAATGGTATTATTGGTCCAAATCACTGGAAGAAAATGACAAAATCACTGGAATTATTTGGCAAAATCACTGTAATTAATAATTATAAATCACTGATATTAATTGGTAAAATCTCGCTATCGCCTGCCTAGTGAAGTGGAATCTAGATGGGATTTTGTACCGGGGACACAATAACTTCATCAATTGTCTAAATCCCACTGCACTAATGGCGGAAAACGGGCACACGTCTTAACAGCGCACTGATTATACTGAGAACTGATTATACTGATCACTGATGATACTACGGAGAACTGACACTAAGCATCGAGAACAGCACTGGACTAGTGTACTGTAGTATACTGGTCACCACAATGCAGCAAAGATATTGAGCACTGATCCGGAGAATAGAACTGAGTCTGACACAGAGCTGCAAGATACAGCAATGGCCTACTGTACTGTACTACTATAATATACTGGTGGTCACCACAATGCAGCACACTGAGCACAGATATTACTAGGTGTATCTCACACATCGCTCAGTACAGATTACAGGATGTATAATCACCAGGTGTATAACACACGTCGCACAGTACAGTATACAGGGTGTATAATTAATTACCAGGTGTATCACACACATCGCACAGTACAGTATATAGGGTGTATAACCCCCAGGTGTATCTCACACATTGCTCAGTACAGTATATAGGGTGTATAATCACCAGGTGTATCTCACACATCGCACAGTACAGTATATAGGGTGTATAATCCCCAGGTGTATCTCACACATCGCTAGTACAGTATATAGGGTGTATAATCCCCAGGTGTATCTCACACATCGCTAGTACAGTATATAGGGTGTATAATCCCCAGGTGTATCTCACACATCGCTCAGTACAGTATATATGGTGTATAATCCCCAGGTGTATCTCACACATCGCACAGTACAGTATATAGGGTGTATAATCCCCAGGTGTATCTCACACATCGCTCAGTACAGTATATAGGGTGTATAATCCCCAGGTGTATCTCACACATCGCTCAGTACAGTATATAGGGTGTATAATCCCCAGGTGTATCTCACACATCGCACAGTACAGTATATAGGGTGTATAATCCCCAGGTGTATCTCACACATCGTACAGTACAGTATATAGGGTGTATAATCCCCAGGTGTAACCCACACATCGCTCAGTACAGTATATAGGGTGTATAATCCCCAGGTGTATCTCACACATCGCTCAGTACAGTATATAGGGTGTATAATCCCCAGGTGTATCTCACACATCGCTCAGTACAGATTACAGGATGTATAATCACCAGGTGTATCTCACACATCGCTCAGTACAGTATATAGGGTGTATAATAACCAGGTGTAGCTCACACATTGCTCAGTACAGATTACAGGATGTATAATCACCAGGTGTATCTCACACATCGCTCAGTACAGTATATAGGGTGTATAATCCCCAGGTGTATCTCACACATCGCTCAGTGCAGATTACAGGATGTATAAATACACGTCGCACAGTACAGTATACAGGGTGTATAATTAATTACCAGGCGTATCACATACATCGCACAGTACAGTATATAGGGTGTATAATCCCCAGGTGTATCTCACACATCACACAGTAGAGTATATAGGGTGTATAATCCTCAGGTGTATCTCAAACATTGCTCAGTACAGTATACGGGTGTATAATCACCAGGTGTATCACAAACGTTGCACAGTACAGTATAAAGAGTGTATAATCACCAGGTGTATCACACGCCGCACAGTACAGTATACAGAGTGTATAATGTGAATGCCAAATTGCTTTCTTACAAATATTTAAAATGCCCGCTCTAATATATATTGTAAACGCCTGCACCTCTTATTACCATGTGCCATGAATGTGCGCTATACATCGCAAAACACTGCATCCCATAAGAGAAAACAATACACCTACACATTATCTGAGTTCCAAAGCTCATTGATGTATATATTTGTTATTAAAAGGATATGATTTCAATATATTACAATGTACAGTATACACAATTACATGGTTACAATTCACACAGTAAGCAGTTAATACATACAGTTACATACAGTTACAGGCCAGCATACAATACCATTATCCTTAAGTTATATAAATTTGTCTCTTCATATCACTCTCTCTCTGTAAAATCATGCAGGAACTGGTGTAGAAGCAACTCCATCATCCTCTGAGACAAAACAGCAACTGACTCCTGTGTGATCAGCAATGTGTTATCTAGTTTTTGGGGGATGGGACTTTCTCATTCATGATGAGTCACTAGTCTATTCGTGTGCTGAACAGGTTCAGCCTTGGGGATGTCCAAAGGGGCTGGCATGAGCTTCCTGTCCACTACCTGTTTGGAATATCTATTGTTCTAATAAGAGTGATTTTTAGCTTTCATACATTTAATCATAACTATTTGTTGCAATGTCCTACAACTTAATAACAAGTATCAAATGAATCTACACATTAATCTGGTTGCTTAAATACCAAATATGACAGGTGTATCTGGCTTCGTTCAAATAATACACATACATGACATTACTTCATTATATAATTTTAAATCATCATGATGTCTGGCGCTTGATATTATTATAATTATGTACTGCATGAAATAAGTGTTGAATCCATCTCTGTGGCATGTCCGTGTAAATGCGTGTGTTACCATATATTGCTGTGCTCGCTGCGTGCATTTGCAAGTATAGCGACTCATAATGTGTGTAGTTTGTATGTTCTTTTTGTGTAATATTTTTGACTTCGACAATAATCCCCAGGTGTATCTCACACATCACTCAGTACAGATTACAGGATGTATATAATCACCAGGTGTATAACACACGTCATCTCTAGTATACATACTGGTCACTTCAATGCAGCAGATATTGAGCACTGATCAGGATACTAGAAGTGACACAGAGCTGCAAGATACAGCAATGGCCTACTGTACTGTACTATATGTATACTGCTGGTCACCAAAATGCTGCACTGTCCTACTATGTACTGCTCACAATAATGCAGCACAGATATGGATAGTATACTTGACACAGAGCTGCAAGATACAGCAATGGCCTACTGTACTGTACTACTATAATTATATACTGGTGGTCCCCAGTCCCCACAATGCAGCACACTGAGCACAGATATTTGCAGCACACTGAGCACAGATATGGAGCATTTTCAGGCAGAGAACGTAGATATTTTCAGCACAATGATCACAGATATTTGCAGCACACTGAGCACAGATATTTGCAGCTCACTGAGCACTGATACGGAGCTTTTCAGGGAGAGAATGCAGCCACGTCCTCTCCGTTCAATCTCCAATGCACGAGTGAAAATGGCGGCGACGCACGGCTTTTTATATAGAATACGAATCTTGCGAGAATCCGACAGTGGGATGATGACGTTCTGGCGCATTCGGGTTAACCGAGCAAGGCGGGAATATCCGAGGCTGCCTCGGACCCGTGTAAAATAGGTGAAGTTCGGGGGGGTTCGGATCTCAACGAACCGAACCTGCTCATCTCTACCTTAAAACAAGTCAAAATGAGGCTCAGTAGTGTGTGTGGCCTCCACGTGCCTGTATGACCTCCCTACAATGCCTGGGCATGCTCCTGATGAGGTGGCGGATGGTCTCCTGAGTGATCTCCTCCCAGACCTGGACTAAAGCGTCCGCCAACTCCAGGACAGTCTGTGGTGCAACGTGGCCTTGGTGGATGAAGCAAGACATGATGTCCCAGATGTGCTCAATTGGATTCAGGTCTGGGGAACGGGCGGGCCAGTCCATAGCATCAATGCCTTCATCTTGCAGGAACTGCTGACACACTCCAGCCACATGAGGTCTAGCATTGTCTTGCATTAGGAGGAACCCAGGGCCAACCGCACCAGCATATGGTCTCACAAGGGGACTGAGAATCTCATCTTGGTACCTAATGGCAGTCAGGCTACCTCTGGCGAGCACATGGAGCGGCACCCCAAAGACATGCCACCCCACACCATTACTGACCCACTGCCAAACCGGTCATTCTGGAGGATGTTGCAGGCAGCAGAACGTTCTACTTGGTGTCTCCAGACTCTGTCACGTCTGTCACATGTGCTCAGTGAGAACCTGGTTTCATCTGTGAAGAGCACAGGGTGCCAGTGGCGAATTTGCCAAATTTTGGTGTTCTCTGGCAAATGCCAAACATCCAGCACGCTGTTGGGCTGTAACCACAACCCCCACCTGTGGATGTCGGGCCCTCATACCACCCTCATGGAGTCTGTTTCTGATCGTTTGAGTATACACATGCAGTTTTGTGGCTTGCTGGAGGTCATTTTGCAGGGCTCTGGCAGTGCTCCTCCTGTTCCTCCTTGCACAAAGGCGGAGGTAGCGGTCCTGCTGCTGGGTTGTTGCCCTCCTACAGCCTCCTCCACATCTCTTGATGTACTGGCCTGTCTCCTGGTAGCGCCTCCATGTTCTGGACACTACGCTGACAGACACAGCAAACCTTCTTGCCACAGCTTGCATTGATGTGCCATCCTGGATGAGCTGCACTACCTGAGCCACTTGTGTGGGTTGTAGACTCCGTCTCATGCTACCACTAGAGTGAAAGCACCGCCAGCTTTCAAAAGTGACCAAAACATCAGCCAGAAAGCATAGGAGCTGAGAAGTGGTATGTGGTCACCACCTGCAGAACAACTCCTTTATTGGGGGTGTCTTGCTAATTGCCTATAATTTCCACCTGCTGTCTATTCCATTTGCATGTGAAATTGATTGTCAATCAGTGTTGCTTCCTAAGTGGACAGTTTGATTTCACAGAAGTGTGATTGACTTGGAGTTACATTGCGCTGTTTAAGTGTTCCCTTTATTTTTTTGAGCAGTATATATATATATATATATATATATATAAAATTGCTCCTGCATAGCCAGCCTACAGATACTAACTATATGAAGCTACTACAAAACCGTTGCAACTAGGCAGATCTTTGTAGGTGTCCAGACACACACTACATAGCTCTGGCAGTCACTCGCAATGCTGATTATTTCTCTGACAATTCATTTGTAAGTGTCATATCTAGGACTAGAACCCACAGCCTACTACACTGGAAGCATGCACCTTACTGATGGATATATCTGCTCTTGCATAGGAAGTATGAGGATTCTAACTATATGAAGTTACTTGTAATTGTCAGAGAAATAACGTCATATAGTTAGTATTCTCATGCTTCCTTTATAGGAGCAAGTAGCTTCATCAGTAAGGTGTCTGCTTCCAGTGTATCTATAATAAAGTGGGATTTGTAAGGTGTAGTGACCAGTGGGGAAGTCGGCTACAGAAGAGATACCGGCTGCTGTCAATTAACTTAATTGATTAATGTCGATGAACACACAGAACAGGAGAAGTGCCTCACTTCAAAGCAGGAGTCCGGCTGCAGTTGACTCCATTGCCTCCCAGAGTTCTGCCTCTGCGATCAACTCTGAATTACCCCAAACATGTGGTAACATTACAGTACTTCAGACCTCCGTGTTATATGAATGCTGAGGAAAAGTAGTAAAACTGCCTGTGATGATTTGTACTATTCTAATAAACCACACTGAAATAAATCACCACACACACAATGAATATGAATTAATGCTTGTGTTCAAACTAGTGTATTTCTCCAAGCTAAGCTCTACTCTTTAAAAGCCTGTTTTCTTTAAAATGGGAAAAGGTATTTAATAGATCGAGGCTCAATAAACAGTAACCTAGAAATACATTCAGATTAGAGACCGCGCTTCTCTGTGTGATCACAGCAGATAATCCTGCAATTGAGAGAACAACTTTCTAGGATTATAAATATATTTTGAGCAGAGTAAAATCAGGTTTCAGCATATTTGGCCTGCAGACCAGCACATAATTGTAACTAGATTATGATCTGTAAGAACGCCTCTCTCCACCCAGTCACCCACCCACACAACTTAGAGATGATAAGAGAACCATCAGCACATCACAGCCAACCCCTCATTGAATAACCCTCTACGTTTTATGTATCACACAGTAAAAAACCAAAAACTTTTATTTTGATATTTTAATATAAGCTACCCCATACAAATAATGCACAGTAGGATCCAAAGTGACAACATTCACATTACTATACAAAGGTGTTTACTCAGCAATGCTATAGTTTGTTACTTTGTAAATGACCTTGCTTGTTGATATATAAACTTGTTCCTGTGAACAGGGAAGAAACATACTATTTTTCTATAAGGGTCAAGTGAAATATTTAAAGATTCTTGGAAAACAAGTCTCTCTCAGACTCAGCATATTGCCATTACATTGTATAGGGGTGTAAAATGCAGATTCATATATTTTGCGTGCCATCACATTGCATAGCTATGAGAAACAGAAGCCGCTACTAGACAGTGAGTGATTTTTTCCACAAATGAGGTGAAAAAAGATAAAAAATATACTTGATCAAAAAGCTGTGTAAAGGGGGGTACACACGGAGAGATCCGTGCTTAAAATCTAAAGGGCCCTACACACTGGCCGATTTTTTGAAAGATATGAACGATCTCGTTCATAAATGAACGAGAACTCGTTCATATCTTTCAGTGTGGAGACTCCTGCGATGAACGATGCGCGGCCCCGCGCTCGTTCATCGCTGGTCTCCCGTCGGCTGTGCATGCAGGCCAATATGGACGATCTCGTCCATATTTGCCTGCACTTCAATGCAGCCGTGTGACGGGGGGAGTGAAGAAACTTCACTCCCCCCGTCACTGCCCCCCCCGCCGCCGGGTCGCTCGTCGGCCGTATCCGCCGTCGGGTAGCTTGGCGGCGGGTCGGCCAGTGAGTAGGGCCCTTAAGCAATCTTGCTAGATTGCTTAGATTTTAAGCACGGATCTGCCGTGTGTATGCCCTCCAGGCTCAATCTAGCGAGTCGCTCACTTCACCGTTGTGTGAAGTGAGCGGCCCCCCGTCGGCTTTCCCCCTCGCTCAGCACATCGCGCTGTGCTGAGCGGGGTGAGAGATGTGTGCTGAGCGGTCTGTGTTAAGATCGCTCAGCACACATCTCTCCCGTGAGTACCCCCCTTAACACCATTACAAAACATTAAAAAAAACAAGAAGAATGGTACAAACACCAATTTAGCTTTGTAAAACAATTTTTGGATGCTTTAATTATATATGATGCCTATAGGAAGATGCCACACTTACAAACTGGAAACTGAAAGCACAGAGCATTATTTTTACACAAGCACTGCATGTCTCTGCTGCAAACTCTCATTACATGGGACTAATTCAGACCTGATCGCAGCAGCAAAATTGTTCTCTGATGGACAAAACCATGTGTACTGCAAGGGGGGGGGGGATGGGCAGATGTAACATGTGCAGAGAAATTTAGATTTGAGTGGGTTGTTTTGTTTCTGTGCAGGGTGATGGCTGCTTTATTTTTACACTGCAATTTAGATTTCAGTTTACACACACCCCACCCAAATCCATACCTCCCAACCGTCCCGATTTTCGCGGGACAGTCCCGTTTTTTTGGGACAGTCCCGCTGTCCCACCCGCGGGCCACAGTGTCCCATGGTGGGGCAGTTGGGAGGCTCTGTCTCTCGCAGCCCTGCTTAGCAGAACAGCGGTGAATAGACGCTTCAGGCGTCTATTCAGGGGAGACGGGAGGAGAGGGGCATGCCCATGCCAGCAGCTCACAGAGCGCTGGCTATGCCCCCTCACTGATGAAAAAGGGGCCACACCCCTTTTCATCCGTGGTCGCGTTACGCGCGCCGAGATGGCCCTCTTTCAGGTTCTGCGATGTTGGGAGGTATGCAAATCTAACTCTCTTTTTGCACATGTTAGATTTGTGCCCCCCCCGGCAGTGCACACGGTTTTGCCCATTCAGAACAATTTTTATTGCTGCGATCAGGTCTGAATTAAGTCCCATGTCTGTGCAGGGCTGTGTGACCATTTCTGAGGCCAGAAGTCTGTGACATGAATGCACAAAGCAAAAAGCAGACATGTTGCTTTGACCACTCACTTAATTACAGTTTCCCTTATTTTGCAGCAATTCTGATCTTTCAAGCCTCATAAATACTCTAAAATGTAAATACTCTAAAATGGAATTAATGGACATTGGGCCTGTATTTATTTAAATGAATGTGTGCATTATTTTTAATGCTTTAATTATACTGTTTAATTATTTTTTATTTTATTATTATTTATGAATTCTACAGACTAAAGCTAATTTAGTATTCCTGCCTCTTAAATGCAGTTTTCATGTTTTTTAGTGGAATCAGCTAGGGAGGTCAATCCCCAATCAGCCAATCCGAAGCAGCTATATATCATATATTCATCATCACTGCATGGATTTATACCAGCTCTCGCCTGTAAGGTATGCATTTTCATACTAATGCATACTAATTCATACCTAATGTACAGGATCCTAGGTCATGTTCACACACATATATATACTAGAAACCTTACAGGAAGTAGGTGATGAAGAACTACAATTGTGCTCAGGGCCGGTGCTAGGGTGTTCGGCGCCCCCCTGCAAACTATAAATTTGCGCCCTCCCATATTTTACAAAGGGACAGTGAGCATTGAATAAAGGGAGTGTGGTTTCAAAAATAAGGGGCATGGCCACACAATAGTATCCCGCCGGAATCCCGATAGCTGACAATGGCAACAGCTGGAATACCGGCGCACAGAGGCTATTCCCACTCATGGGTGTCCATGACACCCATAGAGTGAGAATAGAACCTGTGGCTAGCGTCGTGAGTCACTGAGCCTGCAAGGGGAATCAAAATGCACACCTAGTTGCTGGCATTCTGGCAGCCGGGAAGCTGCTGTCGGGATCTTGACAGCTGGCATCTTGCCCGCCGGTAATTAGTATGTATTCCACATTGTCTATAGTAGGATGGTATCTAATATGGAGGAGGCTACATACAGCATACCTCCCAACTTCTATAGAGGGGAACTTGGGACACCCTCGCACGGTGAAGCTGCGCCCGTATGAAAAGGGGTGCGGTTTATGGAAAATGGGTTGTGGCTTCACTGGAGTACTGCGATCGCGAGCCACGCACCCACATTTCGTCACTATGGGGGCATGGCCAGCGCTCTGTGAGCTGCTGGCATGCCCCCAGTCCCTCTCGTCTCCGTGAATAGACACTGTGCGCATGCGCACAGCGTCTATTTACAGCTGCTCTGCTACGCAGGGCAGCGAGTGACAGGAGCCTCCCAATGCCCCCCCCCCACCGCGGGACACTGCGGCCCGTGGGTGGGACAGAGAAAATCAGGACAGTTGGGAGGTATGCATACAGTACAAGTGTAAACCTCCCTGCATGCAGTAGCAGATGCTGCATTCTCTGCCTGAGCAGGGAAATGAGGACTGGAAGCCATGGATTTTATCCTCAGTCAGCCCTCAGACAGGGATGTTAATAAGTTGCAGGACAACCCCCCTTGGGTGAGTGGTGGGCAGGAGGAGGGGGGTAAGATGGCAGGAGGAGGGGGGGTAAGATGGCACCAGAGAGTGCTGTGTTTTTACTACTCCCTCCCCCCCACCACACACAATAACACACATACTACACACACAGTCACACACACAGTCACACACACACACACACACACACACACACACACACACACACACACACACACACACACACACACACACCCTGTTTTCCCCCTCTCCTGCTTACAGTACTTCAAAATCAGCAGAGTACTGCATTCTGTCCTGTCCTCTCAAGCTGGAACCCTGTTCCGTGTAGCTCTGCCCCCTCCTCGCCGTTAAGCTCCACCCCCTTTTCTGCTGAACACAGCGGCTGTCAAGTGAGGGAGGAGGACTGGAGGTCAGATTGAAGCTGCCTGCTGCCAGCGCCGGTGCCTGTCACACAGGCGCAGCAGCAGCAGCAGCAGAGGGCCCAGCCGCAGCAGTGGGGATGCAGGGCAGGGACAGCGCCTCTCTAGCCCTGGCGCCTACCTGCACTGCATCCCTTTGCTGAGCGGTAAGCGCTGGGCCTGATTGTGCTATAGAAGCATATGGAAGCATTTGTCCTATCTGGTTGTAATGCGTCACAATGCTGACACCTTTCTAGGAGCCTGTTTGCTAATAGCAGTATTACCCAAGAAAGATAATGATTGCTAGAGGTATGTGTAGAATGTATTGTAATTAACAAAACATTTAGCCAAAGGAAAGACAATCAAGCTTTGATATCTGAAAAGTAAGAGGACATACTTCATATACTGGATTTGTGAATATTTTGAAACCTGTTCAGCAATAAGGAGCAATTTAAATAAATGAAAGACTATACTCACTATAATGTGACACAATAAATACATTACTATTTTACAAATAATATTAGCTTGAAAACTCTGTCCTTCTATTTCTGTTTGCGGAGTGCACTCACTCATATGTTAGTTGATAGAGTATGTGATGTTTCTAATGTGCTAACACCTGAATTATTATGGCCACTCCCAATCACTCCACATTATTTTTAGAGATGAGCCGGCTCGGTTCTCTGAGAAAAGAGCCCACCCAAAATCCTGGTTTCCGAGTGAATCTGAGCACTAGCTCGATTTTCCCACCTTGCTCGGATTCCAAAATGAGGCAAAACGCCATCTTCCCGGCATCGGATCTTGTGTTTTTTGGATTCTATATAAGTCCCTATCACAGTGATTGGGACACTATTTCACACAGGCCCGAGGAAGAATCTTTCACAGATTAAAGCGAGGACACTGTTTGACTTGCATCACCCTTGTTCCTAGTGTTAACACTGGGCAAGCTAGATGGATGTAGGCAGTTAGCAAAACATTATTTTTTTTATTTTATATTTTTCCATATTACTTGCATTTCAGCTAAGTGTGTCACACTGGTGCAGTAACTTAACTGCGGCATTAACTGTTGTTTTTTGTCATTTCCCACAGTGCAGCCTAGAGCTCCTAATATAGGGGAAGCATTAACACATGGTGCACACTGGTGTTGCTTTTTTTGTCACTGCCCACAGTGCTGCCCGGAGCTCTTAATACAGAGCACCATTAACCCTTACTGGTGTGCACTGGTGTTTTTTGTCACTCCCATGAGTGCAACATTAACCCTTTATTAGTACACCAGGTGCGCAACACCATTACTATAATATAAGTGCACTAATTTGCAGCAATGTGTAAAAAATATATATAAAAAACCCAGTAAAACTTGTATGTGTTCAGGGCAAGGCTGTGCCACTGCACTAATAATATAAGCACTGTGAGATGCAGTGTGTAGTTGTCATTTGTAATAAAACAGAAAATAGTTCTTTTGTAAATCTTGTTTGTATTCAATAATGCTCAGTAGGTGCCGTACCACCGCGTTAGTAATATAATAGTCGATATGGATTACAATCAGTCAGTAGAAGAGCAGGAGCAGCAACCAAGTACTAGTGCTGCAGCTGCTGGTAGAAAAAAACTAACCTTTTCCCAGAGACCTACTGGTGATGAGGATGAGTCCACTTAGCACACCAGAGTGACACAATATTTTGACATCTGGTCATGTCTCAAAGAATTGCCCAACATTAGTGACACCTCTACCATGACTCAATCTGATATCGTATCCACCCATAAAATAGTGGAGGATTATTTTAATGATTAGTGTACAAATGAACATGTCAGACAGTCCCTTTGTCTACTGGGAGGAAAAAAAGACTATTTGGACTCCCTTGTAAAAACTTGCTTTGGTGTACTTAAGCTGCTCACCCTCAAGTGTTTTCTTGGAAAGAGTTTTTAGCACAGCCGGGAACCTTGTGAGTGATCAGCATAGGAGGCTACTTCTTCAGAAGGACCTTTCATGAGGAAGACATTTCCCATCAATTACATCAAAGTACAAATACTTTTGTTACAGTGGAATCCTGCAGGGATGAGTTAGTATTGTGTGAGGATGATGTTAACACTGATGAGGATGATAATGACAAGATATTCCCATTGTAGTAAGAAAACAACACTTTAGCTGCTTTAAGCCCATTGGTAGGTTGCTTTGTGGGGGCTCAAACAATCAAGCACTTCAGCCACAAACGTGGCAGTCTCTGTCGCTGAAGTGGTTGGTTTGTTAAACTGTGCATATCCTTTTTAATATCCAACATAAGGGTGGGTAGGAAGGCCCAAGAACAATTCCACCTTGCACCACTTTTCCTATCCTCCATTGCTGTGTTGCATTGTTTCATAGATGTGCTATAAGCTGCCGTGTGTTTCTGCTGCTGCTCTATCGCTTAGTAACCAGCCAGCTAGCTGCAGGCTTTGACCAATATTGGTGAAAACAATATTATGACCTATTAGGTATTCAAAACATATTTGAAATGACCGGAACTAAATGCTACTGTGGTTAATAATACTATATGTATAAAAACAGGCCCAAATTACATGATTTTAGCATTAAAAAAAATACAAAAAAGACAGATCCCAGATGCCAGTTTTCTCGTTCATTTACAAGTATATGATAAAAATGTAAAGTAAAGTAAGCAGTCTAGAGCAGCTGCATTTTGATGTTTCTTGCCAAAAAAGAAAAACTAAAC
This sequence comes from Pseudophryne corroboree, assembly GCF_028390025.1. Classification (NCBI taxonomy): domain Eukaryota; kingdom Metazoa; phylum Chordata; class Amphibia; order Anura; family Myobatrachidae; genus Pseudophryne; species Pseudophryne corroboree. Next base: position 395,498,107 of record NC_086449.1, read on the forward strand.
AAACAAAACACAAAACTAATTTCAACCAACACCAGATTGTTACCCTCCCAAGTGCCTTACGTAAGGTATGGGCAGCCTTTGGCATACGAACCATTTGCTGAGAATGGTGATGCCATTCAATAACATTTGGGGGACGAAGACTGTCAGCCTCCCAAATGCATTGAAAAATGAAATATATATCATTATCATTTGACAAAATGACCATTTATATGTTGGCTGTAATTGCACGCCCAGACTACTACAAGCATTCCGCATGGTATATATTCACTATTTTCAGATACTAAGTAGTAAAATATGAAGATTTCAATATTTTTTTCTTAGTTTCTACTCATCATCTTTATGTGTTAGAACATGAAATAGCTGTTTACAGTTAGGATTCCTCAGAAATATGCATCACCTTTGAGACCCCGCAACACTCAAACAAATGTCTTACTCATAGTGCCACCTTTTTGACCGGCTCACCTCTGTCTGTTCTTTGTATTTTCAAAGTATACCTCTTTGTAAGAACCCTCATGCAGACAATGTTTTGAAACCCACATGAAAGTGCGCACAAACAAAGCAGATTTGCTTCCTCTTCTCTAGGCAGTTATAGACTTTATTGTGACCTAATATATGTTTAGCACATAAAAAGTGCTACTTTTCCACTTGATTTAGCAAAATCATTATTTCACATATTCCTACCTCATTGTACATCTTTTATTTAACATTTGTTCTTCAATAAAAAAATAGATGTGTATCTTTTGTTACATACACATAAATGTCACACATGAAGGAACTTCTACACTTTGTTTTTGTGAAAAAGGCATTGACTTCGCATTTCTACTTCTGACTAAATACTTACACAAACTATGAAAATTGGTTAAAACTATTAAAGGGCCCCATACCTCAGACGGCCATTAATGAGCCGTCGTGGAATTGAGGAAATGCTACATGTTAATGTTCCCTGATTTACCCATCACTTACAGTTTTGGTTGGGAATGGCAAATCCGGATAATTCAACATGTTAAGTATTCCCAATCCCGGACCTAGATGTCGGGAGATTGTGAAATTATGACAAACCGTTGCAGATGTATAGGGGCCTTTAACCATTGAGGTGGACTTTTGGAATTTTCATGACATGTCAGTCAAAATAATGATCTTATTATTACTGTATATTAGAGATGTGCGACAGGCACTTTTCGTGTTTTGTGTTTTGGTTCTGGTTCTAATTCCACTTTTGTGTTTTGGTTTTGGCTTGGTTTTGCCAAAACCACCCTTCCGTGTTTTGGTTTTGGATCTGGATGATTTTTGAAAAAACTATAAAAACAGCTAAAATCACAGAATTTGGGGGTACATTTGCTCCTACGGTATTATTAACCTCAATAACAATCATTTCCACTCATTTCCAGTCTATTCTGAACACCTCACACCACACAATATTGTTTTTAGGCCAAAAGGTTGCACCAAGGTTGCTGGATGACTAAGCTAAGCGACACAAGTGGACAACACAAACACCTGGCCCATCTAGGAGTGGCACTGCAGTGTCAGACAGGACATCATTCAAAGAAGAAAAAGAATTGCAATGAGGTAGTTGTATGACTAAGCCAAGCGACACAAACAATTGGCCCATCTAGGCGTGGCACTGCAGTGGCAGACAGGAGGGCAGATATAAAAAAAAAGGCCCCAAACAGCACATCATGCAAAGAAGAAAAAGAATTGCAATGAGGTAGTTGTATGACTAAGCCAAGCGACACAAACAATTGGCCCATCTAGGCGTGGCACTGAAGGCAGACAGGAGGGCAGATATAAGAAAAAAAGTCCACAAACAGCACATCATGCAAAGAAGAAAAAGAATTGCAATGAGGTAGTTGTATGACTAAGCCAAGAGACACAAACAATTGGCCCATCTAGGAGTGGCACTGCAGTGGCAGACAGGAGGGCAGATATAAAAAAAAGGCCCCTAACAGCAAATGTCACAAAGAAGAAAAAAAGGTGCACCGAGGTTGCTGTAGGCCTAAGCTAAGCGACACAACCACCTGGCCCATCTAGTAGCGTCACGTAGTGGCTGAATGTCGAGAGTGGGCCGCAATTTGTTCGGTCCACTGACAGCATCTCCAGCAAGCTCCAGTCACTTTAAAAAAAAATCTGCAATTGGTGGACTTTTACGGCAGTACCCCTGGACTAATACAGCAGTACCCCTGGACTCATACGGCAATGTCACACAGGATGGCACTTTTCAAAAACTAGGCCCCAAACAGCACCTCATGCAAAGATGTCGAAGAGGTGCAATAAGGTAGCTGTATGACTAAGCCAAGCGACACAAACAATTCCAACTGGAATTATACGTCCAAATCACTGTAATTAATTATTATAAATCACTGAAATTAATTGGCAAAATCACTGTAATTATACATCCAAATCACTGGAATTAAATGGCAAGGTCACTGTAATTAATAATTATAAATCACTGGAATTAATTGGCAAGATCACGGTAATTAATAATTATAAATCACTGAAATTAATTGGCAAAATCACTGTAATTATACATTCAGATCACTGGAATTAAATGGCAAAATCTCGCTATCGCCTGCCTAGTGAAGTGGAATCTAGATGGGATTTGTTACCGGGGACACAATACCTCCATCAATTGTCTAAATTCCACTGCACTAATGGCGGATACCGGATGCACGTATAACACCAACATAAGTGTCAAGGCCTCAGTTATGAGGGCTTCCATCGTCATGTGAAGCTGAACAACTAGTCATGAACATAAGCCAGGGCCTCAGCCGTTCCTTGCCACTCCATGTCGTAAATGGCATAATGGCAAGTTTACGTTTCTCCTCAGACGATTTAAATTTATTTTTTTGGTTCTTTTTACTGAACTTTGGCTTTTTTGGATTTTACATGCCCTCTACTATCACATTGGGCATGGGCCTTGGCAGACGACGTTGATGGCATTTCATCGTCTATGTCATGGCTAGTGGCAGCAGCTTCAGCACTAGGAGGAAGTGGTTCTTCTTGATCTTTCCCTATTTTATCCTCTTAATTTTTGTTCTCCATTATTTTTTGGGCGTTATATAAGACAATATGCGGCACAGGAATGACTGGAATGACTGATGGACAGGACACTACCACTGGTCTGATGCAGCACAACACAACAAGTCTGTAAGAGACTTGTGGTTGTTATTATTATTATTATTATACAGCAGCAGTGGACATATAGCAGCAGCGTATATCGTCACTGGAATGACTGATGATACAGGACACTACCACTGGTCTGATGCAGCACAACACAACAACACTTTATACAGCTACACTGGATATATGGCAGCAGAGAACACCAACACTGTGACTGGCTGGACTGATGCAGTACAATACACTGACTACACTGACTGGACTGAACAGTACAACACAGCACCAATTTATACAGCTACATTGGCAGGAGAGGACACCAACACTGTGACTGGCTGGACTGATGCAGCACAATACACTGACTGGACTGAATAGTACAACACAGCACCACTTTATACAGCTACACTGGCAGGAGAGGACACCAACACTGTGACTGGCTGGACTGATGCAGCACAATACACTGACTGGACTGAACAGTACAACACAGCACCACTTTATACAGCTACACTGGCAGGAGAGGACACCAACACTGTGACTGGCTGGACTGATGCAGCACAATACACTGGACTGGACTGAGCAGCACAACACAGCACAAGACTTGCCACCCCACTTTCCCGCCCCCACACAGACACTGAGGACGGAGACACGTCCTCTCACTACACTCTCCGAGACTGGAGTGAAAATGGGCGTGACGCGCGGCTCGTTATATGGAATCCAAATCAATAATGTGCCTAGGGTTGGCCTAACCCCTAACTCTGCCCCTGTGCCCACCTACTCTTGGTGCTCTTGGGACAATTTTCCTCTAAGCTTCTTTCTCATCTGGTCATTTTCTACAGTCTATGCAGTGTTGGTGGGTGAACAGCTAAATAATCCTTGTCACCTGTTTGCACTGTTACCTATGGGAGATAGGCCCCTCCCCCTCTATGTATGCCAACTGGAAACTGTATTGATGTTTACTCAATTTTAATTTATAGTGCAAAACAGAAAAATGTGTGTGCAAGTGCGAAGGTGGTGATGGTGGTTGGCAAATGGAAACATTCCAAGGTACGAGGTGTAGGCCGACACACATATTCGAGTTTAGGGCTGGTGTCTGACCTACATTTTAGAAGAAGCATGTTTCTGCTGCTGCTGAAACCTCAGAAAATAAGTAAGTATTTTCATCATGAGCACAGTATTGTTAGATTAAATGGAAGCAGGGATGGTGAAAGAAATGATGTTGTTAGGCAGAATGAATTGTAGGAAGCAGCTGAAGGAAACTGGGAGATGTACTGGATACTTTGTAGAGTCTTGTAGAAACATCCATTATTTGTAAAGTAGTGCAGCATAACAAGGCCACGACAGTGTGCCTCTGATTAGGGAATTAAGGGGTCTATTTACTAAGCCTTGGGGAGATAAAGTACCAACCATGTAACAGGCTGTGTTTGAAAAGTGACAGGAGCCGATTGGCTGGTACTTTAACTCCATCCACTTTATCTCCAGCCAAGGCTTAGTAAATAGACCCCTAGTACTTCTGTTTTTAGGAAACAAACTATCATTTGTCGGCAAAAAATGCATCTACTATTGAGGGAGCTGGGAGAAAATGAAATCATTCCCTTAACATGAGTAATCATATGCTTGAAATCAAGACCTATTTAGTGCAGATTCAAAGAAAGATCTAGCCAGGGTTGCTGACAGAGAGAGCAGAATGATGAAGACTCAGAGATCACCACAGTATTTTTAAATCATTGAAAAATTAAATTACTTGGCTACCAGAGTGTGCCATGTAACATAGGGACAGATGCATAGGCGTGCGCAGCACATTTTATTAGGGGGTACACCGTCAGAGGGGTGTGTCTAGCATTGATGATCTATTGATGGTCAATGCAATATAAAATACCAATCCTATTAAAGCAGGTACATTGTCAGATGTTGCGGTGTGCACCAAACAAACACCCCTGATGGCACTCACTGCAGTTACACTGCTCCTCCTCAGCCTGGTCTGGCTCCCCCTCTCTTTCCCCTGCAAGCTGCAGCAGCTTACTTACAAGTCAGTCACTCACTGACACTGACAGTCGCAGACTAGTATTTCTGCTGTTGGGAAAATGAGTGACGTGTCAATGCTGCTGCCGGCCGCCTGCCAGTATTGAATTTGTCTTCCTAAGAGGAACGCTGACTGCATGCTGATCCGCATCAGTGGCTGGCGTTGGCATAGCATAGAAGGAGCGAGGTGGGTGTGATGGGTGGACGTGCGAGCAGCATGACGTAATCACATCACATCATGCTGTTTTTGTACATTGAGGTGGAGCCGGGAGTTTGAAAGCCGGTGGCAGTGGCACCCTTGATTAACCTAGGCCTCCGGTCAGTAATGCAGTCCTGACAGGGTGCAGCGCAGAGGGTACAGTAATCAGCCTGCTCGGCGATCACAGCATCAGGCATGTGAGATGGGGGTGCCTGTGTGCACCAGGAACCCCCCCTGCGCACACCTATGGACAGATGTATTAGGCCTGGAGAACGCATAAAGAAATGATAAAGCGGTGATAAGTGCAAGGTGATAACGCACCATTCAATCAGCTCATAACTATCAATTTACATATTGGAGCTGATTGGCTGGTGCGTTATCACCTTGCACTTATCACTGCTTTATTACTTCTCCAGGCTTAATACATCTGCCCCATTGTGTTCTGTGTCAAAGGGCTCTACTCATTAACCACACAGCTCGCTGTAGCCTTTGGCCAATATTGGTGAAAACAATATTGAAAGCTGTGAGGTGGAAATGAATGGAAATTAATGTTATTGAGGTTAATACTACCCTAGGAACAAAAAAAGACCCAAATGATGTCATTTTAGCTTTTTTTTGTCAAATTTTGAATTTTTTTAAAAAAAAATGTTGAATTTAAAAAAAAAAAACAATTTTGAAAAAAAAAATGCAAATCCAAATCCAAAAACAGTCACGGTGGTTTGGCAAATCCAAATCCAAAGCCAGGCGACAAGTCAGAGCCAAATCCAAATCCAGCAATAATGGTCTGGGGCACATCTCTAGTTTTTATGTATTAGGGTAGCCAATCCCTTGTGCTTGCGATCAGCATAGAAGTAATCACTTTCATGAAGGATATCTTAGCAGGGTCTGAGTGGAAATGTTTAATGTGTGTCTCCTGCAGGAGAACAATGTCTGTTTTTTTCCTTTTAAAATGTTGATATATTGATAGGAAATGTTTTTTTTTTTATGAAGTAACAATAGAGACAAATTTTTAACCCTTAAGAGGGGTACACATTAGGCGACTTCTGCCTAAGAAAATTACTTTTATGTCGTTATCATTTATTTTTAGCCTGAAATCGTCCAGTGTGTATGGGGGTGATATTGGTGAACGAGGAACGATGCGTGCTCCCACACGTCTTTCGGCGTTCACCAACATTGAGCTGACATGCAACTCAACCCGCCAATGTCAGGCTGACCTGCATGTTTGGGAATGCCGGAGGTGACCTCACTGAACGTTATCATTGAACGTTCAGTATGTATGCATTATATTGTTGAATGCTATGTCATTCAACGATATAGTCGTTCACCTCTGGCATTTAAACATCGGGTAGTGTGTACCCACCTTTAGGATCTCATTCAGGGATGGACGCAGATTGTTACAGCCGCAGCAAGATCTGCGTCCACCTCCTCACATGCTAGGGTTCGCAAATCGATGTGTGTCATTGATTTGTGGTTAACCACTTCCTGCGCAGCCTGGCTGCGCTGGCAGGCGGTCCAACGCTATTATTTTTTGATTGGAGTGGCTGCATGTGCCCTGAAAACACTGCCGACATGCCCCGTTTGACCCACTACCCTCCTGCAATGCCTTATTGCCACCCCCGATGGCCGCCTCTGTCAATCACCTCGCGGCCGCATTGCAAGGTGTAGGGTCACGCAAGTGCACTGTGGTCGGTGTACGTGAGCAGACCCCCTGGATGCAGCTACTGCTTGTGAATGCACAGCTGCGTCGAGGTCTGAGTGACCACTTATAGTGGATGAGCAGGTCATATCGGCTTAAGATTGGCAAGAGTGTCAAGGCTTTTAATTGCATCAAGTCAACTTTCATTAAAACTAAATTGTCACTTTTGCATGCTCCACATGATATTTATAGACTCATCCTGCACATGATAGTTAAGATATTTTAAAAGGAGTAGCTTAAGAAAGTCATATGTAATTCTAACAGTGGAGCCACAGGGTGCATGGGATTGATATGTTATACCGCTGCATGAGATGTCGAATGTCAGTATACCGACATCAGCATCCTGAGCGGTGGAATGCCGGTGGGGGGCGAGTGCAACGAAGCCCCTTGCGGACTCGGTGGCAAGCTACGCTCGCCACCGGTTCTATTCTTCCTCTATGGGTGTTGTGGACATCCATAGAGGGGGAATCACCTACCTCGCCTGTATACTGGCGCCGATATGGTAACCCAGTCGGTATTGTGACAGCCGGGATCCAGACAAGCGGTATGATGACCACATACCATGTGTATGTGCTAGCCTGTCTGGGATATCCGTAATTATGTTATACATGATTATACACATAAACACAGTCGGGTTCTTAAATATGTTTTGTCTAGTTGTAGAAACTGGGTGTCAACAACTAGAGATGTGCGCGGACCCCCGTGTTTTGGTTTTGGTTTGGTTCTAATTTATCATCATATTTTGGTTATGGCAAAACCACCCTCAAGTGTTTTAGTTCGGATTTGGAATTTGGTTTGGTTAAAAAAAAAATCACTAATCATTGATAAAAATCGATGAAAACAACATGTAATTTTTGCAATCCAAAACCTGAAAATTTTGATTTAAAATCCGAATTCTGAACCATGGAAAGATCTAAACTGGGACTTGGTTTAGATCTCCTCAAGAGATCTGGACCGGATTTGGGTTCGGTTCGAATCCACAAAATTCGGGTGGAATCGGATTTCTGGTGAAATGAGTCCACATAATATTGCCTTAGCAATCTATGCATATCAGATAGGTCGGGTTGGAGCTGGAAGACCAGCGACTGGGATCCCAGTGGTCAGCATCCTGACGCCGGTATCCCAGACGCGAGAATGCACAATGAAGCCCATCAAGGGCTTGCGTCGCTCAACACGCAGCGGGCTTGGTGGCTCGTTGCGCTCGCCACAGGTTCTATTCTCACTCTATGGGTGTTGTGGACACCCATGAGTGGGAATAGACCCTGATGGTTGGGATTGTGTGTGTCGGCATTGTTAGGTGTTGGGATTCTGGCATCGGTATCCTGACCACGGGGATCCCAACTGCTGACAATGTAACCGCATCCCGATGGGTCATATCAATCAAAAAAGAACAAAAAATAAGTTCCAGAAGTCCTACAGAAAGCTGAGTATTAGAAGTTTGAAAGTAAATAGGCACCCATTAAGCATGTAACCATTCCATTGTAGGCAGTTTTATTCTTTTTTTGTGGAGTTATAGAGACACAGGGGCTTATCGTGAGTCACATGCAAAGTCACATGGAAAGTGACTGTAGGTGCGGGCAGCCACAGAAGCCTGATTTACTACCTTTTGCTAATGGAAGGATCAACTAAAATGGGAGTTTGTGCATCTGTAAGAGGAAACCCATGACGTCCATTGATTTTACTCTGGCGGCTGTAACCATCATCATTAGTACCTGTACTTGCACCAGTTGCTAATTGAGGGAAAACTTGTGGCAGTGCGACTCCAGAGAGCCTTGTCCAAGGGCAACTGTTTAGTTGTCAGGGCTGGACAGGGGCGGATTGGGCTTGAACACCAGCGCGGGAAATTTATGGAAGCAGCCCTAATGGGGCCGGAGTCTGTTGAGGGAGAGTGGCCTGTCAAGAGGAGGGGGTCACTCCTCAGGGGTCCTGATTTGAGATAGACACAGTTGGGGCCTCCTTTGCATTACGTTATGCTAATGTTTACCTGCGACTTTATGCATATGCTGCTACAATGCCCTTCCCTGATGCACATCTGTACACAGTGGCGGTTCTTGCCACGGGCAAGCAGTACTTTTGCCCGGGGCGCCGCCTTCCGGAGGGCACCGGCGCCATCCGGAGGGCGCAGCACCAGGGCAAGATCCGACCCTGTGCCCCCCGCAGTGCCCAGCTGTGCCCCCCGCTTTGAAGGGAACCAGACGCGTAGCGTCTAGTTTACCTTCATTGAGAGGACCTTAGTTGTGCGGTGCGCGATGACTGCACAGCAAAGGTCCTCTCCATGAAGGGAAACTAGACGCTATGGTCTAGTTTCCCTTCATGGAGAGGACCTTTGCTGTGCGGTGCGCGATGACGTCATCGCGCACCGCACAGCATAGTGGCACAGACACTAGGGGTCATAATTGACCTCTAGTGTCTATGCTGTTCTATGGGAGAGACGTAATAACGTCTCTCCCATAGATCGAGGAAAGGAGAGAAGAAGAGCGGCGCCGGCGGAGGAGGTCTGCAGCGGTCTGGATCAGGAACGGGGATGGTAAGTATACTTTTTTTTATTTTTTATTTTTTCAGCGTCGCTACAGGGGCATAAATGGGGGCGTAACTGACCACGCCCCCATTTGAAGCTACGCCCCTATACTTTGCCCGGGGCGCCACAATCCCAAGAACCGGCCCTGTCTGTACATATGAATATACAAGGACTGATATGCCCACTTTCAGTGTCTTCTGACACTGCTGTCATGCCTTTACTCTACTTCTGATTTTATTGATTTTTCATTCTAAAACCCCTTTTTTTTAACCTTATATGTTTCAAAGTACAGGGAGGAGGAGCACACACTATATATAGCACAGTACAGGGAGGGAGCACACACACGTAGTGAAACACAGACACAGGGGACAAGCGCAGCAGAATCTGTTCCAGTGGCCAATCTGGCCCTGATTACATATATGACCACCACATTACAAACATAGCCACCACATTATTACAGGAATAGCACCACATTACACGTAAAGCACTGCATTACATGTATAGCACCACACTACACGTATAGCACTGCATTACACAAATAGCACCACATAACACGAATATATTATGTGGTGCTATTTGTGTAATGCAGTGCTATACGTGTAGTGCGGTGCTATACATGTAATGCAGTTACATGTATACATTACAGGTATAACACCACACTACACGTATAGCACCACATTGGGGGTCATTCCAAGTTGATCGCTTGCTGCCGATTATTGCAGCGCAGCGATCAGGTGAAAAAATTGCATTTATGCGCATGCGTATACCCCGCAATGTGCACACGCGACGTACGGGTACAAAGCCCTTTGTAGTTGTGCTCAGGTTCTAGCGAAGTTTTTCTTCGCACTGACGACCGCAAGAAGATTGGCCAGAAGGGGACGTTTCTGGATGTCAACTGACCGTTTTCTGGGAGTGTTTGCAAAAACGCAGTCGTGTCTGAAAAAACGCAGGTGTCGCTGGGCGGGTGTATGACATCAAATCCGGACACGAATAGGCTGAAGTGATCGCAAGTGCTGAGTAGGTTCAGAGCTACTCTGAAACTGCACAAACTGTTTTTGCAGAGCTCGGCTGCACATGCGTTCGCACTTCTGCTAAGCTAAAATACACTCCCCAGTGGGCGGCGGCATAGCGTTGGCACGGCTGCTAAAATTAGCTAGCGAGCGATCATCTCAGTTGACCCCCATTATACGACTAGCACCACATTACACGTATAGCACCTCATTACACAAATAACACCACATTACATACATAGCCACCACATTACATACGTAGCAACCGCATTACATAGATAGGCCCATCATCATGGACAGACATTGGGCAGCTATAGGAAAATCCTGCTCCTGTCCAGTCCCCAAACCGTACACTGTGACCGGGGACGCCCTAACCCTTACACCATCATGATAATACAAATAATGTAATTAAAATAACCTCTCTGCCAGGTCCCCTTCAGTGCTCAGTTGCCGCTCTGGCCAGTTCAGTGAGAGTGCGGGAGCTGGGGTGGCAGCGGGTGTAGTGAACCCAGCTCCGACCATCGCTATGCTGCTGCTCTTGGACCGGGCTTGTTAGAGAGACCTTTGGCCAGGGCCAGTGAGAGGGTTCTGCTGGGCTGGTTAATTTTCTCCAGGTCCCCCATTTGTAGAACAGATTCACCACTTTTCACGGCTAGCAGCACCTGGAAATGCCCGCTAGCTCAACTTCCGGATTGCATTCCAATGATACAAAAATAGTGTAAGCAGTGTGAGCCAGCCCAGTCTGACTGTGAATTGGCCTGGCTGAAGGGGATATGGGACGGCCCATCGGAACCTGTCATGGTGTCCTGGTGGGCCAATCCGCCCCTGGGGTTGGAGCAAAGGGCCTTATTCAGAGATGCATGCAGTTGAATGCACAGCGATCCTGCGAAAACATGCTATTTACTCCATATTGTCCTTAGAGACACCTACAACCACTTTTGTACAAATGCAGAATGTCAGGAATATCGGGCACACATCGGTCGCAGCACTGAATCTCTGAACAAACCCTATGTTGTCTCAGAATGAGCGTGCCACATAAGACGCCTGGGCCTCTTCAGCTGCTTATGAACTCGCAGTGGCTGAATATGGTACGCCCATAAAATGATCCCAACATACCTGCATTTTTTTAACCACCTCCCATTGCCTAATGCTGACTACCCGTTACTCACTTTGAAAATTAATCCTCTGTGTGTGCGCCCTCATTAAACCATTGCCGCACATGCACATCATGGCTTTGGTGCATACACAGTAGCAAAACATCGCTCCACTACATCTGCAATCAACATTGTGGCTACCTCTGAATCAGTTGCAAAGTTCAGTGTATATGTATAATCATAGGTGTGCGCAGGGGGGGTGCCTGGTGCGCACAGGCACCCCCTAATGTCTGGCACCCCGATCTCACATGCCTGATGCAGTGATTGCCGAGCAGGCTAATTACTGTCCCCTCTGCGCTGCACCCTGCAGGACTGCATTACTGACCGGACGCCTGGGTTAATCAAGGGTGCCACTGCCACTGGCTTTCGAATTCCCAGCTCCACCTCCATGTACAAAAAACAGTGTGATGTGATGTGATTACGTCCATCCATCACACACCCACCTCTCTCCTTCTATGCTATGCCAACGCCAGCCACTGATGAGGAGCAGCATGCAGCCAGCGTTCCTTTTAGGAAGACAAATTCAATACTGGCAGACGGCCGGCAGCAGCTTTGACACGCCACTCGTTTTTCCAGCAGCAGCAGTAACTAGTTTGCGACTGTCAGTGTCAGTGAGTGACTGACTTGTAAGTAAGCTGCTGCAGCTTGCAGGGGAAAGAGAGGGGGAGCCAGACCAGGCTGAGGAGGAGCACTGTAATTGCATGAGTGCCATCAGGGGTGTTTGGTGCACACCACAACATCTGACAATGTATCTGCTTTATTAGGATTGGTACAAAGGTGGATATTTTATATGCGTTGACCATCAATAGATGGTGCTAGACACGCCCAAAAGGTGGTGCTAGACACACCCCTCCGACGGTGCACCCCCTAATAAAATGTGCTGCGCACGCCAGTGTGTATAATCAGTAGAGGCAGAATAAAGCAGCTATTGAGGGACTCTCAAGCCCTGTTCAGGGTTGTATTTTTGATTAAGGAGCTGGTGGATCGGATTAACAACTGCAGTTTATAATCAAAGTCCTAAAGGAAAACGAATAATTCAGACAATATTAGAGGAAGAAAATAAAAGCCATCATTGGGTGGAGCAAGTGTTTGATGCTGTCTTTAGCTGAAAGCTGGAAGTTTTGTATGCATTCCACCATGTGTCTGACATATTCTTTAACATATCTATAATGGTTGTACAGCATTTACCAAGGAAATTTTAAGAGACGTCAAAGGCTAAATATATGATTAAATTCTTTAGCGGACCTGGTAATTAATTTATATGACCAGTATTTTTAGGAGTATTCATTTATTGTTCCTTACACATATAGTATTTTCATTCTTATTAATTCAATGCAAACATAATTTAAATGTGATGGATTATAGTTGTGGATTACAGGATGGTGGTAGGGATGGCTACTGATGGAACCACTGATGGTCCATGGCAAATGGCACCATTGGCATCGGTAGCAAGATGTCTTGGAGCATTGGCATCGGTGGCCTGATGTTGCGAGTCTGCAGAGGAAGTAGGGCCAGACAGAGCTGGGGTGGAGTAAGAGGAAGACTGAGGTGTCCTGGCACTTGTTGGATCCCTTTATTAGTTAAACTAATTTATTAATATTTTTATATTACTTATTATTATTGTTAGCCGTATTTTTTAGTTGCATTTTTTTTTCAACAATGGATTTTCTTCCAATACACTGTATCAAGAATAACATTAAAAGGAGCAGAAGTCAGGAAGCACAGCATGTACACTATGTACATGAATAGTTGTGCCTCCTGTGGAAACATGATGGGAGCATGGTGCATTTGCATGGCAAAAGGCAGAATGCCTATTGCAATGCACAAGAGTAAGTACACCCCTATCATTTGTGCCCCTGCACAAGAGTAAGGGTGCCCCTGTCATTTTTGCATTATCCACCAGGGAACTGTGGGACAATCTGGGCTGTCAATTAATAACTTAAAAAAAAAAAAAGTCATAGGTGCCACAGTCTGTCTCTGCTGGTGCCCATAGCACATGCTCAATAAATGTCATGCCCCTGTCTATTACAACTCTCAAATAAAGTCCTAGATATGGATAACTCTTTTATATTTTTGACATCTATTTTTGGGCATTGTCTTCATCTTTAAGGTTTTTTTTTTTATTTTGCAATCTTGTTGATGTTCTGTAGTTTCAGCCAACATGTCAATCTTGCTTCAACACGTCCCCAGTACAAGAATGTTACTAGTAAAATATTTAAATGGTATGCACAGCGGCAAAAAGCAATGATAAACCTTTGTGGAACTCAACTGTATATTACCAATACAAATATTTAATGTCCCATCTGCTGAGAAAATAAAAAATGATCTTGTTCTTGTTAGCATTGATACAGTAGATAGAGTAGCTATACAAAAAAGAGAGCCTGAGGTCAAGGTGACAGTGACACTGCTTAACGTGTCTTCACGTGAATGTTATACACAGACAGATATGTTACACTGTAATATTCCAATTAAAAAAATAAATAAAAGGTCCACACAAAACCTGGATCATGCATTATGTACTTTCTGTGATTTTACGATGGTAATATCTTTGACCCTGCCTCATTTGTTTTCAATTTCTTTTATATGAAAATGAGTATAAAAGTCCTGGTAGGTTCTGTGTGGCCCATATATACAGACTGCATTTAAAAGATCTTTATATGGCACAATATTAATTATTTGTTTTATTTCTATCTTGTCCGCAATACTCCTCTGTTAGTAGCCCTATAGAATTGACTCAGTAACTGGTTATTGCTTCTGTCCCCTGATGCATGCTGCCATCTTGGTGACATAATGAAGTGTTCATCCCTTGCACCATCAGCTGTCATCTATGCTGCTACTATAGAACACTGAATAGTATACAGTAAGTCTCTATTTTGCTCTGAGATTGCAGAAACTATGAGCAAAATGGGAAACTGACCTGGACCATTCAACTTTCAGATTTTAACGGATTTCATCAGGGGTGTTTAGGGCAGTAGCCCAAGGGCTAGGATTGTAGTGGGCCTGTAACTTCCACTTTTAAATGTAATACTGCAGAATGGCCTTAACTAATAAAAGACAAACTTGTGGTGCCCTTATAAGAAAATGACTATGATGCCTACATGATAGTTTTTAAGACATCCCTAGTACATCATTCTGGGTGTTTTCAAAGTTTATTCTGAATACACAGAAATTCTGGGTTCATTAATTCCTTTTGTATACCCTTTTTATTATATGATCAGACACTCACTATGTTCGTATGACAAACAGCCCTACTAGAGTTTTATTTGACCATAGAGACCTACTAATGCATGAGATATTAGACACTTGGTTCATTGACCTCCTCTATGCTGTCATTTAAAAGTTATATTTTAAAGTCTTCTATGGGGAATATTAAATAATTAGAATTGTTTTATTGGGGTTTATAGATGATCAGACATTGGAAAGTTTATGGCATATTGACTAGAGCATAATTCCCAGACAGAATACCAATCACCAAAGCCCATTGGATGCTTCATGCAGCTATTTTTCCCTGGACCTACTGGCAGTGGCGTAAGTTTATCACAGTTGCCCGTAGGCAAGATAAGTATTGGTGCCCCCCTATCTATTTCCTATATTAAGATATATATATGTATGTATGTATGTATGTATGTATGTATGTGTGCGTGTGCGTGTGTGTGTGTATAAGGAGTATTCTGAAAAAAATGTATATACTGTATTTATACATTTAATTATCTTTTATTTTAAATCACACATTTCTTAGCAGTCATATATATAGGATTAGAACCCATGACCTGTTACACTGACAGAAGACACCTTACTGATGGAGTAATTTGCTCTTGTACAGGAAGCATGAGAATTCTAACTATATGAAGTTATGTGTAATTGTCAGAGAAGTATCTTCATATAGTTAAAACTCTCATATTGCCTATACAGGAGCAAATAGCTTCATCAGTATGGTGTCTTCTTCCAGTGTAATGGTTTCTAATCCTGGGTATGAGGGTGTGATTTGTAAGGTGCTGGGACCAGTGAGGAAGTCGGACACTGAAAAGACAGCAACAGCTATCAATTAACTTAATTCAATGGTGTCACAGAATGGGAGGAGAGGTTCCCCCCTTCAGAGCAGGAGCCCGGTGGCAGATGACTCCATTGCCTCCCAGAGTTCTGCCTCTGCCTACTGGGCTTGTCTCACAGCCTAGGTGAAAACTGAGTTGAGTTGATGCCACAGAGGGGATATAAGTAGAAGGACCAATCTGATGTTGCAATAAAGTGGCTTGTAGCTTCTGATTATTTCTCACACCTCCCTCTCCAGTCCTCAGGTTTGCCTGACTAAAGGATCTATTTACTAAGCCTTGGATAGAGATAAAGTCGCTGGAGATAAAGTACCAGCCAATCGGCTCCTAACTGCTATGCCACAGGCTGTGTTTGAAAAATGACAGTTAGGAGCCGATTGGCTGGTACTTTATCTCCAGCGACTTTATCTCCATCCAAGGCTTAATAAATAGACCCCAAAGGTACAGTTCAAAGACAATAATTTTAATCCATCAGTGCTCTGAGCATTGGAAAGCTCATCATCATAAAGGATGGGAGCAGAAAGGGTACTAGTCGACATAGGAACCAATGGTACGAATCGCCCACCCCCATAGAATGTCCACTTTTAGGTGTTTCTTACTTTGTACACTGTGTAGAGCAAGCAGAATAAAGGGCAGCAGGCAGATATAATTCTTGTTGAAAATGGAATGTGCGCCTGTGCAGACTACATGTTGCTGTTCCTCCTGGGAGGCTTCAGTGATTGTACCAAGGTGGCCACTGACCATAGTACTGCAATGGACTGGACTTATACGGCAGCACTGGACATATGGCAGCAGAGGACACCACCACTGTGACTGGACTGATGCAGCACAAGACACCACCACTGGACTGATGCAGCACAACACAGCACCACTGGATTGGACTTATACAGCAGCATTGGACATATGGCAACAGAGGACACCACCACTGTGACTGGACTGATACAGCACAAGACACTACCACTGGACTGATGCAGCACAACACAGCACCACTGGACTGGAATTATACAGCAGCACTGGACATATGGCAGCAGAGGACACCACCACTGTGACTGGACTGATACAGCACAAGACACCACCACTGGACTGATGCAGCACAACACAGCACCACTGTACTGGACTTATAAAGCAGCACTGGACATATGGCAGCAGGGGACACCACCACTGTGACTGGACTGATGCAGCACAAGACACCACCACTGGACTGATGCAACACAAGACAGCACCACTGGACTTATACAGCAGCACTGGATATATGGCAGCAGAGGACACCACCACTGTGACTGGACTGATGCAGCACAAGACACTACCACTGTACTGATGCAGGACAACACAGCACCTCTGCACTGGACTTATACAACTACACTGGACATATGACAGCAGAGGACACCACCACTGTGACTGGACTGATGCAGCATAAGACACTACACTGGACTGAGCAGCACAAGACAGCACTGGAATCGCCACCCCACTTTCCTTTCTGCACAGACACTGAGGACGGAGACACATCCTCTCGCTACACTCTCCATTCCAGAGTGAAAATGGCGGCGACGTGTGGCTCCTTATATGGAATCCAAAACCTGCGAGAATCCGACAGCGGGATGATGACGTTTTGCCTCGTCCTGGTTTCCGAGTCAGGCGGGAAAACCCGAGCCGGGCTTGGATCCGGGCTCGGATTCAGGCTCGGGTAGTGAAGTCCAGTAGGGTTCGGTTCTCAGGGAACCAAACTCACTCATCTCTAATGTAAACATCAGCAAACAGTGTGTTTCATGGTTTTAATATACTGTGTATTAATATGATGCACTTATCTGTGATCTGTGTGTGATGTTTTTAGTATACTATGTGTAATGGTATTAATATATGTATATCCTGTGTGTATGTGTGTGATGGTATTAATATAATATGAGTGTGTGTCACAGTATTAGTATAATTTGTGTATGTGTAATGCCACTAATATGATAAACTGTATATGCCTTTGTGTGCTTGATGGTGTTAATATAGTTTGTGGGTTATGGCATTATTATAATATGTACAGAGGTGGTATTAATATAATGTGTTTGTGTGATCATATTATTGTATGTGTGTGAGAAAGAGGATTATTATAATGTATGTGAGTGTATTATTATAATGTGTGTGATGGGATTAATATAATTTGTGTGTACAGTGTGATGTTAACATACCTCCCAACTTTCAAGTATCAGCAAGCGGGACCCTATGTGCGGCTGAGCCGTGGCCGCCGTCAGTAGGGGACGTGGCTACATAAAATAGGCGTGGCTTTGTATAAAGGGGGCGTGACCTCACGGCAATGCCTAAATCGCGAGCCACGGCCCCCGTTCTCGTTACTATGGGGGCATGGCCAGCGCTCTGTAAACTGCTGCTGGCATGCTCCCAGCACCTCTGTCTCTGTGAATAGGCGCTGTGTGCGCATGTGCACAGCGTCTATTCACCCTGCTCTGCAGCAAGTGCAGGAGCCTCCTAACTGCCCCCCACCGCGGGACATTGTTGCCCGCAGGTGGGACAGCGGGACAGTCCCCAAAAACGGGACTGTCCTGCGAAAATTGGGACAGTTGGGAGGTATGTACTAATTCATCGGTACAGCACAGCCGTGACCTGCAGCTCTGCCCAGCTCCCCCCGTCTGTGGATAAGGTAAGTGACAGTTTTCTTTTACTTTACTTTCTCAGCGCATGTCGAGAGGTTTGCACCTAACCAACCAGCAAGCCTCCCGATGTACAAAAGGGAGTGTGGGAAACTTTGTCCTTGAACCATCCCAAAATGGTTTTGCAAGTTTCACCCATCTCACACAGATATATTGCTGTCACACAGCGTTTGAAGAAGTTGGGTTTTTCCTGTGTGTCATAAAAATGCTTAATTTTAAAGTAGATCAACATGTTAACTTAAAACTTTTGTTAAATTGAACAGAACACCCACCAAATCTTTCCATATGCTAACTGAGGCTTATGGGGCAGATTGTATGTAATGTGCATGTGTGTTTGAGTGGCACAAAGATTTAGTGATGGCCATGAGGATGCTGAAGATGATGAACCTTGCACATCAAAAACAAACAAAAATGTAAAAAAAAATTAGAAAATTGTTTGAATTGACCGTTGAAATGTTGACCATCGACAAAAAGACAGCTAGGTCATTTTTGCATGAAGATCTTAATATGAGAAAAGTTTGTTCTAAGATGGTTCCAAAGCTCTCACTGCCGAGCTGAAAGAAATTTGAAAGTGAATTTGTACAGACATTTTGTAACAAATACAAGTGGATTCATATTTTCTTTAGGTAAAGCTATTACCAGTGATGAAATATGGATCTTCCAATACAATCCTGAGAAAAAAAACACCAGTCCATGCACTGGAAAACACCATCCTAACCAACACTGAAGAAAGCTCATCAAAGCAAATCCAAATTCAAAGCCATGTTAATTGTTTTCTTTGATACCAAGCAGTGGCACACGCAGGATTTGCATGGGGGGGGGGGGTTCCAGAACTGGGTGGAGCCAATCACGGGGGTGGGGACTGGGGTGACCCAGTATATGCTGGGTCCGTAAAACTAGTGTGTCTGTGTGTGTGTGTGTATATATATATATATATATATATATATATGTATATATATATATCTTCAAGAAATAAGGATGCACTCACCAGACTTCTTCAAAAGTACAAAAACGAGCCTTTAATGTCACCAGCACATACTCACAAGGTCATGGTTGACCATGACCTTGTGAGTATGTGCTGGTGACATTAAAGGCTCGTTTTTGTACTTTTGAAGAAGTCTGGCGAGTGCATCCTTATTTCTTGAAGATATATTTGGGACTTTGTCTGGATTGGACTTTGCTCTGGATTTGGCACCCCAGCTGTTGTATGAAAAGGATTTGTGAGTGCGGCTTCCATATCTTCATTATATATATATATCCCATGTAAAGAAGGCGGCACTCAGAGACTTGAAGGTGCAAAAGAATATTTAGTAAACAAGCTGCAGAGTTACATGAACATTTCGGGGCGCGCAGCCCCTTCATCAGGATGATGAAGGGGCTGCGCGCCCTGAAACGTTGATGTAACTCTGCAGCTTGTTTACTAAATATTCTTTTGCACCTTCAAGTCTCTGAGTGCCGCCTTCTTTACATGGGATAGTGATGGAGGTGGAAACCTCATAGGATGGCACCTGAGCCAGAAAGCCCACGGAGGCCTTCCGAGTGCCGGCTACTACAAGGGTATCTATATATATATCTATATATATATATATATATATATATATACACACACACACACACACACATACATAAACACATATACATAGCATATTAAACATGCATACATATATATATATATATATATATATATATACACACATACAGTACACGTAGATATACACATGTATATATCATATGTGTGTGTGTTTATATGTATGCATGTATATACATGTGTATATATGTATGCACAAATAAAGTAAACTTTTACTGCACTTACAAGTGCCACCAGGAAGACAGCAGGCTGCAGAGTACGCTAGACAGCCATTAATAATACTCATGCAGCTAAAAAAATAAAATAAAATAAAAATAATATATTTTTTTTTAGTGGAGGTGGGTTTCTGGGTGCTCGGAAACCCCCCCTGGGTGTGCCACTGTCAAGAGTGTTATTTTTGCAGACTGGGTACCAGAAGACAGTGACGTGCAGTGAGGTCAGTGACTGGGGAGGCACTGGCTTATAATAGAACTGGATTTACACCAGCGTACAGTGTATTAACTAGTGATGTGCACCGGACATTTTTCGGGTTTTGTATTTTGGTTTTGGATTCGGTTCCGCGGCCGTGTTTTGGATTCGGACGCGTTTTGGCAAAACCTCACCAAAATTTTTTTGTCGGATTCGGGTGTGTTTTGGATTCGGGTGTTTTTAAAAAAAAAACCCTAAAAAACAGCTTAAATCATAGAATTTGGGGGTCATTTTGATCCCATAGTATTATTAACCTCAATAACCATAATTTCCACTAATTTCCAGTCTATTCTGAACACCTCACACCTCACAATATTATTTTTAGTCCTAAAATTTGCACCGAGGTCGCTGGATGGCTAAGCTAAGCGACACAAGTGGCCGACACAAACACCTGGCCCATCTAGGAGTGGCACTGCAGTGTCAGACAGGATGGCACTTCAAAAAAATTGTCCCCATACAGCACATGATGCAAAGAAAAAAAGAGGCGCACCAAGGTCGCTGTGTGACTAAGCTAAGCGACACAAGTGGCCGACACAAACACCTGGCCCATCTAGGAGTGGCACTGCAGTGTCAGACAGGATGGCACTTCAAAAAAATTGTCCCCAAACAGCACATGATGCAAAGAAAAAAAGAGGCGCACCAAGGTCGCTGTGTGACTAAGATAAGCGACACAAGTGGCAGACGCAAACACCTGGCCCATCTAGGAGTGGCACTGCAGTGTCAGACAGGATGGCACTTCAAAAAAATTGTCCCCAAACAGCACATGATGCAAAGAAAAAAAGAGGCGCACCAAGGTCGCTGTGTGACTAAGATAAGCGACACAAGTGGCAGACGCAAACACCTGGCCCATCTAGGAGTGGCACTGCAGTGTCAGACAGGATGGCACTTCAAAAAAATTGTCCCCAAACAGCACATGATGCAAAGAAAAAAAGAGGCGCACCAAGGTCGCTGTGTGACTAAGCTAAGCGATACAAGTGGCCGACACAAACACCTGGCCCATCTAGGAGTGGCACTGCAGTGTCAGACAGGATGGCACTTCAAAAAAATTGTCCCCAAACAGCACATGAGGCAAAGAAAAAAAGAGGCGCACCACAGGTATAGAATGTAGATGGATAGTATACTTAATGACGACACAGAGGTAGGTACAGCAGTGGCCTTCCGTACCGTACTGCTATATATAGTATACTGGTGGTCACTGTGTCAGCAAACTGCAAAACTAAAATGCACCACAGGTATAAAATGTAGATGGATAGTATACTTAATGACGACACAGAGGTAGGTACAGCAGTGGCCTTCCGTACCGTACTGCTATATATAGTATACTGGTGGTCACTGTGTCAGCAAACTGCAAAACTAAAATGCACCACAGGTATAGAATGTAGATGGATAGTATACTTAATGACGACACAGAGGTAGGTACAGCAGTGGCCTTCCGTACCGTACTGCTATATATAGTATACTGGTGGTCACTGTGTCAGCAAACTGAAAAACTAAAATGCACCACAGGTATAGAATGTAGATGGATAGTATACTTAATGACGACACAGAGGTAGGTACAGCAGTGGCCTTCCGTACCGTACTGCTATATATACTGGTGGTCACTGTGTCAGCAAACTGCACAACTGAAATGCACCACAGGTATAGAATCTAGATGGATAGTATACTTAATGACGACACAGAGGTAGATGATACAGCAGTGGCCTACTGTACCGTAATGCTATATATTATATACTGGTGGTCACTGGTCAGCAAAACTCTGCACTGTACTCCTCCTATATAATATTATACTGGTGGTCCCCAGTCCCCACAATAAAGCAGCACACTGAGCACAGATATGGAGTGTTTTTCAGGCAGACAACGTATACTGGTGGTCACTGTCAGCAAAACTCTGCACTGTACTCCTGCTATATAATACAGCTGCTCCACAGACCCCACAATTAAGCAGTGTGAGCACAGATATATGCAGCACACTGAGCACAGATATGGAGTGTTTTTCAGGCAGACAACGTATTACTGGTGGTCACTGTCAGCAAAACTCTGCACTGTACTCCTCCTATATACAGCTGCTCCCCAGTCCCCACAATTAAGTAATAAGCAAGCACAAAATATTTGCAATGTATCAACATAAACGGAGAGGACGCCAGCCACGTCCTCTCCCTAACATTTCCAATGCACGAGTGAAAATGGCGGCGACGCGAGGCTGCTTATATAGAATCCGAATCTAGCGAGAATCCGACAGCGGGATGATGACGTTCGGGCGCGCTCGGGTTACCCGAGCCATACGGGAGAATCCGAGTATGGCTCGGACCCGTGTAAAAAGGGTGAAGTTCGGGGGCCGAACCCGCTCATCACTAGTATTAACCTAGTGGTTCTGTGGTCATTATACAAAAGGTGCAACAGTATCTATTGTATCCAAAAGTTGTGCCAGTCTCACTTTGAAGATATTATGCAAGCAGTAAAGTGTTAGGACACAAGCAGGGCTGGGCCGAAGCATATTTTTTGTGGAAAAGAGCAGTTGTAGTGGCCCTTACACATTATGCTCATTACGGCCGGGACTGTATAAAATGACAACTTTGGCCCTCATTCCGAGTTGTTCGCTCGCAAGCTGCTTTTAGCAGCATTGCACACGCTAAGCCGCCGCCTACTGGGAGTGAATCTTAGCTTAGCAAAATTGCGAACGAAAGATTCTCTAAATTGCGAATAGAAATTTATTTGCAGTTTCTGAGTAGCTCGATACTTACTCTGCCACTGCGATCAGTTCAGTCAGTTTCGTTCCTGGTTTGACGTCACAAACACACCCAGCATTCGCCCAGACACTCCCCCGTTTCTCCAGACACTCCCACGTTTTTCCCAGAAACGGCAGCGTTTTTTCACACACACCCATAAAACGGCAAGTTTCCGCCCAGAAACACCCACTTCCTGTCAATCACACTCCGATCACCAGAACAAAGAAAAAACCTCGTAATGCCGTGAGTAAAATACCAAACTTCTTAGCAAATTTACTTGGCGCAGTCGCAGTGCAAACATTGCGCATGCGCAATTAGCGGAAAATCGCTGCGGTGCAAAGAAAAATACCGAGCGAACAACTCGGAATGAGGGCCTTTGTTCTAGGAGAGTAAATAGTTACTTTCTTCACTGTGTACAGTGGGGGCAGGTGCTTACTGTCACAAAACATACATGATCTATATACAGTGTACAGCAGTATGGGTAAATTATGTAATGCAGCTCGCCACATCGCAGGTGTATGCTGCAGGGTATATGGTAAGGCAGCGGGGGCTGGGATCATACCTTGTAGTGGTCCACAGCTTTGTGAACTTCAGTGCATCCAGCTTCAGTGCAGTGACGTCCATGTTCGCGGCCGCTGGGGGTTAACTTACAGCACGGACACTGATGTAGCCAGCCCAGGGCAGATCTATACTGTGTATGATGTACTGAGTGCTATGACCAGGCAGCAGCAGCTGCACAGATGTGTCCTCCTGGGGGCTCCAGTGCTCCTCTTCCGCCTCCCTGTCCCTGCAGCAGCAGCTTGATCATTTATATACAGAGTATATATACCTACCTTACCTTTCCCCCTGGCCCCCTAACCTCCTAACCCTCCATCCCCGGAGCCTAAACCTAACCCTCTGGGGAAGTGCCTAACCCTAGCCCCCCCTTCCTGCAGCCTAAACCTAACCCTCCAGGGACGAAGCCTAAACATAACCCTCCACCAGCAGCCTTTACCTAACTTTCCCCCTCCCTGCATCGTCCCGCTGGCTTGTCGTTTGGCATCCTGGCTGTCAGGATTCCGGCGCTGGGATGGTGAACCTATTCGGGATGCTGGTGTTGGCATTCCTAATAGTGGGGATTATTCTGCACGGATTGCAGATTTTGCTAAAAAAACAGAATCTGCAATCCCTTCTGTGGCATGCTGGGGGCTGCCCATCGCAGGGCAAGGGTGCCCAGCATGCTAATTGGCGGGCCCAGTGATGCGATCGTAAAACAATTTTGACTGCATCGCTCACGCAGACATTAGGGATGCGTATGCAGGAGGGCTGCAGACATTTTTCACATCGGAGCGGCTGCGTGGGATGTCATACAGCCACCCTGAAAACGCAGCTGACCAGCCTCTGTTTAACCCACACTGCCCCCACAATGGTACGTTTCCACCCTGCACATGACCTGCGAACGCCTATACATGTTAATCAGGCAGAGACGTTCACACTCATTGCGAACCGATCGCATTTGGTGGATGCGCATGTGTAGGATGGAACCTGCGCGTGTGCGTTGGCACCATGGAGGGTGAATTACGGTCCCATCGCGCCAGCGATGCAACCTGAATTAACCCCTGTGTCGGGTTGCTGGTGTCAGTATTTTGACAGCTGGTATCCGGATAGACGGGATCCTGACTGGATCCCTCCTGTGGGATCTGTGTGAGTTTATCACTGATGAAGGATACCAGCATTCTTTAGGCATCTGCTCACATACAGTATAGCTTGGGAGAATACTGAGGGCAATACCAAAGTGGCTATTCTCACCTGCCTCTCAGAAACCTGGCATATGAAAGCCCAGAGAAGGAACCTGACCTGACCTCAGTGTCATCACTCAGCATCCCTGGTACAACAGAACAACCAGACCCTCTAACAAAATGATTCAAAGTTAGTTAAGAGTCCCAGCCTCCATCTTCCTCCCACTTCCTGCCAGGGCTGTGCTGCTGCAGCAGTGTGTGTGTGAGAGAGGGACATACTCAGGTAACTGCTTATCAGCACAGGCAGTAGCTGAGGGCTGGGAAACTAAAGGCTGGAACAGACACTGACACGCAGCCATATCCCTGACCCTGTCAGCAGCAGCCTGACTCTACATGGCTGGTGTTGGGAACCAGTGCCCCCTGATAACAATGCTACACCTGCAGCTGGCATAGATGTGTGGGATTGTGCACCTTCATCTACTTCCTTCACCATCTGTAATGCGACCAGCACCTGGAGAGGGAGAAAGAGAGCCGGACTCTGCACTGACAGCAGGAAACAGTCACTGCTCAGTGCTGGAGCTGCTGACCAATCAAATCTGCCTCACTGACAGGGGCGGACTCTGTAGTGGGAAGCAGGTACACCCCTGTCACTGAGGCAGATCTGCTGGTGCCTCTACTCCATGTTTTTTCAATGGGCTTTTCATGCCCTCGATTTGGCTCCGCCCCCTTCCCGCACCTTGCTCAGACACTTTATCATTGCTAGTGGGAGGCAGCGCTCTCAGCTGCCTCCCACCCATAGTTGGCTGCAGCAAGTATGATTAGAAAACTGCAAAGAAGATAATTATGACAGTACATAAGTTATAAATATTTTCTTTGTATAACTTCAATCATTATGACAGGGGAGGCACTGCCTCCCCTGACTGCACGTCCCTGCCAGTAGGAGTAACAGTGAATCAGCATTGCTACAAAATATTCTAATAACTTTCTGGGAAAAAAAATCAGATGGAAGAGGCCAGAGATGTGGAAAAATGGTTTGAGCCCCCATCAGCCTTGACCAATGGAAAATAAAAATGCAGCAGTGTGTGGATGCAGAAGGGGAGTACATAGAGGGTGAAAACAGTTAAAATGTACTTCATATAATTAAACACAATTAAATGTAAATGATATCATTAGACTCGTTATTTAACAGTCACACCCAAAACATAACCACATTTTTTTTATTTAATTTTTCATTAACTCTCCTAAATTGAAAAAGTAAATGTAGATTATATACTATGAAATCATAAAACATCCAGACACCACATATACCACATAAATCTGCAGAAATCTTCTTTGTCAATGATGATAAAGAGGGCTATAATAGGCTTCTTCACAGCAATATCATTGTGATATCGGCACCAGTTATTAAAGTTTGTTGTTGTTGTTTTTTTTCATTTTGCCTAAGTACTTCACTCCCAAAGTTTATCTTGTTAAATAAATACCAATCAGTCTCTTGAAGCTGAAGAAGGTGTTAGAACAGGTGCACAGGAAATTGCAGTCCTACAAGCAACCCACAAACCTACTCCCTGCCTTTACCGCATCCATGTGTCTCACTCACATTTTCTTTGCAGACATTCATTTATGTATTTGAAAGTATCCATCATAAGCAAATTAAATATGTACATAAATTAACAATGTACACCTTCATGTGCTGCTGTTCTAAACTTGTCCTTATACCTTATTTTTTGTATGCTATTCCAACAAAGCTCCTTACATTCAACGTCCTTTATTGCTACATTCTTTCACAATTATTTCTGCAACATTGATTACATTGGGAAATGACACAACTGCTTCACTTGTGTTTCTGCATCTAGTCTAAAAAACTATCCATTTTGGCAATTTAGAAGCATTTTGAATGTCTATGGGGGGGCCACATTTTTTACTGTTTGCACTGGGAGTCAAATTGTCTCGCAATGGCCCTGAGGATATTGATGACAAAGGTGGCGGCAGTGAATATTGCAGGTGCTGGGATCTAGCTAAGAGAAGGCCGCTCACTGATGCTGTACTCAGGGTCATTTCTTGAGAGGAGGCCAGTGTGCAGGCTCCGTCTGGGCCCCCTCCTCTCTATTTGGCAGCGCTATATTTCTGGACTCTAGCATCCCTAGGGGACCTTAGCGCTGTCTCAGAGTCTACAGCGCATGTGCAGATTGCTAGTGTTTTCTGCAGCACTGCTGCTCTGCCATGGGACTCCAGAGGGTAAGTATTAAAAATAATGGGTGCAGGGTGTGCAGTGTGTGCCCCCATGACCCCAGGGGCCGGTGTGCACAGCACACACTGCACCCATTATAAATACGTCAGTGGCTGTAAAGCTTGTTATTATTTTTATAGCATAAGTTTGATTTTGATAAAAACTTCATGAACTCGCTGCAAATTACGTTACAAGGAGGAGGTTCCTTAATGGTTCACATCCCTACCTCTACTTACTGCTGCTTTACAAATGCTACATATGGCTTGACAGCTGGGATTTGGGTAAAAATAATTCCACACATAAGAGCTGGATCTTTTGGTCTTATGCCCAGGCATGACAATGGGCTTCTTCTTATCACGGGAAAAATTGCTTCCACTGGTGCCTGACTTACACAAACAACATCCTTAACATCAACATCATCATTAGTGCCTGCATCAGCTACACAAAAATCCCCCTCATCCTATTGCACTTCCACAGTAGCATTCTCAATTTCTATGTCAGCATGTTTACTTGTGCTGGTCATCCCCACATTTACAGAGGGTGCAGAAATGGTGCAAGGAGGCTTCTCCATGAGTACAGTACAGTACAGAGGTCAGGCTCACACCACATAGCACTCGTTGACAACCTTAGATCATCTTCAGGTATTTGTGATACACAGTTTGTTCTACTATAGTAGTGGGGGTTTTTTTTCCACACAGATTTTCCGGATTTAATTTTTTTGACGCCTCTTCTAGACTCTGAGCGAGAAAATCTTACATCATCATGAGAAGCAGAAGATACCTCACTAATAGTTGCAGATCCAGCAATCGCAAACAAAGGCTAGGACCTCAGCCTTTCCTTGCCACTGTGTGTAGTGAATGCCATGTTGGCAATTTTATGTTTTTTGGCAGTAAATTTTCCCTGTGATAGGGGTGCTTTTTTCTTTAGCATTGTAAAGTATTGTTTTGATTTTAGGTGTCCTATCTTAAACTATCTATGCCCCTGAGCATGGCTTTAGTAAATGTTGAAGTACTAATATCACAATCATCATGACTGCCAGCAGTCACGGCACTTGTGCTTGGTTGCTGCTCCTGCTCTTCCATCGACTGATCATGATCCATATCGACTACCTCGCATTTGGGAAATTCGGGCTGGCTTGGTTCTCGGAGAACCAAGCACACTCATCTCTAGTATAAATTGTCAGGGTACTTCATTACAATGATAACACAGTAGATATCATGGATATCTCCTGCTTAGTTTTCAGTCCTGATCTGACACATTGTCCCCATACACTAGTATGGGGGCCTAAATTCATCAATCTCTGAATAGACAGATTTCTTTTTAGCTTGACTGTGGGAACCTTTGCCATCGTCAGATAGTGTTTGTTCTGGCAAGCCAAGGAAGGAGTCCTGGATGGCACTTCTTTCTTGATCCAGGAGGGAAGGAGTCCTCGTTGTAAGGAGGGATCCCACCACCACTGCTTTGCTTCTTCCGCTGGAAATCACACATGCATGAACCCAAGTTTAGGCATGCCCAGTACGGTAGTGCCAGGTTACACTACTGCTAAAGTAGCAGTGAAAGGATTCGCAGGAACAGCTGATCCCTGGAGCATTGTTGAATTGCTCTGTTTCACACAGCGAGTTAGATATTACTTAACATAATTAACGTTATTAATAGGCCCCTAAGAAACAAATTGATTATGTTATTTAGGAACTGATGGCTTTTAATGATGCTGTTTCAAAGCTCTGTTGTAGGCTATTGTAGGAGGTTGTTCAATACACCAGTATGCATGTGGTAAAGAAAGATATGACCATGATTTAATGGAAGCATAGTCTCATTTTACTGCAGTTTTATAAAAATATAGTGACAATCACAAACTACTACTCACATTAAGGGTTGTTTTAAAACGGTTAAGAAAATATTACATGTTGCCCCCTCAATTATTCACTACCCTCTTATTAACACTCATGTGCTTTTTACTTCTCTATACTCATTGACAATAACATCTACAACCTCTCACCATAAAACACTTTCACAAACCACTGTCACTCACATTTATCTCACTCTTCTGCTTCTGATAGCTGGTGACATTTCACCAAATCCAGGACCCAACCACTTGCATCACTCACATTCACCTGATTCACAGCAACATAGAAATCCAGCTAACCTCATAAACATCACATGTCTTCCATCACTCTTCAGATCACTAAAATGTGGAATGCACGCTCTGTTTGTAACAAATTAACATCCATCCATGACCTATTCATATCTAACAACTTCAATCTGCTGTCTATAACAGAAACATGGCTCACACAATCAGACACAGCCTCCCCTGCAGCAATGTCACATGGTGGTCTCCACTTTACACACGCCTCCAGGCCTGGTAACCATAAAGGAGGAGGAGTTGGACTATTACTTTCCCAATCTTTCGCATACACTAATATGGATTTGCACCTGGCGCTGTCACTCACCAAAGTGAATGCAGCTGAACTCTGAGGGATGATCCCAACCCCTCCAAAGAGAATATGCAAACAGAATGAGACAGCGCTTCCCACTTTGGTTTTAACTTTTTTATATATATAAAGATAATCACAAAAATACAAATACAAACATAAAGATACCGGCCAGTATCACACTTATAAAATACTGAGTAATATAGTTCAAATCTAATCATAAAATATATATACCAACTGATTATAAATCTATCCTAAAAAGGCTTCCACTCAAATTGATATTATATTATATATTAATACTTGCATTAATACTGTAATAATAATAAAGCATGCACAGAAATGCCCTAACAATATAATAAGGAGGAATGTCCAAAATTATAGTAAAAAGGGCAAAAGATGGAAAGCACTGAGCTAAAAGTCCAGATAATTAGCACAAGGGGTTAGTAGGCACCTGTAAGCAAGCATACATTCCTTTTAACCAAGCAGCCTTCCAATCATCCCTATTTGAGGGATATATAGCGAAGTTAGTATTGTTATATAGCCACACAAAGTTCTTTCAGCCCAAATGGATTAAGCAGAAATAATATAAATAATTTCCTGTAAGGCTGCAAAGACTGGCAGCCCAATTGCCAAAGAATGGAATCAAAATTAGGACATCGGACACTGATGAAGCCGCTGAAAATGGACCCTGAGGCGGAGAAACGCGTTTGTGAGGGACAACAACAGGCGTTGTGAGTTAGGAGATTATCTTTCACCCATTGCAATATCGGGTGTGTGGCTCACAACCTCCATTTACCGGATGGTGAACTGTTTCATCCATACGTCAGTGCACAGGGGAATGAGTTGCCTTAAAGTTTTGGCTACCCTTTGAAATATATGCTGCTAGCTTGTGCAGTTATAAAGGATAAAATCTATGCTGAGTGCTTTGGCTAAATGTACTCTAATCCTGGATCAATGCAAGACGTGGGGTAATCTATTTTACTAACTTTGCTTCCATTCTTTGGCAATTGGGCTGCCAGTCTTTGCAGCCTTGCAGGAAATTATTTATATTATTTCTGCTTAATCCATTTGGGCTGAAAGAACTTTGTGTGGCTATATAACAATACTAACTCCGCTATATATCCCTCAAATAGGGATGATTGGAAGGCTGCTTTGTTAAAAGGAATGTATGCTTGCTTACAGGTGCCTACTAACCCATTGTGCTAATTATCTGGACTTTTAACTCAGTGCTTTCCATCTTTTGCACTTTCTACTATAATTTTGGACATTCCTCCTTATTATATTGTTAGGGCATTTCTGTGCATGCTTTATTATTAGTACAGTATTAATGCAAGTATTAATATATGATATAATATCAATTTGAGTGGAAGCCTTTTTAGGATAGATTTATAATCAGTTGGTATATATATTTTATGATTAAATTTGAACTATATTAATCAGTATTTTATAAGTGTGATACTGGCCGGTATCTTTATGTTTGTATTTGTATTTTTGTGATTATCTTTATATATATAAAAAAGTTAAAACCAAAGTGGGAAGCGCTGTCTCATTCTGTTTGCATTTTCGCATACACTGTTCTACCACAGGTTCCATCACTCACATTTACATAATTTGAAGTACATTCCATCAGGATTTACTCTCCTTTCGCTCTGCATGTTGCAGCTATCTATCGCCCACCTGGGCATCCCAAACAATTTCTGGAAGATTTTTCTGCCTGGCTCCCTCACTTCCTATCCTCTGACATCTCCACCATCATCATGGATGATTTCAATATTGCTATTTATTGTCCAAAATCTGCTTCTCATGCCTCCAAACTACTCTCTCTAACCTCGTCTCTCGGCCTCTCCCAATGGACTGACTCCTCTACTCATCGAGAGGGCCACTCCACCAGACTATGGTCCGTTTTTAAACTCACTAACACTCCTTTCCCCCCTCTCAGATCACAACCTTATCACCTGCATGCTCTCCTCCATTATTTCAAACTCTGTGTTGCTCAAGTCCTCCAATCCTCCTCAACCCCGCAGAAATATTAACACAATTAACTTTCCACCTCACTGCTTTCACCTATTTATGCATTCACCTCTCCTGAGATGGCTGTATCACACCTGAACAAGACTCTAGAACTAGCCCTTGATGACGTGGCTCCTGCTACCCATCACACTCCACGTAGGCCTAGATGTCAACCATGGCACTCTAAATTAACAAGACAAATACAAAAACCCACACGTAAACTTGAACGTCAGTGGCATAAATCTCGTATTTCAAGTGACTTTCTCACTCTTATCTCTGCTCAAGCCTCTAACCCTAAACGACTCTTTAATATATTTAAATCACTTCTGAATCCTCCCTCACCTACCCCACCAGTTACTATCAAGGCACAAGATCTTGCTTCCTACTTCAAGGAGAAAATTGATAAGATCCGAAATTAAATAGTATGCTCTTCTGCAGCCAGTGACCTGCTCATTTCTTTACCTGAACCCTCTGGCACTCTCTCTTCATTTGATCCCACAAATGAAGATGAAGTATCATCACTCCTCTCATCCTGCTTCCCTACTACCTCTCCTCTTGATCCGTTACCCGCACAAAAAAAGTAAAGCTCTGTCTCTGGTGCTCATCCCTACCTTAACTAACATCTGTAATCTCTCTCTACTGGTATTTTTCCTTCACTCTTCAAGCATGCAGTGATTACTCCCATTTTGAAAAAAACAAAATTCTGACCCTAACTCTCTCTCAAACTACCACCCTATCTCTCAGCTCCCTTGTCTCTCTAAGCTACTTGAGAGACTTGCCTACACTCGACTCACACACTTTCTTAACTCACACAATTTATTGGACCCACTTCAGTCAGGCTTCCGTTCCCAACACTCCACAGAGACAGCACTGACTAAAGTGGTTAATGATTTGGTCACTACAAAGTCTAAAGAGCACTACTCACTACTTATTCTTCTAGATCTATCTGCTGCCTTTGACACTGTAGACCACTCTCTTCTCATACAGACACTACAATCCCTAGGTCTTAAAGACACAGCCCTTTCTTGGTTCCTATACTACTTATCTAATCCCTCCTTCAGTGTTAACTTCTCTGAATCTAACTCCTCTTCACTACCTCTTTCAGTTGGAGTACCACAAGGCTCAGTCTTGGGTCCTCTGCTTTTCTCTATCTATACCTCATATCTTGGTAAACTAACCAGCTCTTTTGGATTTAAGTATCATCTGTACGCAGATGATACTCAAATCTACCTAACCTCCCATGATTTGTCCCTATCTGTACTGGACCGTGTCACTGAATGCCTTTCTGCCATCTCATCCTTGATGACATCTTGCCACCTCAAACTTCATGTTTCAAAGACAGAGGTAATTATATTTCCACCAGCCAATAGTAGGTACTAACCTAATATCTCTATCACTGTTGAAAACTCGACTATCTACCCTACCCCACAAACTCGCTGCCTAGGTGTCATCCTTGACTCTGATGTCCTTTGTTCCCCACATTCAATCTGTCTCAAAATCATGTTACAAGTGTAATATTGCTATAAGGTGGGTGGAATGTGTTTGTACCTGAGGTTCAGTCATTTCGTGGTCAGCCTTATCCCATCTTCAGTGATGTCGAGGCCAGCAACTATTCTTCTCGTCACCTGTAAAGCTGGGACAGAAGGACCAGGAGGACCCCGGGAGGGCAACCCAAACTCAGTGTGCTCAAGGACCACTACACAGGGATATGGTGACAACCATTTATTGAGCTGGAACTATCAGTCATCGCTATAACTCAATTCTCATTAGGTGCAATTGCATACGTTGAACATCATTACAATACTCTGTCTCTTTCCCTGTCTCTAACAGTATTCACAGCTTAGGTATCCCAAGGACATAACTATAACTTGATCATATAATCAAATATATCACATGTAAGAACAATCATTTGCAAGGTAATGTTATCTTAGGGTAA
Organism: Pseudophryne corroboree; assembly: GCF_028390025.1. Classification (NCBI taxonomy): domain Eukaryota; kingdom Metazoa; phylum Chordata; class Amphibia; order Anura; family Myobatrachidae; genus Pseudophryne; species Pseudophryne corroboree. The sequence goes on from NC_086449.1 coordinate 395,531,622, forward strand.
GAAATGTTCTGTCAGTAATTTGGAAATACTTCCTAAATTGTCCATAAGATGGCGTCACTCGCCGGGCACTAATGTTCAGTTCCTGCACCTCAGTGGGCGTTGGCGGTCAATGTCCCTTGAACCGAACACTTGCACTCTCAACAGAGAATTCCTGGGAAGATGTCAGTGGACGTAAGGTAAGTATTCGCAGGAAGGTGTGCCGAACTAACTGTTGGCAATACAACTCAGCATCAATGGCTAACGGTTCTAACCGTATTTGTATCCACGGAATGGTAAGTCAAAACTCCTTCGGATGGGACATAATTTAATCTAACCTATTGAGAGCATTAAATGGTCAGGACTGGTAGAAGGAGAATAAACGCTCTGTTTGAAATTACCAAGGAATTACAGTTCATGTAAAGCGTCTCAACAGGGAGGGAGCAGCAATTTGTGAGAACCTCTGACTGGGATTCACTTGAGCAGGGGCGTCCCCCTTATCCCTTTATCCATATGTTACTACTAGTAACTGACCCCCACTATGTGGAACCATGGGGTGTTGGGATGAGCAGGTACCTGTCAGTAGGGGTGAGTGCTCTTGTAGGTCATCTCCTCTTTGCGGATGTGTGCTGTGGCTTGAGTCGTGGCCTCTCTCGTGGCAGTGCTCACTTCGCGCACCCACCGTGCCTGTTCATAGTGGCCCCGGACTCTAGACCCGCTCCACGGGTGTAGCGGTAGCCAGCGGTATCTGTCCCCGCCAGCCGCGTCCTCACCTGCTGTCTCAGTGCAGCCGCCGCTGGCTGCCCGGCGCTCCGGCTCACTTGCTCCGCTCAGTGCATACACACGCCACGGGTCTCTCCAGCTTTCCGGTGCTGCCCTTTTTTATCTGGACCCTCCTCTTCTCCTTGGTGCCCTTTCGCCCTCCAATCCCCAGGGCTCCAGAGGTTCCCGCTCTCTCACATCCGGCGGGCTGTCCCGGGTCCCAGTCATTGACAGGCATCAGGTAGGGAGTTTAACCCTTTCAGTGCCTGTAAAAATGGCCCCTTAAGCAGCGCTGACTGCAGTTAGGGCTACATTGAGTTGCAGCAGGGGTACCCCAGATGCGGGTACCACACATGCATCTTAAAAACATATCCAAAATATGACCATACCTTACACAAGACTCTGCTAAAACTCTAATCCATGCTCTCATTATCTCCTGCATTGATTATTGCAATAGTCTCCTAACTGGTCTTCCCAAAATGTGACTCTCACCACTACAATCCATTCTGAATGCAGCTGTAAGGCTAATCTTCCTCGCTAGACGTTCATCGTCTGCAGATCCACTCTGTCAGTCCCTCCATTGGTTACCTGTATTCTACCGTATTCAATATAAAATACTTTTACTCACACACAAGGCCATTAACCAAACTACACCAACGTACATCACTTCGCTTATCTCAAAATATCTCCCAACCCGACCTCTTCGCTCTTCACAAGACCTGCGTCTCTCATCCACACTCATTACTCGCTCCCACTCACGATTGCAGGACTTTCATTGGGCTGCACCCACTCTGTGGAATGTCTTACCACGTACAATAAGACTCTCCTCTAGTCTGCAAACCTTCAAGCGTTCCCTGAAAACTCACCTCTTCAGGCAAGCTTATCAAATTCCAGATCAGCCCACATAACTTTCATAAACCTTCCTATCAAATTGCATCCACTCTGCACAGTCTACACATATCATCACTTGTCTTCTCATCCTTCCTCTCAACCGCGGTTCATCATTGCTGTATGACCATATCATTCAGCCATCCAAGAACCTTTGTAATCTGGTGGACAACTATGCAATAGATTGCACCTATCCTTGTGTATCCATGCCTATTTCCCCATAGATTGTAAGCTTGCGAGCAGGGCCTTCCTACCTCTATGACTGTTTGTTATTACCCAGTTTTGTTATATCATAGTTTTGTTATATCATTGTTATTTCCAATTGTAAAGAGCAATGTAATTTGCTGCGCTATATAAGAAACTGTTAATAAATAAATAAATAAAAAGTAAAATGTTTACCATTGTATATGGCAGAGGGTCTCAGATATTGTATATATATTAATCTAGCACTTTCTTAGCACCTAAATTGTTTACATTTCTTAACACCTTAATTATTATTACCTCTAACTAATGTAACACTCTTAACACAGCTGCTGCTGCTTCTTACTACTGTAATTCCTTAAACCTCTCACTAGTGTGATGCCTTGTGCTGGCCTGGGTGGGTCCCATGCTCTGGATTTGAACCTTAGGAACCCACAGGGATGAGGTCACCTGACCACAGTTGGTGGGCCCATATGTTTGGTCAAAATTATGGTAAGCAACTTAATTTTACTCTATATTATATTGCAGTTTATTACTACTATTATTATTATTATTATTATTATTAATAATAATAATAATAATAATAATAATAATAATACCAACAGTATCACACCCGATAGTTCTTGAGGACATACATGCAAGAAAGATTAGCAGTGTTTATTGCTTGGAATGTGCATCTACATTTTCTCTTTATTGTTTTATGTAATGTGTCATTCTATAGTATCTATATATTATTCTATACTAAACAAAATGTTAACAGATTTTTATTGAATAACTGCTGATGACTAGCAAATAAAGGTAAGGCAAGTATGAATGTCTGCTTTTGCAATAGACGGTTTTGAAAAAACAATCATGTAAAGATGGACGTATATAGAGTTGGCATGCACCAAAAAATAGGGGGTTGCTTCATGGGGAACATAATAGTACCAATTCACATTACACCACACAGTAGTGTCTGTTATTGAAATCACACAACACTGTAGTGCCATCTTACACACATTGCACCAGGTAGAGCCCCTTACACTCATTACACCAGGTAAAGCCCCCTTATACACATTTTACCAGGTAAAGCCCCAATACACATTACGGCAGATGGAGCCACTTCATCTGCAGATGGAGCCACCTCCGTCCCCGCAGCAACTATTGCTCACTTATATTACTTGTGCCTCAGCAGAACAGCAGCTGCCTCCGTCCCGCGGCGCTGCATATTATGGCCGCCACAGTTCGGGGTGGGTGCGAATGGTGTGCCTGCATTGAAAATGCGTGTTGTGCAAGCCACCGTCTGCCCACCCTAGTTACTGCCCTGCTCTGCCTGTTTCCCATCCACTCCCTCTCATATTCAGTCTCTCTAAAATCAAGGAGTCGTTAATGTGTGTAAGAGACAACAAAATCTGCATATGGACTCATACATGTATGCATATGCAGTACTGAAATATTTTTTTTGCAAAAAGAAAAATCCCCAAAAAACAGATCACCATCCAGCTTTACTTGAATTTCATTATGTGTGCATGAGACCAATTTTTTGTAATGCTCTTCTGTGTTATACATATATCGACAGATTTTCAGGTCAGTCAAGAGGTGGTATGTTTTCCTAATCTGTACTTGTACCTAGGGGAAGTGGTGGGCATATGGGTATGTAAGTTATATTGGATAAGTATTTCTTTAAACTAAGCTTAGTGGTCTTGAGATGTAATTGAATCTCATCTAACGAAATGTGTACACTTGTTGCAACAAACATGATAAAACACCTCTTTTTCTTACAGAAACTGTTCATTTAGACATTGTGGGTTACATTTACTAAGGTGGGAGTTTTTTTTTTAGAACTGGTCAGATTCTACTTAACATTTATCTAGGTGCTTCTAGAAGATAATAGATAGAATCTGATTGGTTGCTATGGGCAACATCATCAGTTCTAAAAAAAACTCCCAACTTAGTAAAATATACCTATTTGAGTGAGAACCTTTTAAGCACTTAAAGGCAAAGTATATAAAATATTGTAAACCTGTACATAGAATATATAAAAATATATTTACCGCAACTACTTTCTTGGAAGGTTAGTAACTACAGAAAAAGGAAGTAAATCTTTAGATTAGATCTGAGCTGTCAAATTCTCTTGTGATGACTGCATACCATCAGATATCCCATCTGCAAACATGAGATAGTCATTGATAAGAGGCGTTAATAGGAAGGTAAATGGATAAATACATAGAGCCACTTTAAGGTGTCTTGTTGGAAAACAGTTCATGATATTATCTGGTAATGCTCTTCTTGTACCTATGTTTGGTCCGGGTTTTTAACCCTTCCATGGCCGAACATACTTAATGCATTGTAAGAAGTATATTCTCACATTTCTGAATTGTTTTAGTTAAAGCAGAAATAACTTTTCAAACTTTAGTCCAGTGGTTCCCAAACTGTGTTCCTAGGCACCCTGAGGTGCCACAAGACACTTGCAGGGTTGCCTCGGGTTGTTGGTCCAGGACCAAAACAAATTATTTATAATCAAAGTGATAGGCAAGTGCTGGTGGCTGGCAATCATAAAATATGTGGAAAATCTATGCCAACTACCACATAACTGAACCTAACTGTGACAGGTTACTATGTTACTATAAACTGTATTAATAAGAAACTATTGGCTTAGGGGTGTCTTGAAAAAATTAGAGATGCGCACGTTTGGTTCTCAGAGAACCGAACCCCCCCAAACATCCCGTTCCGATCCAGTTTCTGAGTCCGGCTTGGGACTTCCCACCAGACTCGGAAACCAGAACGAGGCATAACGTCATCATCCCACTGTCAGATTCTTGTGGATTTTGGATTCCATATAAACAGCCGCACGTCGCCGCCATTTTCACTCTGGACTTGGAGAATGAGGGAGACAGACCTAAGTCTCTCTCTGTGTGTGGTGGCGTCAAGTGGGGTCAGCGTGTACTCTCTAAGGGTGCCATTAGGGGTGCTATTAGGTGGTGCTGTCCTGTCACTGTGATGTTAGGTGCACTGTTTCATGTGCTGTTAGGGGTGCTGCAGCTGCACATGGGTGTTGTTGCTGTCCTGGCTGTCACTGTGTTGTACAGGGGGCAGGGGCTCTGTTCTCCTGTATGCAGTGAAAATGCAGGGGTGCTGGCCCTGTCTTGTATGCTGTTTAAATTCAGGGGTGCTGTTGTTAAAATAAATGTACACTGTCCCTGTCTTGTATGCTGCAAAAATTCTGGGTGCAATAAAATAAATGTACACTGACCCTGTCTTGTATGCTCAGGCTTGGACTGGCCCACAGGGGTACAGGGGAAACCACCGGTGGGCCCTACTGCCTTGGGGCCCCACCTTCTGCTCTAAGGATCAGGTTCTAGACTGTGCACTTTAATTATTCATTATACATATGTTACTTTATACTGGACTATGGTGTATTTTCTACAGTGCATTTCTGTTATTAATCTGGTACATTATCAGGCAGGCATGCAGCAGCTGAAGTTACTGTATATATTTATGAAGGGGCCCAGACGTTGCACTCTCTAATGGTTAGTCAAACCAATGAGGTGGCAGGCCACACCCCCTCTGCAGACTGGCCACACCCCTAACATGGGCCCCTACCACTGCATTTCCCCGGTGGGCCCTACATGCCCAAGTCTGACACTGTGTATGCTGTAATAATTCAGGGGTGCAGTAAAATAAATGTACACTGGCCCTGTCTTGTATGCTGCAAAAATCCAGAGTTGCAGTAAAATAAATGTACACTGACCCTGTCTTGTATGCTGCAAAAATTCTGGGGTGCAGTAAAATAAATGTACACTGGCCCTGTCTTGTATGCTGTAATAATTCAGTGGTGCTGTTTTTAAAAATAAAAGTACACTGGCCCTGTATGCTGTAAAAATACAGGGGTGCTGCTGTTAAAATAAGAGTACACTGGTCCTGTATTCTGTAAAAATACAGGGGTGCAGTTGATAAAATAAAAGTACACTGGTCCTGTATGCTGTAAAAATTCAGGGGTGCTGCTGTTAAAATAAAAGTACACTGGTCCTGTATGCTGTAAAAATACAGGGGTGCAGTGAAAATAAATGTGTACCGGCCCTGTCTTGTATGCTGTAAAACTACAGGGATGTTGTGAAAATACAGGGGTGCTGGCAATGTCTGTGGTTGCGATGTCTAGGCCTGACCTTCACAACACTGTATGGGAAGAGGAGGCTACCACCACCATTTACACCCTCTGTAAGTGCTGGGAGGAGCACTGCTAGTCCAGTTGCTAATATTGAGATTGAGGATGTCATTGTAGAAGTACATCAGGATGAGGAGGATACGGGTGTAGCTGGTGCTGCGGAGGAAATTGACGATGAGGAGTCTGATGGTGATGTGGTTTGTTTGAATAAGGCACCAGTGGAGACAGTTGTTGGCCATGGGGTGAAAAAGCCCATTGTCATGCCTGGGCAAAATACCAAAGAAGCCACCTCTTCTTTGTGGAATTATTTCTCCACAAATCCGGACAACAGGTGTCAAGCCATCTTTCGCCTTTGTCAATCCATCATAAGTAAGGATAAGGACATTAACCACCGAGGAACATCCTCCCTTATATGTCACCTACAGCGCATTCATCATAAGTCATTGTCAAGTCCAGAAACTTTGGGTAATATTAGCGTAAGCAATTCACTGACACCTAAATGACGTGGGTATGAGGATGTAAACACTGAAGGGGTGGGGGGGAATCTGAGGATGAGAATGACATCTTGCCTTTCTAGAGCCAGTTTGTGCAAGGAGAGAATAATTGCTTTTTTTTTTGATGGGGGCCCAAACTAACCAATCATTTCAGCTATAGTCATGTGTCAGACTTTGTCGCTAAAGTGGTTGGTTTGTTAAAGTATGCATGTCCTGTTTGTACAACATAAATGTGGATGGGAAGTGCCAAGGACAATTCCATCTTGCATCTCTTTTCTTTACCACATCATTTTAGGGGTGCTGCCCTATATGGGGTGCTGCCCCTCTGCCATATCAATCCAGGGGTGCTGCCCCACTGCCATTTAAGTCCAGAGGTGCTGTTGTCTGTCTGCTGTGCTGTGTAATTCTCCAGGGGTGCTGCCTATGCTGCATAAGTCCAAGTGTGCTGCCTTACAATTCCAGGGGTGCTGCTGTACTTTATCTTAGGTTTAAATGAAAGCCTAGAGCAGATATGAAACAAGCTTCAATCTCACAGATTTTCAATAGATTTGTGAAAAAATAGCCGCAAAGGTGGAAATGGAAGTTGTTATTTTGTCAAAGTGTTTTTTAATAAAGTGGGAAGAGACCACATTTGTGGCCAAAGTCAGTGTGACTCAGAAGAGATGGAATCATAATCCAGTGCAACTGCCATAAACGTAAAAGTGATATTTTCTGCCGGAGCATTAGAGAGAGGTTCTTTTCTATTATTTCATGTTAGGGACTCACTCAAGTGAATGGCTCCAATTAGTCAACCTTAATTTTGATTTATTATTGATGTTCCACATTTTGTGATTATTTATTTAGACAATGCGAATTTGTTGTACAGGGATCTTCTTTGCCTAAGTGCTGCATAGGGTTATCGTAAGACCTTGCAGTGTTAGAAGAACAGAGTTTAGTTTTAATTGTGTCAGCTTTCCATTGCCCTGCAGCACTAGATGGGCCAGGAGCTCCTGTGATGCACAAACAGTTACTGTATAAGGCCCAGTATGGAGTCTCATGGTGGCTTACAGCCAGGAAGATGTCTGGCTTGCCAGGCTGAGGCATGCTGTGGGCACAGAGGTTAGCATTGCTTCCTCCCACAGTCCTACTTATAGTATGAAATGAGTTTCGACTGTAGAGTGGTAAGCTCCAAAAAGGACAGGGGCTCAATAACAAAAAATTCACTGCACAGTCCTGCAAAATACTGTACCAAACCAACCCAAACTCAACTTGCCCCATCCGGGGCTGCTGTGGGGGCTCAGGAGGGGCTGCTAAAACATCTAAGGGGCTGCTTTATTTAAAAATAAAATATGAATAAAATAACAAATGACACACAGATATGCTCTCAGGTGTGTAATTGAGAGTTGTGAAAAACAAAAATAAGGCATCTGCCACAAAATATGCAAATAAAAATGCAATAAAAAAAATGAAAATAAATAAATAAATAAATAAAAAATATATTCACAAAATAAGTCTCCAGACTTCATGCAGGGGAAAATATCAAATCTTGATCCTGTGGTATACACCAGTTTATTTGCATCCCAGCATTAAATCTGAGATTATCTTAATCCCTGAACATGGAAAAGGGGGTACAATTTTGGAGGCTTTGGCCCCTAGTTTTTCAGTTTGTCCAGTAATGTGGTAATTGATAATTATATATTTGCTTGGTTGAAGTCCTTTCTGTTCCACACCAGTATAGGAGTGTAGGTGAAAGCATGTGTGTTGTTCCTGATTGCGTGTGCCTCTCTAATTTTTAATCACCTTCTTGACACTGTCCTCTTCCTCTTGCCTCTTCTCATAATGTGAAAAGTCATCAAAGAAGAAGGTGGTATGCTTGTAGCTAGCTATGATTCGGAGAACTTGGCAAGCTTTTTCCAGGGGGACCACCTGTCGCTGAAATTATGGGTTTATTAAACTGTGTATGTCCTGTTTAAACAACATATGGTTGGTTGGTTGGGTGGGTAGGAGGGAGGGCCCAAGGCAATTCCATCTTGCACCTCTTATTTTTCTTTGCATTATGTGCTATTTGGGGCCTAGTTTTTAAAACTGACATCCTGTCTGCCACTGCAGTGCCACTCCTAGATGGGCCAGGTGTTTGTGCCACCCACTTGTGTCGCTTAGCTTAGTGATCCAGCGACCTCGGTGCACCTCTTTTTTTTCTTCGCATTATGTGCTCTTTAGGGCCTAGTTTTTAAAGCTGCAATCCTGTCTGACACTGCAGTGCCACTCCTAGATGGGCCAGGTGTTTGTGCTGCCCACTTGTGTCGCTTAGCTTTGTTATCCAGTGACCTCTGCGCAACCTTTTGGCCTAAAATCAATATTGTGAGGTGGGAGATGTTTAGAATAGACTGGAAATGAGTGGAAATGAATGTTATTGAGGTTGATAATACCGTAGGATCAAAATTACCCCCAAATATTGTGATTTTAGCTGTTTTTATGTTTTTTTTCCAAAAATCATCCAGATCCAAAACCAAAAAAAAACCCCGAAAGCGTGGTTTTGGTAAAACCAATCCAGATCCAAAAGATGAGCGGGGATCCAGATCCAAAACAAAACACAAATCCTGAAAAGTGTCCGCCGCACATCTCTAGAAAAAATGCTGATACTCTAGGGCACCGTGATTCAACAAAGTTTGGATCATTTTATTTAGAGGACGGGTAAATAGAAATGGCTTATGTTAACTGGTTAGAAGAATGTTATTTTTATTTGTATTATGCAGAGTAAAGGTAGCTGGAATTTAAACAACACAAATAATGCGCTTTATTTTGCCTAAGTCACTGTTGCACAGTTTGCATAACCCAAGAAATATATGTTTTACATATAACAATGCGAAATATGTGTTCTTTATTACAGATCTGGGCTTCTGTGGAGATACCACAAGTGTGGGTTCTTAGTTGTTAGACAATACATCATCTAAAATAAAAGACTGTAGCAGAGAAATGTGTGAAGCAGACACTAAAAACCAACACACAGTAAGATACTTGTAGAACCTGAAACTCAGTATAAGGGTGATGAACAATTCACGTGTCATTTTAATAGGTAAACCTTCATGAATGGTGCAGACGTATTTGTTTATCTTTTGGCAGTAGTTTATCTTTAACTGATACGTTATTAGGCAGAAAGAGGGCTCATTTTAGAACACGTATAAACTAAGGTTAGTCACTAGTGTATACTGTATTATATTTGGATTAAGGATAAAAGCATTAAAGATAAAAGAAATAACCAATGACTACATAGAAGCATAAAGCCACAAGCCTCGTGTACGTCACATAATTCCGTGGTCACTTTCAATAGGGTTGACATAATCTGAAGCAGATTATATAGGATTATCTGCAGCAGTAAAAGCTTTACCGTACAGTCTACGCCTGGCATACACAATCTGTGCTTCTCCAGTTTTTAACTTAAGTACTTAGGGGCTGATTCAGAGGAAAGCAAGTAACTGTGCACCTGAGCAAAACCATGTTGCACAAAGGGGCGGATTGGGGTACAGGCAGAGGTGTAGCTAGGCGCCATGGTGCCCTGGTATGTTTTGGCGCCCCCCTCACCAGTACTGAATTGAGGGCCTAGCCAACATGTGGTGGCATGTTACATTGAAAAAAAAAAAACAATATTTAAAAAACCTATATTGGTGACAGGGCCGGTTCTAGACCATATGGAGCTCAGGGCCAAAGTTTCCTTTGGGTACCCCTCATGTTTAAAATTGGATCAGTGTGTGCCAAAGGCTTGCAACAACAATATAGGGGCATGGCAGTACGGATGGTGTAATGGTTAGCATTACAGACGATGTAATGGTTAGCTATGGTTAGCATTAATGCCTTACAGCACTGAGGTCATGGGTTCAATTCCCACCATGGCCCTAACTGTGTGGAGTTTGTATATTTTCCCCGTGCTTGCGTGGGTTTCCTCCAGGTACTCTGGTTTCCTCCCACAATCCAAAAATATGCTGGTAGGTTAATTAATATAAATAACTGGTAATAATAAATAAATAATGGCTTCATTGGGAAGGTGCGTGACCACAGATTAGTACCAATTTACATTACACCGCACAGTAGTGTCGGTCATTCACATTACACAACACAGTAGTACCCCTTATACATGTTATGCCGCACAGTAGAGTCCCTTATTCATGTTACACTATGGTTGAGCCCCTTATACACATTACAGCATGGTAGAGCTACTATGGAAGTAGCTGTATTTAACTATTAACTTGTTTAATTCAAATAAATTAAAAACACTTTATATGCCCCGACTGACTTGACTGGACCTCATAACCCCCCAATTCCTTAATGAAAATAAAGTCCCAAATGTGACCCCCTATAGACCTGATTACACCCCAATCTCTGAATGAAAATAATGCACCAAAATTGCCCCCCGATGTGATAATCCCCCAATGCCTCAATGCCATTCCAGACCTGATAATCCCACTATGCTTCATTAGATATAATGCCCCAGAATTGCCTGAGGGGCAGCGAGAACTTTGCTGCAGCATTCTGAGGGGCAGAGAGAGCTGCACCGCAGCAGCCTGAGTTGCAGAGAGAGGTGCTTCAGCAGCCTGAGGGGCAGAGAGAGGTGCTGCAGCAGCCTGAGGGGCAGAGAGAGGTGCTGTAGCAGCCCTGAGAGACAGAGTGAGGTTCTGCAGCTTCTATTGCAGAGAGAAGTTCTGCAGCATCAATGTAGAGAGAAGTGCTGCAGCAGCCGGGGCAGAGTGGGTGCTGCAACAGCTGGAACAGAGAGAGGTGTTGCAGCATCAATGTAGAGAGAAGTGCTGCAGCAGCCAGGGCAGAGAGAGGTGCTACAGCAGCCGGCGCAAAGACAGGTAATGCAGAAGCCATGGCAGAAAGAGGTGCTGCAGCAGGTAGGGAAGAGAGCGCTGCTGCAGCATCTGAAGTAGAGACATGTGCTGCAACTTCCAGGAAAGAGAGAGATACTGAAGCAGCAGGGGCAGAGAGTGGTGCTGCAGGACAGAAGCACCCTGCTGCACAGCTACAAGCAGTGAGACACATAAAGAGGGCAGGCAGAGCTCTGGCATCTGCCAGCTATCAATGTTTCCTGCTGTTGTCTCTAGCCTGCAGTATTCCCTAACTAGTCTCAGAGTCAGTGTGCACCCCTCTGCTTCTCCTCCTCCTGCTCTGCGGCTGCCAGTACATTGGAAGGGGGGTGGCGGGTGGCTTTGCACTCTAACTTTTTTGGCACCTGGAGCTCGCCCATCAGGCCCCACTGCTGGAGGCCCCCTTTCTAGAGATCAGTTTCCAGACTGTACACTTGAATTATACATTATAAATGTTACCTTGTGCTATACATGGGTTCGGTTCTTGACCTTGTGGCACCCAGGGCGAAAGTTTCCTTGTCTCCTTGCAAAACAGGGTTAGTGCACGCCTAAGGCGTGCATAAAACAACAGGGACGTGACTTCATAGGAAAGGGGAGTGACTACAAAATAGTACTGCTTCACATTACACTGCACAGCAGTGTCCGTCAGTCACATTACACCACACAGTAGTGTCATCAGTCAATTACACCACACAGTAGTGTCCGTCAGTCACATTAGACCACCAGGTGTGCCCCAGTAGATGCGCCCCCAGTAGATTTGCCCCCTGTAGATGTGCCCCCAGTAGATTTGCCCCCAGTAGATTTGCCCCCAGTAGATGTGCACCCAGTAGATGTGCACTATGTAGGTTTCCCCCAAGTAGATTTGCCCCAGTAGATGTGCCCCCTGTTAATTTTCCCCCAATAGATTTACCCCTATAGATGTGCCTCTAGTAGATGTGATGTGACCCCAGTAGATTTGCCTCCAGTAGATGTGCCCCCTGTAGATTTTGCCCCCAGTAGATTTGCCCCCAGTAGATGTGCCCCCTGTAGATGTGCCCCCTGTAGTTGTACCCACTAGTAGTGCCACTTACGCACACAAATAAAAAAACAACCACACAATACTCACCAGCCCTACTCCTGCTCCTGAACGCTGCTGTCATCCGTCTCTGGACGCCCGGTCCTCGGATCTATGAGAGAGTCATCATGACATCTTTCCAACAGCGCTGCACAGACTCTAGTGGTCAATTAGGACCTCTAGCATCTGACAACGGTTCCCGCGGCAGCAGGCGCACAGACAGCCCACGGCGCCTACTGCTTCCAGGTACTGCGATATGCGGGTGAGCGGCAGGTGCCTGTGGGGTGACTGTGGCCGCGCCCACATGTTGCAGCACCCCCCGGGCACAGACCTGGCATGCTCGTGACTAGAACCGCTCTTGGCTACAGCGGACTATGGTGTATTCTCTGGTATCCGGACTCCAGGTTGACAACAAAAAGGTCGACACATATTAGGTCAATGCCAATTGGTCGACACACCTTAGGTCGACATGGACAAAAGGTCGACAGGAACAAGGTCGACATGGAAAAAGGTTGACATGAGTTTTTCACAATTTTTTTCTTTTTTGGAACCTTTTCATACTTAACGATCCACGTGGACTACGATTGGAATGGTAATCTGTGCCGAGCGAAGCGAAGGCACCATGCTAGGGGACGCGGTGCACTAATTGAGGTTCCCGGTCACTCTACGAAGAAAATGACACCAAAAAAACATAAAAAACTCATGTCGACCTTTTTCCATGTCGACCTTGTTCCTGTCGACCTTTTGTCCATGTCGACATTTTGTCCATGTCGACCTAAGGTGTGTCGACCAATTGGCTCCGACCTAAGGTGTGTCGACCTTTTTGTTGTCGACCTGGAGTCCCAGACCCGTATTCTCTACAATGCATTTCTGTTATTAATCTGGCACAATATCATGCATGCACTATAGGTATTTATTCTCTAATGGGTTAGTCAAACCTCTATAGTGGCTGGACACATGCCTAAACATGGGCTCTTACAATGGCATTCCCCTGGTGGGCACTTCATGCCCAAGTCCCAGTAGATTTGGGAGGGGTGTGTCCAAACTCAAGTTTAAATTGCAATGTAAAAATAAAGCTTCCTAGTATTTGGTTTACTTGCAAAAGCAGACAGTATTTACCCTGCATGCAAAATTTGTAAATATATTTGTATTTGAATATGGTTTGTCCAGGTTCAACATTACTTGGTTTTTGTTTTCTTTTTGCTTTGTTTTCAAATTAGAATCAGCCCTTTAGGAAACATGCCGAGCATAGTCACATTTTGGGCTTGATTAAGAGATTTATGTAAATCCGTTACTTATGAAAATCTCTGATGTTTTATTATCTGCACATTTGCACATCAGGACCTGTGATATTGCTTGCAATGCCCCGAAAGCTGCAGCATGATTGACATTCTGCTGGATACAGGGGTGGTGACGGGCAGCGTTCCAAAATACAGGGCAGCGGGACCTTGTTTTCTGGGCATACCGAAGCCAGTGTCTGCGTCCTCAAATGCAGCTTCACTAGCTCTGGAAGCATGATGTGGCCAGACATCCTTAGTAATGTGTGATGTTCATGCAGTTGATCCAATGCTGCATCTTTAATTACAGTAGTGGAGCAGAGAAACCTGCAGTAGGTGTCTTTTAAGTTAAGATGCCTCCTGTGGCTTGTGCATAATTTTGCACAGCTACTGCATACAAGGACACAGTGGCTGTGCATCAGTGTCCGCCTCTGAATCAGTTAAGCATGAAAAACAGATACATATTAATAGCTAATATCTGTTATATCTAGAAATGAGCGGGTTCAGTTCTATTAGAACCAAACCCCCTGAACATTCAGTTCTGAGCCAGAATCTGAGTTTGGCTGAGGACTTCCCGCCAGACTCGGAAACCAGAATGAGGCAAAATGTCATCATCCTGCTGTTGGATTCTTGCAATCAGGTGGGGTCAGTGTGTGCTCTATAGGGGTGCTGTTTATGTCACTGTGGTGTACTTGTGCGGTTAGGGGTGCTGTCCTGGCTGTCATAGGTGTTTCATGTGCTGTTAGGGGTGCTGCAGCTGTACATGGGTGTTGCTGTCCCAGATGTCACTGTGTTGTAAGGGGGGCAGGTGCACTGTCTTTGTGTATGCTGTGAAAATACAGGGGTGCTAGCCCTGTCTTGTATGTTGAAAAAAATCAGGGGTGCTGTTGTTAAAATAAAAGCACACTGGCCCTGTATGCTGTAAAAATACAGGGGTGCTGCTGTTAAAATAATATTACACTGGCCCTGTATGCTGTAAAAATTCAGGGGTGCTGTTGTTAAAATATAACACACTGGTCCTTTATGCTGTAAAAATATAGGGTTGCTGTTGTTAAAATAATATTACACTGTACCTATATGCTGTCAAAATTCAGGGGTGTATTTGTTAAAATAAAAGCACACTGGTCCTGTATGCTGTAAAAATTCAGGGGTGCTGTTGTTAAAATAAAAGCACACTTGAATTGTATACTGTAAAAATACAGGGGTGCTGTGGTAAAATAAAAGTACACTGGTCCTGTATGCTGTAAAAATACAGGGGTGCTGCTGTTAAAATAAAATTACACTGGTCCTGTATGCTGTAAAAAATTCAGGTGTGCTGTTGATAAGATAAAAGCACACTGGTCCTGTATGCTGTAAAAATTCAGGGGTGCTGTTAAAATAATTTTACACTGGCCTTGTATGCTGTAGAAAATTCAGGGGTGTTATTAAAATAAAAGCACACTGGTCCTGTATGCTGTAAAAATTCAGTGTTGTTGCTGTTAAAATAAAAGTACACTGGCTCTGTATGCTGTAAAATTTCAGGGGTGTTGTTGTTAAAATAAAAACACACTGGTCCTGTATGCTGTAAAAATTCAGGGGTGCTGTTGTTAAAATAAAAGCACACTTGACCTGTATGCTGTAAAAATACAGGGGTGCTGTGGTAAAATAAAAGCACACTGGTCCTGTATGCTGTAAAAATTCAGGGGTGCTATTGTTAAAATAAAAGCACACTTGAATTATATACTGTAAAAATACAGGGGTGCTGTGGTAAAATAAAAGTACACTGGTCCTGTATGCTGTAAAAATACAGGGGTGCTGCTGTTAAAATAAAATTACACTGGTCCTGTATGCTGTTAAAATTCAGGTGTGCTGTTGATAAGATAAAAGCACACTGGTCCTGTATGCTGTAAAAATTCAGGAGTGCTGCTGTTAAAATAATTTTACACTGGCCTTGTATGTTGTAGAAAATTCAGGGGTGTTATTAAAATAAAAGCACACTGGTCCTGTATGCTGTAAAAATTCAGTGTTGTTGCTATTAAAATAAAAGTACACTGGCTCTGTATGCTGTAAAATTTCAGGGGTGTTGTTGTTAAAATAAAAGCACACTGGTCCTGTATGCTGTAAAAATTCAGGGGTTCTGCTGGCTGCTAAAATAATATTACACTGGCCCTGTATGCTGTAAAAAACAGGGGTGTTGTTAAAATAAAAGCACACTGGTCTGTTTGCTGTAAAAATTCAGGGGTGCTGTTGTTATCACACTGGTCCTGTATGCTGTAAAAATACAGGTGTACTGCTGTTAAAATAAAAGTACACTGGTCCTGTATACCGTAAAAATACAATGGTGCTGCTGTTAAAATAATATTACACTGGCCCTGTTTGCTGTAAAAATTCAGGTGTGCTGCTGTTAAAATAATATTACACTTGCCCTGTATGCTGTAAAAATTCAGGGGTGCTATTGTTAAAATAAATGTACACTGGTCCTGTATGCTGTAGAAAATACAGGGGTGCTGCTGTTAAAATAAATATTCACTGGTCCTGTATGCTGTAAAAATACAGGGGTGCTGTTGTTAAAATTAAAGCACACTGGTCCTGTATGCTGTAAAAATACAGGGGTGCTGCTGTTAAAATAATATTACACTGGCCCTGTATGCTGTAAAAATGTAGGGGTGCTGTTGGTAAAATAAAAGCACACTGGTCCTGTATGATGTAAAAATTCAGGAGTGCTGTTTTAAAATAAAAGCACACTGGTCCTGTATGTTGTAATAATACAGGTGTGCTGTTGTTAAAATAAAAGCACACTGGCTTTGTATGCTGTAAAAATATACAGGTCCTGTTGTTAAAATAAAAGTACACTGGCCCTGTATGCTGTAAAAATTCAGAGGCTCTGTTATTAAAATAAAAGTACACTGTTCTGTGAGCTGTAATAATAAGGGGTGCTGTCCTGTGAAATGGAGAACAACAATTTGGAGGAAAAAATAGTGGAAGAACAGGAGCCAGTTCCAGTTCCAAATACTAGTGCTGAAGCTGTTGCTGCCACCAGTCATGACACCGACGATGCAATTCCATCAACGTCGTCTGCTAAGGCCGAAGCACAATGTCATAGAGGACATGTAAAATCCAAGAAGCAAAAATTAATAATCAGAAACAAAAATAAATTATCTGATGAGAAACGTAAAATTGGCAACATGCCATTCACGCCACGAAGTGACAAGGAAAGGCTAAGGCCCTGGCCAATGTTCATGACTGGTGGCTCAGCTTCTCATGAGGATGGAAGCCCACCTTCTTCTCGAAAAAAAAAAAAAAATAAGCGTGTTAAAGCAAAGGAAAAAACAACTGTGTATTCAGAGATATCACAAATTCCCAAGGAGAGTCCAAGTGTGTCCGCGGTTGCGATGTCTAGGCCTGACTTTCCCAAGACTGTATGGAAAGAGTAGGCTCCTACCACCATTTGCACGCCCCCTGCAAGTTCTGGGAGGAGCACCACCAGTCCAGTTGCTGATATTGAGATTGAGGATGTCACTGTAGACATACACCAGGATGAGGAGGATATTGGTGTAGCTGGCGCTGAGGTGGAAGTTGATGATGAGGATTCTGATGGTGATGTCGTTTGTTTGAATAAGGCACCAGTGGAGACAGTTGTTGGCCATGGGATGAGAAAGCCCATTTTCATGCATGGGCAAAATACCCAAAAAGCCACCTCTTCGGTGTGGAATTATTTCTCCACAAATCCGGAAAACAGGTGTCAAGCCATGTGTTGCCTTTATCAATCCATCATAAGTAGGGGTAAGGACATTAACTACATAGGAACATCCTCCGTTATATGTCACCTGCAGCGCATTCACCAGAAGTCATTGTCAAGTTCAAAACTTTGGTAAGAGCGTAAGCAGTCCACTGACACCTAAATCCCTTCTTCCTGTTGTACCTAAGCTCCTGCAAGCCACACCAACAACTCCCTCAACATCAATTTCCTCCTCATTCAGGAATGTAAGTAGTCCTGCAGGTCATGTCACTGGCATGACTGACGAGTCCTCTCTTAACCGGGATTCCACTGGAGGATCCTTGAGTGGTAAGCCTACTGCTGCTGCTGCTGTTGTTGCTGCTGGGAGTCGATCGTCATCCCAGAGAGGAAGTCGGAAGACCACTTGTACTACTTCAACTAAGCAATTGACTGTCCAACAGTCCTTTGTGAGGAAGATGAAATATGACAGCAGTCACCCTGTTGCAAAGCGGATTACTGAGGCCATAAGAAATATGCTGGTGTTAGACGTGTGTCTGGTATCCACCATTAGTGCCGTGGGATTTAGACAGTTGATGAACGTACTGGGGGAGATTCAAATGTTTGAAAAGTCAGTTGGGAGTTTGGTTTTTCCTATCTAATAGACAGGAAAAAACAGACACCCAACTGACTTTTCCACCACTGTGTCACTGGTACAAAATCCCATCTAGATTGCACTTCACTAGGCAAGCGATTCCTGGACTGTACAGGGACATTAAGAAAAGTGTCCTCAGTGTCCTGAAAAATGCGGCTGTACCCACTAGTCCACTTAACCTCACAAACGCCAACTCATTCCTAGGCAGGCTACGCTGTGTATCATCGGTTTCTGTAAGAGGCACACCGCTGACAACCTCTTACGGAAACTGAGGGACATCATTGCACAATGGCTTACCCCAATTAGACTCTCCTGGTGATTTGTGATATGTGACAATGCCACCAATATTGTGCATGCATTACATCTGGGCAAATTCCAGCAAGTCCTATGTTTTGCACATACAATCAATTTGGTGGTGCAGAATTTTTTTTAAAATGACAGGGGCATGCAGGAGTTGCTGTTGGTGGCCCAAAAAATTGCAGGCCACTTTCGACATTCAGTGACTGCGTGCCAAAGGCTGGAGCGCCAGCAAACACTCCTGAACCTGTCCTGTCATCACCTGAAGCAAGAGGTGGTAACAAGGTGGAATTCAACACTATATACTGTATGCTTCAGAGGATGGAGGAGCAGCAAAAGGCCATTCAAACCTATACATCCACCTAAGATATAGGCAAAGGAGGGGGAATGCACCTGACTGAAGTAGAGTGGAGAATGATTTCCATCTTGTGCAAGGTTCTCCAACCCTTCGAACTTGCCACATGTGAAGTCAGTTCAGACACTTCTAACTTGAGTCAGGTCATTCCCTTCATTAGGCTTTTGCAGAAGTAGCTGGAGAAATTGAAGGAGTATCTAAGATGGAGCGATTCCGCCAAGTATATGGGACTTGTGGAAGAAACCCTTCATTCACTTTGCCGGGATTCAAGGGTGGTCAATCTGTTGAAATCAGAGCACTACATTTTGGCCACCGTGCTCGATCCTAGATTTAAAGCCTACGTTGTATCTCTCTTTCTGGCAGACACAAGTCTGCAGAGGTGCAAAGACCTGCTGGTGAGAAAATTGTCAACTCAAGCGAAACATGACCCATCAACAGCTCCTCCTTCATTTTCTCCTGCAACTGGGGCTGCGAGGAAAAGGATAACATTTCCTAGCCCACCCACTGGTGGTGATGCAGGGCAGTCAGGAACAAGTGTTGACATATGGTCCGGACTGAAGGACCTGCCAACAATTACTGACATGTCTAATGTCACTGCATATATATATTTTATTATTATAGTGCGTGACCTACCCACCATAACCCTGTATATCCTTATCCATCAGGAATTTATCTAGCCCATTCTTAAAAGTATCGACCGAGTACGACATTACTACTCTATTTGGCAGGGAATTCCAAACACGATTTGTCCTTACTGTGAAAAAACCTTTTCGCCTCTGTTTGTGAAATTTCCTCTAACCTAAGATGATGACCACGTGTCCTCTGCGTTGATCTTACCAAAAACAGATCCCCCGCAAGCTCTGTATTCTCCCCTTATATATTTGTAAATGTTAATCATGTCCCCTCTTAATATCCTCTTTTCCAGTGTAAGCATGCCTAGCCTCGCAAACCTTTCCTCGTAATCCAGCGTCTCCATTACCCTAATCAGCTTGGTAGCCCTCCTCTGAACCTTTTCTAGTTCCAGGATATCCTTTTTGTAGTATGGTGCCAAAACTTGTGTACAGTATTCAAGATGTGGCCTTACTAGTGATTTATATAATGGGAGGATAACACTTTCATCCCTTGCATCAATTCCGTGCTTTATACATGCTAATACCTTGTTTGCCTTCTTTGCTTCTATCTTACTTTAGGTACTGCTACTAAGTTTGTTTTCTATGAGAACAACTAAGTCTTTTTCCAGCACAGAAACTCCTAATTTTACCCCGTTTTGTATGTAGGTGTTATATGTGTTTTTGCTACCAAAGTGCATTACCTTACACTTGTCTGTATTGAACCTCATTCCCCATTTTGCTGCCCATGCTTCCAGTTTAAATAAGTCGTTCTGAAGAGACTCAGCATCTCCCTCTCAATTTATAACCTTACACAGTTTGGTATCGTCTGCAATAATTGACACCATTCTCTCCAGACCTACTGCTAGGTCATCTATGAAAATGTTGAATAATAGTGGTCCAAGTACGGACCCCTGTGGCACACCACTCCGTACTTCAGTCCAATTTGAAAAAGTTCCATTAACCACAACTTGCTGCTCCCTATTGTCCAACCAATTTCTAACCCAAGTGCATATTGTGCTCCCTAGCCCCAGTTCTTGTAACTTATGGATAAGTCTCATGTGTGGTACTGTGTCGAAAGCTTTAGCAAAGTCTCAAAAGATTACTACCACCCTCTTACCCTTATCTAGGTTCGCGCTGTTTCATAAAGCCTTGTAAGTTTGTTTGACATGATCTATACTTCACAAATCCATGTTGGTTCCTATTAATAATCTTATTGGCTTCAAGGAACTACTGTATACTATCCCTTATAATACCTTCCAGTACTTTCCACACTACAGATGTAAGACTAAAGGGCCCTACACATATCACGATGCGCCGCCGAGGTGCCCGACGGCCGATACGGCCGACGAGCGACCCGGCGGCGGGGGGGCAGTGACGGGGGGAGTGAAGTTTCTTCACTCCCCCCGTCACGCGGCTGCATTGAAGTGCAGGCAAATATGGACGAGATCGTCCATATTGGCCTGCATGCACAGCCGATGGGAGACCAGCGATGAACGAGCGCGGGGACGCGCATTGTTCATCGCTGGAGTCTCCACACTGAAAGATATGAACGAGTTCTCGTTCATTTATGAACGAGATCGTTCATATCTTTCAGAAAATCGGCCAGTGTGTAGGGCCTATAACTGTAGTTACCCGGTTCAGATTTACTTCCCTTTTTGAATATCGGGACTACTTCTGCTATACGCCAGTCTTTGGGAACCATGCATGATGTAAGTAAGTAAGATCAATCATAGTGGTCCTGCTAGTTCAGAGTGTAGCTCCCTGAGAACCCTTGGGTGAATTCCATCTGGACCAGGTAACTTATTAATATTAATATTATTTAATCAGTCATAGACTACTTCCTCACTTATATAAGCACTTAGCGGTGGGGCATTATCGTTGCTAAGATTTTGTGTTAATCCCTACATCTGGTCCTTTCTTGTAAATACAGATGAGAAAATCTCATTTAATATATCCACTATGTCATTATCTTGTCTCCCAGCTTGTCCTTTAAGGCGCCTATACTCTCCTTCTTCAATCTTTTGCTGTTGATGTATTTAAAAAAAAAATTGGGGTTTGATTTGCTTTCCTTAGCTGTTAGCTTTTCCATTTCTACTTTAGCAGCTCTTATTCCTTTTTTGCAAATTTTGTTGCAATCCTTATAGTACTGGAATGACTCCGCCCTCCCATTCGCTTTATACTTTTTGAATGCTCGCCTCTTTTTGGCCATTAATTTTTTAATCTTTTTGTTAAGCCACATTGGTTTGGAATTTGGCTTTGCTAAAGTTTAGAGTCCTAGTTCAGCCTATATAGGACTGCTTATGAAAACTAATATTGAATGTGACCATATTATGGTCGCTGTTTCCCATGGGCTCCCCTACTATAATATTTGTTATCAAATCCCCATTATTAGTCAATACCAGGTCTAAGATTGCATTGTACCTAGTTGGTTCCTCAATTAGTTGAAGTAAGTAGTTATCATTTAGTGTATTTAAAAACCTATTACCCCTAGCATTTTCACATGAGTCATTTGTCCAATTAATCCCCAGATAGTTAAAATCTCCCATCACTATTACCTCTCCTAATCCTGCCACTTTTTCTATTTGCTTCAGTAACAATTCTTCATCAGGCACATTAATACCAGGCGGTTTGTAGCAAATCCCTATAAGTATCTTTTTTGTTCCCTTTTCACCACATGCAAATTCTACCCATAAAGTCTCAAGAGTGTTTACAGTCCCCTCGTGAATATCTTCCCTTATATCAGGTTTTAAAAATGGCTTTACGTAAAGACATACCCTCCACCCCATTTATTTAATCTGTCTCTCCTGAACAGCGTGTAACCCTCTAGATCATGGGTCTTCAACCTGTGGCCCTCCAGCTGCTGTGAAACTACACATCCCAGCATGTCCTGCCACAGTTTTGCTATTAAAGTATGCTAAAACTGAGGCAGGGCATGCTGGGATGTGTAGTTCCACAGCAGCTGGAGGGCCGCAGGTTGAAGACCCATGCTCTAGATTGATTGTCCAATCGCGAGATTCATCCCACCAAGTTTCAGTAATGCCTATAATATCATACTGTTTGCTTGCTGCAAGGACTTCAAGGTCCCCCTTTTTCCCTGTAAATCTCCTAGCATTTACAAACATACAATTAAGATAAGTATTCCCCCTTGTGCTAGTGACATCATTTTCTATATGCAGTATTGGTGACCCGTAGTCGTCGCTAATTATAGTTTTCACAATACCCTTGGTAACTTCCTCTTCAGTTTCCTTGTTACTAACCCTGCCAACTGCTCTTTCCTTCCTCCCTTCTCCACCCCCATTCAGCTTTCTACCTCCATCCTTACTGTTCTCACTGCATGACCCATAGTTTCTAGCTAAATCCTCCCCCCAGGCACCTAGTTCAAAATCTCCTCCAACCTTCTAACCATTCTTCCCCCCAGAATTGCTGCCCCCTCCTCATTCAGGTGCAATCCATCATGACAAAAAAGATGTCGCCTGACTGAGAAGTCCGCCCAGTGTTCCAGGAACACAAACCCTTCTCTTTTACTTCAGTCTCTAAGCCACACATTTACCTCCCTAATCTCCCTCTGTCTCCCTGGGCTAGTATGTTGCACATGTAATATTTCGGATAATTTTACCTTAGATGTCCTTATAATCTTTCCTAAGGACATCCCACCTACCACTAACTTTGTCGTTGGTGCCAACGTGCACCAAGACCGCCGGGTCATTCCCTGCCCCTCCCAACAATCTTTCCACCTGGTCCGCGATGTACCGTACCCGGGAGACAACAGACTGTACGGCGATCACGGTCCCGGTAGTAGATTGCCCTATCTGTTTTCCTGATAATAGAATATCCTACCAGCACAATCTGACTAGGTACCTCGCTATCTTTCATCTCATCAGTGCTGGAGGGACCACTCCTCCGAATGCTGGAGGGAACAGTCTCCTCCTGCTCCGTCATTTCTTCACTACCGTCCACCGAATCTTCGTCCAATCGGGTAAATTTATTGGGGTTCGGTAGTTCAGAGATGTCGTGCCTCCCCCGTTTTTACTTCCTTCTAACTGTGACCCAGCTGGCTACCTGTTTGACCTCATCTACCGGTTTCCCCCCCCTGCAACTCCTCCACCGTTCTATCTAAGCTTTGCTCGAGATTGTGAATATCCCTCAGCCACATAACGGTTTGCTCTAGATCAGTTACCTGGGCTTCCAGAGCAACTGTTCACACACACCTCGCACAAATGTATTCACACTGGGCTGGTTGCTCCAGGTGCGCATACATCTTGCACGACATGCACTGAGTGAGATTCTCAATCACGGACACACCCATTTTTTTGACACTAACTCCCTATTACCTTCTGAAGAACAATAAAAGCAATACAAAGTATGCAATACGATATTGTACTATGGCCTAGCTATGAAGAGAAACAATATTAACAGCAGAACAGAAATTGCTAATTCAATCAAGGACAAGGGGAGACAAAGAAAAGAGAATAACAATTTATGCAATATAAGTAAAGTACAGTAGGAAGGCTAATACTTATCATATCTGTGGGGGGCCTCTACTGTGGCACCGCTTCAGCTCCTCCCTTCTATTCTCTCCAACGTATTCTTCACTTGCAGTTGCTCCTGTTCACTGCACCTCCGACCCGCTCGATGATGTGCACCTGGCTTCCAGCACCTCAGGTGTCCTCACCCGCGTCTTCACCAGCACCCACTTCACATTCAGTAACCCGTCCTGCACCTTGTTCTCCTCCTCCTCCTCCTGGCACTTGGTTCTCCTCCTCCTCCTGGCACTTGTACTTGCACCGATTCACACTCGCCTCTGCTCCGTCCCACAACCTTGCTGGGGATCACTTTGGGGATTACTTTGCTGCACCGTGATCCCCAGTTCCCGGCACCTGCATCTGCCCTTGCTACAGTGGCACACGCAGGGGGGTTTCTGAGTACCCAGAAACCCCCCCTGACGGACTAAGTTGTTTTTTTATGGACAGTGGCAGATCTTCATAGAATGTTGTGTGCTGCTCCTCAGTTAAAGCAAGCAGATGGCCCAGGCAGGGGCGTCGGAATGGGGGGGGGGGGGGGGCAAGGGGGCAGCTCGCCCCCCGCAAAGTTGAGAGAGGCGCCTATTACCCATAGTAGAGGAGCGGCAGTCAGGTGAAACACAGCGGCCAGCTGCCGCACTTTACAGCTGATGTGCAGTACCAGCCTCCTCTGCTTCTTCCTTGCACGACAACATACTGGGTATCAGACTGACTTCAGCCCTGGCCCCTGTGTGACACCCGCGGCTGAAGTCAGTCTGATATACAGTGTGATGCCGTGCAATGAAGAAGCAGAGGGAGCTGACGCTGCACATCTCAGGTGGTCCCAAACTCCTCCACTGCCACCTCCTCCTCCCCTGCAGTGGCTCCGCCCCCTACCACAGTGGCTCCACTCCCACCTTTTCCCAGTGGCTCTGCCAGTGGAAACTCCCCTGCAGCCATGGAGGATGTAGCGGGAGAAGGGACACCAAGCCTGACCCGGACTGCTCTGCCCCTGCCTTTGTCGGCTCACAGTGGCAGTGCCGCGACTCGCGGGCATTTTGGGGGCGGAGCCTAATGCTGTGAAGTGCCAGCCCCCATAAGAGACCTGATCTATACTGTAGTCAGGTAATGTCCATCTCTCTCTCTCCCCCCCCTCCCTTTCTCCCTGACACTATCTCTCTCTGGGCTCTCCCTGACATTATCTCTCTCTGGGCTCACCCTGACACAATCTCTCTCTGGGCTCTCCCTGACACTATCTCTGTCTGGGCTCTCCCTGACATTATCTCTCTCTGGGCTCTCCCTGGCACTATCTCTCTCTGGGCTCTCCCTGACACTATCTCTCTCTGGGCGGGATGTAGTAATGCTTACCGGCACAGTTTTTCCCATTTAACGCAGAGGCTATTTAACGTAGAGAGATATGTACTAAACCTCGGTAACTGAGATGCCCTTCTTACCGTACTGCTGGGTGGCTGAGCTGGGCAGAGAGATAACCACCAGCAGCAAGAGCAGCATGTGGGAGAACAGCAGCCGAGGGTGCGGGCTGTACATACCCAAGGCAGCTGGATATACAGTACAATAGTGCTGAGAGCCTCTGGAGCCCACACCCTCGGAGCTGTAGTACTCCGGCAGAGGACACTCATCCCCCGAACCCTGCGTCGCAAAAGCGGAAACTGCAGCCACTTGTTGCCGGTATGGTGCTGCTGCTGGCTGTCCTCCCACCCCGGCTCGGCCACTCAGCAGTACGGTGAGAAGGGCATATCAGTGCCTGAGGTATAGTACATCTCTCTGCGTTAAATAGCCTCTGCAGTAAATGGGAAAAACCGTGGTGGTAAGCATTAGTACATCCCGCTCTCCCTGACACTGTCTCTCTGTCTCCTCCACACGCTCTCTCTTTGACAATGGGGGTGATTCAGATCTGATCGTAGATGTGCTAAATTTAGCACATCTGCGATCAGTTACTCAGACATGCGGGGGGACGCCCAGCACAGGGTTAGTCCACCCCGTATGTCTGGCTCTGCCCTCCCCTCCACCGCGTGTGGAAGCATCGCACGGCTACGATGCCTTCGCACCCAGCGAGTAGTCCCCTGTCTGCGCAGCTAGTGCACAGCCTAGCTGTGCTGGCACGCGGCTACCCACTGCGTCCCGGGGCGCATCAGCTGCATGTGACATAACGCAGCTGCCGTGGCCCACCCCCACAACGGTCCGGACACACCTGCGTTGTCCGGACCGTGCCCCACCAACGGCGTTCTAACATTGGCACACCCCCTCTCACCACGCAAACCGCCACTGCCAGTCAATCAGGCAGAGGCAGTCGCATCCCTGAGATGCTTTCGAGGCACACTCCCCAAAGGTCTTAAGACTGCGATCGCTGCCTCTGCAGCGATCCAGTCTGAATTAGTCGCTCTGTCTCCCACACACTCTTTCTGACACTGTATCTCTCTCCCTGGCACTCTCTCTCTCTCTGTTACACTGTCTCTCCCTCTTTCCCTAATGGTGTGTAAATATCTCTCCCTGGTACTGTCTCACTGTCCCTTACACTCTGTCATCTTTCTCTCCCTCTTTCTCTCTTCCTGACACTATCTCCCTCCCTCCGTCTCTCCTCTTTCTCTCTGTCTCTCTCACTTTTCCTCTCTCTCTCCCTCTCCATCTTTCTCTCTCCGACACTATTTCTCTCCCTCCCTCTCCCTGACACTGTCTCTCTGTCCCTCCCCACACTCTCTCTCTTTGACACTGTCTCCCCCACTCTCTTCCTGACATTGTCTTTCTCTCTCTCTCTCTCTCTCTCTCTCTCTGTGACAGTCATCTCTTTCTGTCCCTCTTTCTCTATCCCTGGCACTCTCTCTCTCTATGTGACACTGTCTCTCCCTCTCTCCCTGAAGCTATGTAATATCTCTCCCTGGCACTGTCTCTCTGTCCCTAACACTGTCTCTTTCTCTTCCCCTGACACTGTATGTCTATCTCTCCCTGTCACTCCCTAACACTGTCTCTCTCACTGACACTACCTCTCTCTTGACACTGTTTCTCCCTCTCTTTCACTCTCTCCCTCTCTTTCTCTTTCCCTGACACTCTCATCTCTTTCTCCCTGACAACCTCTCGCTCACTTCTCTCTTTCACTCATTCCCTCTTTTCCATGAAACCCTCTCTCCCTCTCTCTCTTTCTCTCTCCCCCTGATATCCGCTTTTTTCTGTCTCACTCTCTCCTGCTACCCCTAAGGGGTATTATAGTAATAACAGCGGGGGGCAGGGGGGCCCTTTCAAAAATTTTCTATGGGAACAGCAAAGTTCTAGTTACGCCCCTGCCTCACATCGTCCAGCATCATCCGCCTCGTCACTGCCTATCCTCCCCTCCTCCCGCCTACCTCCGAATTTTTGCCGTACCACTGCCTATGGCCTGGGAGCCCATCATAGCTACTGCAGAACCACTGCCTGGCCGGAGAAACAATTCAGCCTCCTCCAGGAGACCTCCAGGTAACTGCTCTTCTGGGCACATCACATTCTGCTGATGATGATATACCTCTCTCTATCTTTCTCCATCTCTCTCTCACTGTCTCTCTCCATGAATCTCTCTGTCACTTTCCATGTCTCTTTCTCTCACCATGTCTTTCTCTCTCTTTCTATCTCTATCTCTCTCTCCATTTTTGTTATGAGGTACTGTATAACATAGAGGGGGCAACATTTAGCGATTTAGGGGCGCCAAACGGAAACTATATCTTGCCCCCCCCCCCCACCTAAAAACGTTCTGACGCCCCTGGGCCCAGGGGAACTGCAGGCGCTCAGAAGCAGGGGGCATTTGGAAGCTGCAGGCAATGGCAGGGGAGGTGGACACTGGCTGCTGCAGGAGCTGCAGGATCTCATTAGATCGGCAGTGGTGGCAGCAGCTGGGGTCGAGGCAGGCACTGGCGGGAGCTGCGGAACCGTGGCAGTGGAGGCAGCTGCAGACGAGTCAGGTACCGAGAGCTGCGGATCCTCGGCAGCGGGAGCAGCGGCAGGGTAGGTAGGCACTGGCAGCGGCAGGAGAGGGTGATGCCTCGTGTATGCATTTTAGTGTACTGTATGTGAGTACAGTATATACTATATAGAGAGCAGGCTGTGGCTCAGTTTATCAATGACTGACTTTTAAAAGACCCGGGAGTGCTGCGTGTTTATATATCCCTTTAAATTGTCTCTACTTCTCCGTACAGCCTAATTTTAATGAAGGAGGTATTGTTTCATCGCCCCCATGGGGGAGTATGTCAGCCTAGTGATTTTTTATCTGATGAGTGCAAGTGGCCAAGTTCCGCTAAATACGTCTAGCAAAATAGTGTGGAATAGATATATGAAAGGTTTCTAAATTGCTGTTTATATAATTTTCAATATTGATTTATCCTACCAAATGTCATTTATGAATTAATGTAAAGATAACAGTTGGTAAAGTGGAAGGTATTAATCCTGCTTTGACTTTGTGCCGTTAAATAGAGGGCATTAATTCAGTTCGTACACAGGTGTTGAAAGTACAAGGGAGGAAGGAGGTTAATAAATTATCGAAAGCATAGATATATTAAAGAAATAGATTATGGTAATCTGAAAAGGTCGGATGGGATTAATACCTTCTGTTATAGGTATTTGAAATTGTGATTTTGTACTGTCTATATGTTGCAAGTGAGATCTAATTGTATCCGAATGTGACACTAATTAGTGTAACCAATGGGAGATCATACATGTAAATAGGGGCCAGTGTATTATGGCCCGTTTATGGACAATGACCACATCCCCTAACGAAGACTGTGATTGGTCGAAACGCATTGGGAGTGGTTACCTACCGTGCATGTTGTGACATCACCCGCTGGGTCCGGAGCCGGTGTGAAAGACTGGGCAAGATGGAACACAACAGAGACGGTTTTTATTTTACCGTGTTTTGATCTTAAAACTTAAATGTATGTGGATATATATATGTTTTTATACTATAAAGTGTTTACTATTAAACTGACAAGTGCGCTCTCCTAATTCTTCCTAGCGTCAATACAGTTTGCTCCATTAGCCTGGAGCTGGATGCAGCTGCACTTGGGAGGTTTCTAAGGAGAAAATCTCTGTAATATACGGTCATCTTGCACAGAAATTTAACATTTACTGCTATATATATATATGTATATAGATAGTTATAGTGTGTATATACAGTGTATATATAAATAATATATATAAAGTATAGTCTGGGTGGCACTCGCTGTAGCCAAATTACAGTTCCCCGGTGCTCTCTGTAGGTCTCCCAAGTCAGGGATCCAATAATATAATCCATGTATTGGCAGCAGACGGGTAATAAAGATCATCACAATGCAGATATGCCATATCTGTGTTGTGACATCTTTATTAACCACGTGCTACCGATACATGAATTTATATATATATATATATATATATGTGTGTGTGTCATGTTCCTCTATCTATCTTTCTATCTATCTATCTATCTATCTATCTATCTATCTATCTATCTATCTATCTATCTATATATATCTATCTTATATGACCGTGTGTATATATATATATATATATAAATCACATTCCTGTATTTGGAAACCCCCCTTTGCAAATCCTGCATTTGCCCCTGGCCTCCCTTCCTGCTCCAACCAGCGAGTGTGGGCCCATCACTTCTGGTTCTGGTCCTCCATCCAGCAGCGTGTCTCAGTGTCTCCCAGCATCTATCATATGGATGTGTTTGATATTCTAATACTGCTAAAAAAGGTGGAGGATTATATGGGTGACAGCATCCAAGTAGGCATGTCAGACAGTCCGTATGTATACTGGCAGAGAAAAAAGGTAATTTGGAGGCCCTTGCACAAACTGGCTTTATTTTACCTAAGCTGCCCCCCCCCCCCTCCAGTGTGTACTCTGAAAGAGTGTTTAGTGCGGCCGGTAACCTTGTCAGCGATCGGCGTAGGAAGTTACTTCCACAAAATATGGAGAAGGTGATGTTCATCAAAATGAATGATAAATTCCTCCAGGAAGACCTTTACCAGCAATTGCCTCCAGAAAGTGCACAGGGACCTGTGATGGTGTATTCCAGTGGAGACAAATTAATACTTTGTGAGGATGAAGATGTACACACTGAAAGGGGTGAGGACTCAGAGGATGAGGATGACATTTTGCCCCTGTAGAGCCAGTTTGAGCAAGGAGAGATTAATTGCATCTTTTTTGTTGGGGGGGGGGGGGGGGGGGGGGTTAATTGCTTCTTTTTTTGTGAGGGCCCAAACAAACCAATCATTTCAGCCACAATCGTGTGGCAGACACTGTAGCTGAAAAGATTGGTTTGCTAAAGTGTGCATGTGCTTTTTATATAACATAATGGTGGTTGGGAGGGCCCAAGGACAATTCCATCTTGCACCTCTTTTTTTTCCTTTGCATTATGTGCTCTTTGGGGCCTAGTTTTTAAAACTGCCATCCTGTCTGCCACTGCAGTGCCACTACTAGATGGGCCAGGTGTTTGTGCCGCCCACTAGTGTCGCTTAGCTTAGTCATCCAGCAACCTCGGTGCAACCTTTTGGCCTAAAAACAATATTGTGAGGTGTTCAGTGTTCAGAATAGAGTGGAAATGAGTGGAAATTAATGTTATTGAGGTTAATAATACAGTAGGATCAAAATTACCCCCAAATTCTGTGATTTTAACTGTTTTATGCTTTTTCAAAAATCATCCAGATCCAAAACCAAAACCAAAGCCAAAACCCGAAAATGTGGTTTTGGCAAAACCAATCCAGATCCAAAACATGAGCGGAGATCCAGATCCAAAACTAAAACACAAAACCCGAAAAGTGTCCGCCGCACATCTCTAGTTATATCAGAACTAGAACTAATCTAACATCTATATTTTTTTTAAATTTACAAGTTCAAAATGTCAAGAAAATATGGTGACAATTTTTAGCGCTCTTTAGAACAGAATTTGGTGACAGCCTTCAAATGACAAAGAAAAGAATACCACTGTTCTTTCAAATACAGACTTCCAAAGACACAATATGTCAAAAGAGAATGGCGCTCCTTTCTGCTCGTTATGTTCCTCAAAAAGAAAAAAATGAACAAGTCATAGTGTAGTATATTCTAAATAAGCAATTCCACCTTAAGTGACAGAGAAGATTTTCAATATAGTGGTGTAGAGAATACCCTTTCACAAGCTGATTTTTTTTTATATATATGGGTGGAAAAAACAAGGCGCCTTCCAACCTGAATTATGAGGTTACTATATTAATTATATATCAAATTCCAGAACCGCCCACATAACTTTCATAAGCCTTCCTATCAAATTGCATCCACTCTTTACAGTCCACACATATCCTTGTGTATACATGCCTATTTCCCTATAGATTGTAAGCTTGCGGGCAGGGCCTTCCTACCTCTATGACTGTTTGTTATCACCCAGTTTGTTATTGTTATTTCCGATTGTAAAGCACAACGAAATTTGCTGCGCTATATAAGAAACTGTTAATAAATAAATAAATAATTTACAGCACAATTAAAAATGTTGTTTTAAAATTCACTCCAAAGAATCCTCATTTTCAGTTGAAAGCACTTTTTGGTAATATAATTACCTCCAGCAAATCCCCAAAATGAGGTTTGTGCACACAAATATCCAGAGTGGTAAATAGACAATCGGAAATTCTTCACACCCGTAGAAATCACCTTATGGTAATATAATTACCTATATATATCCCTCAACCAATGAGGTCTATGCATATGGATATTTCACCAGGCAGAAACAGGACACATAAATCTTCCTGAAAAGCAGATTCTTTTATTATGCTCCTCCAAATGTGGCATGTAAAAAAAGGATACTCAACATAGCATAACACTCTTTTTAATGAGGGTATCCACATAAAAAGCAGACAATTAAAATTATATTTAAAAAGGGGGATCCTAGTGAGTCGAAACGCCTACCAGATAACAAATGCTCAGTGCAAAAAGGCAAACTGAAAGTCCTCTTAGAGTCCCGTGTACTCCTATAGATGACTTTCTATAATTTATTACTATTATGACTGAAGGAGGATGTGCAGTGATGTACCAGTTCTGGCGGGCGCGTGGAGCGCAATGTGCGTTCCACGGGCCAAAAAGGATATGACGAAAGCGGAAGTGACGTCCTTCCGGAAACCCGTGGAACGCGACTTGCGTTCCGCGGCCACCTGTGTCGTATCTGTTATCAATTTGTTAATCACTGGGCCTTATAAAAATGGACACTTTGGGACTAGACAGACACCGGAAGCCTGAGGAAAGGAGACCGAAACGCATAGCTGATGACGGGGACCTTTTGAGAACTGGACGAACCTACCATCGGTGAGCAATACTGGATTACCACAAGGAGTAACCGGGACTCTAAGAGGACTTTCAGTTTGCCTTTTTGCACTGTAAAAAAAATACTGTAAAAAAATCTAGGGTGCAGTGAAAATAAATGAACACTGGCCCTGTTTTATATGCTGTAAAAAAAAATCTGGGGTGCAGTGAAGATCAATGTACACTGACCCTGTCCTGTATGTTGTAAAAAATCTGGGGTGCAGTGAAGATAAATGTACACTGGCCCTGTCTCACATGCTCTGAAAAATATGGGTACAGTGAAGATAAATGTACACTGGCCCCATCTTGTATGCTGTAAAAACTCTGGGTTGCAGTAAAAATAAATGTACACTGGCACTGTCTTTTATGCTGTAAAAATTCCGGGGTGCTGCTGTTAAACTAAATGTGCACTGGCCCTGTCTTGTATGCTGTAATAAATCTGGGGTGCAGTAAAATAAATGTACACTGGCCCTGTGTTATGTGCTGTAAAAAAATCTGGGGTGCAGTGAAGATAAATGTGCACTGGCCCTGTCTTGTATGCTGTAATAATTCAGGGGTGCAGTAAAATAAATATACACTGGCCCTGTCTTGTATGCTGCAAAATTTCATGGGTGCACTGAAAATAAATGTACCAGGCCCTGTCTTATATGCGCTAAAATATCTGGGTGCAGTGAAGATAAATGTACACTGGCCCCATCTTGTATGCTGTTAAAATCTGGTGTCCAGTGAAGAAAAATGTACACTGTCCCTGTCTTGTATGCTGTAAAAAAAAAAATCTGGGTTGCACTGAAAATAAATGTACACTGGTTCTGTCTTGTATGCTGCAAAAATTCAGGGGTGCAGCGAAAATAAATGTACACTGGCCCTGTCTTATATGCTCTAAAAATCTGGGTGCAGTGAAGATAAAGGTACACTGGCCCCGTCTTGTAGGCTGTAAAAATCTGGGGTGCAGTGATGATCAATGTACACTGTCCCTGTCTTGTATGCTGTAGAAAATAAATCTGGGTTGCAGTGAAAATAAATGTACACTGGCCCTGTCTTGTATGATGTAAAAATTCAGGGGTGCTGCTGTTAAACTACATTTGCACTTGCACTGTCTTGTATGCTGTAAAAAATCTTGGGTGCAGTAAAGATAAATGTACACTGGCTCTGTTTGATATACTGTAAAAAATCTGGGGGGCAGTGAAGATAAATGTACACTGGCCCTGTCTTGTATGCTGTAAAAATCTGGGGTGCAGTGATGATAAATGTACACTGTCCCTGTCTTGTATGCTGTAAAAAATCTGGGTTGCAGTGAAAATAAATATGCACTGGCCCTGTCTTGTATGATGTAAAAATTCAGGGGTGCTGCTGTTAAACTAAATGTGCACTGGCATTGTCTTGTATGTATTAAAAATATCTGGGGTGCAGTAAAGATAAATGTACACTGGTCCTGTCTTGTATGCTGTCAAAATCTGGGGTGCAGTGAAGATAAATGTACACTTGACCTGTCATATGATGTAAAATATCTGGGTTGCAGTGAAAATAAATGTACACTGGCCCTATCGTTTATGCTGTAAAAATTCAGAGGTGCTGCTGGTAAAATAAATGTGCACTGGCCCTGTCTTGTATGCTGTAACAAATCTGGGGTGCAGTGAAATAAAGGTACACTGGCCCTGTCTTAAATGCTGTAAAACAAAATCTGGGGTGCAGTGAAGATAAATGTACACTGCCCTGTCTTGTAGGATTTAAAAAATCTGGGGTGCAGTATAGATAAATGTACACTGGCCCTGTCTGGTATGCTGTAAAAAATCTGGAGTGCATTGAAAATAATGTACACTAGCCCTATCTTATATGTTCTAAAAAAAATCTGGGGTGCAGTGAAGATAAATGTACACTGGCCTTGTCTTGTATGCTGTAAAAATCTGGGGTGCAGTTTAGATAAATGTATACAAGCCCTGTCTTGTATGCTGAACTAAAAAATCTGGAGTGCAGTGAAGACAAATGTACACTAGCCCTGTCTTGTATGCTGTAAAAATCTGGGGTGTAGTAAAGATAAATGTACACTGGCCCGTCTTGTATGCTGAAAAAAAATCTGGGGTACAGTGAAAACAAATGTTCACTGGCCCTGTCTTATATGCTGTAAAAAATCTGGGGTGCAGTGAAGATAAATGTACCCTGTCCCTGTCGTGTCTGCTGTAAAAAATCTGGAGTGCTGTGAAAATAATTTTACACTGGCCTTGTCTTTTATGCTGTAAACATTCAGGGGTGCTGTTGTTAAAATAAATGTACACTGGCCCTGTCTTTTATGCTGTAAAAATTCAGGGGTGCTGCTGTTAAAATAAATGTACACTGGCCCTGTCTTGTATGCTGCAAAAATACAGGGGTGCTGTTGTTAAAATAAAAGTACACTTGCCCTGTATGCTGTAAAAATACAAGGGTGCTGTTGTTAAAATAAAAGTACACTGGCCCTGTATGCTGTAAAAATACAGGGGTGCTGCTGTTAAAATAAAAGTACACTGGTCATGTATGCAGAAAATACAGGGGTGCTGCTGTTAAAATAAAAGTACACTGGTCATGTATGCAGTAACACTACAGGGGTGTTGTTGTTAAAATAAAAGTACACTGGCCCTGTATGCTGTAAAAATACAGGGGTGCTGCTGTTAAAATAAAAGTACACTGGCACTGTATGCTGTAAAAATACAGGGCTGCTGCTGTTAAAATAAAAGTACACTGGTCCTGTATGCTGTAAAATACAGCAGTTCTGCCTTGTATGGGGTGCTGCCCCTCTGCCCTATCAGTCCAGGAGTACTGCCCCTCTGCCCTATCAGTCCAGGGGTGCTGTTGACTGTATGCTGTGCTGTGTAATTCTCCATGGGTGCTGCCTATGCTGTATAAATCCAGGTGTGCTGCTGTATAATTCCTGGGGTGCTGCTGTACTTGTTCCTAGGTTTAAATGAAAGCCTAGAGCAGATATGAAACAAGCTTCAACATCACAAACAGATTTGTGAAAACATAGCCGCAAAGGTTGAAATGGAAATTGCTATTTTGCTAAATGTTTTTTAATAAATTGGGGCGATACCACATTTGTGGCCAAAGTCAGTGTGACTCAGAAGAGACTGAATCATAATCCAGCGCAACTGCCAGATCGGTAAAAGTTAGATTTTCTGCCGGAGCATTAGAAAGAAGTTCTTCTCAATTAATTCATGTTATGGACTCACTCAAATGAATGGCTCCAATTAGTCAACCTTAATTTGGATCTATTATCGATGTTCCACATTTTGGTACTATTTATTTAGAAGATGCACATTTGTTGTACAGGGATCTTCTTTTCCTAAGGGCTATGTAGGGTTATCGCAAGACCACGTGGTGTTAGAAGAACAGAGTTTCAATGATCTCGCATTGCATCAGCTTTCCATTATACTGTAGCACTAGCTCGGCCAGGAGCTCCTGTGATGCACAAACATTTACTGGATAAGGCCCAGTATGGAGTCTCATGGGGGCTTACAGTCAGGAAGATGCCTGGCTTGCCAGGCTGAGGCATGCTGTGGACACAGATTTTAGCATTGCTTCCTCCCACAATCTCATTGATAGTATGAAAGTATTTTCGACTGTAGAGTGGTAAGCTCCACTAGAGCAGGGGCTTAATAACAAAAAAACTCACTGCACAGTCATGCTTAGTACTGTACCGAACCCACCCAAACTCAACTTGCCCCATCCAGGGCTGCTGTGGGGGCTAAGGAGGGGCTGTTAAAACATCTAAGGGGCTGCTTTATTTAAAAATTAAATATAAAAAAAATTAACAAGACACACAGGTATGCTCACATACAGTGCTGTAACTAGACATTTTAGCGCTGTGTGCAAGAAACAGCATTGGTGCCCCCCCTAACGTAAACTGGCGACAGTGCGCGCCATAGGCGCGCTCAAAAAAGAAGTGGGTGTGGCTTCACGGGAAAGGGGTGTGGCCACAAAATAATAGCAATTCATACTACAGTGCACAGTAGTCTCCATTATTCAAATTACGCCGCACAGTAGCGCCACTACACCAGGTAGAGACCCTTTTACACATTACGGCAGACAGCGTCCTCTTTTTACACATTACGGCAGACAACGACCCTCTTTTTACACATTACGGCAGACAGCGTCCTCTTTTTACACATTACAGCAGACAGTGTCCCCTTTTTTACACATTACGGCAGACAGCGTCCCTTTTTTACACATTACGGCAGACAGCGTCCCCCTTTTTTACACATTACGGCAGACAGCGTCCCTTTTTTACACATTACGGCAGACAGCGTCCCCCTTTTTTACACATTACGGCAGACAGAGTCCCCCTTTTTTACACATTACGGCAGACAGCGTCCCCCTTTTTTACATATTACGGCAGACAGCGTCCCCCTTTTTTACACACTACGGCAGACAGCGTCCCCCTTTTTTACACATTATGGCAGACAGCATGCACTTTTTTTACACATTATGGCACACAGAGTCAGATAGTGTTTGGGCATCTAGCAAGGGATCCGGTCTGAAGATCGACAGTGTCTAGGTCGACCACTATAGGTCGACAGTCACTAGGTCGACATGGATGGAAGGTCGACAGGGTTTCTAGGTTGACATGTGCTAGGTCGACAGGTCTAAAGGTCGACATGAGTTTTTCACATTTCTTTTCTTTTTTTGAATTTTTTCATACTTAACGATCCACGTGGACTACGATTGGAACGGTAAAGTGTGCCGAGCGAAGCGGTAGCGGAGCGAAGGCACCATGCCATAAGCATGGCGAGCGAAGCGAGCCATGTGAGGGGACGCGGTGCACTAATTTGGGATCCCGGTCACTCTACGAAGAAAACTACACAAAAAAAAAAAATCCTCATGTCGACCTTTAGACCTGTCGACCTAGCACATGTCGACCTAGAAACCATGTCGACCTTACATCCATGTCGACCTAGTGACTGTCGACCTATAGTGGTCGACCTAAACATTGTCGATCTAGACACTGTCGATTTGATGAACCACACCCATCTAGCAAGTATGACCTACAGTATTGTATGTAGGATCAGTATTAAAGTCAGTATCAGTAATGAGCAGCATCACCTAGAAACATTTTCATATGGTACATATGGGGATATCCCCTTCATTTTACAGGCATATACCTATTATATTAGTATTATATTTATTTTCATTTGAATTGAAGTATTTTATATTCAAATATTTAACTTATTTTTTTGCGGTAGAGTTTGGTATATAGATTTGTGTGTGACAGTGATTATATAGAACAATTGGCCCATCATCAGTTGATGATAGATACCTCTATACCTGTGTCTACTCAGCGCCAGCACTGTTTCTCTGTATTTTGCAACTCTCTCATTTGTTGAAAGTGGGGACCCTCCACAGATCAGAGTGGGCAGCAGAACACACACACACACACACACACACACACACACACACACACACACACACACACACACACACACACACACACAGACACACACACACACACACACACACACACACACACACACACACACACACACACACACACACACATGCAACACACCACACACACTGCCACATACACAACACACACACCCCATCCCAAACACTAAGCTAGTGTGCCCTCCTGTATGCACTCTGTCACTGCGCATGTAGTCTCCCCTGTCAATCACCTCTTCCAATTTCACCTGGTGCTCCCGAGTCTCCTCACCGCTAAATAGCTTGAGCGGCCTCGGCGGCAGCAGCTGTGCGGCGGTGGGATGAAGGGCGGGTGTCCGTGCAGGAGACAGGAAGCAGGACTGTGAGGAGGCAAGTGACGCTGCCGGCAAACCCCTCCCTTACCACTGCACTGAGCTAATGAGCAGGAATCTTGTGGGCGGCAGCGGCTTCAGCTGGACGCAGGTGGCGCCGCCGCCATCAGCGGGAGGCAGGCGGCGCCGCCAGCGGGAGGCAGGCAGCGGCGCCGCCCTAAACAGTTAATCTGCAGCCGTGATGCTCGATGGTGCGCCCTCAGTGCATTTGCGCTGTGGGCAACGCACCATCGGCACACACCTAGTTACGGCACTGCTCACATACGTGTAACTGGGACACACAGGTATGCTCACATGCATGTAACTGGGACACACAGCCAGGGCCGGTGCAGGGGTGTTCGGCGCCTCCCTGCAAACTATAAATTTGCGCCCTCCCTCCCATACTTAATAAAGGGATAGTGCGCACCGAAGTCGCATGCCGCAAGAAGCGGGTGGGGTGTGGCCACACAATAGTACCAATTAAAATTACTCTAGAAAGTAGCACAATCTTGTTCACATTACACCGCACACTGGGGGTCATTCTGACCCGTTCGCATGCAGCGTTTTTTTGCTGCGGTGCGAGCGGGTCGGAACTGCGCATGCGCGCCAGATGCATTGCGCATGCCATCGCCGGGAAGCGACGCCACCAGCGAGAAATGTGATCGCATTAGCGATCGCAAGAAGACGGACAGGCAGGAGGCGTTCCGGGGCAGATACTCACCGTTTTCTAGGCGTGGTGGGTCCCACGCATGGAGGGCGGATGTCTGACGTCACACATCATCGCTGGATCCGTCGCACTGGTGAGTAGCTGCAGGGCTGGTCTTGTTGTGCTTTAAACTTTTTTAGCATAGCAGGGCTGCACAAGCGATCGCAGCCCTGCTATGCTAAAATACACTCCCCCACAGATATGAGATAGATAGATAATAGGCAGATAGATAGATAGATAGATAGATAGATAAATAATAGACAAACACACAGATAAATGATAGATAGATAGATAGATAGATAGATAGATAGATAGATAGACAGACATACAATCACACATACAAAGAAAACATATAGGGGTGTGGCTTCATGGGGAAGGGGTGTGGCCACAAAATAATACCAATTCATATTACGGTAGTCTCCATTATTCAGATTACGCCACACAGTAGCGCCACTACACCAGGTAGAACCCCTTTTACACATTACGGCAGCCAGTCCCTCTTTTTACACATTACGGCAGCCAGTCCCCCTTTTTACACATTACGGCAGACAGCGTCCCCCTTTCTACATATTACGGCAGACAGCGTCACCTTTTTACACATTAGGTAGACCGCGTCCCCTTTTTACACATTACAGCAGACAACGTCCCCTTTTTACTAGTGATGAGCGGATTCGGTTTTACTCGGTTTTACTCGGTTCTCAAAACCGAATCTTATTGGCTCACTGATGTCACGTGTTTTGGATAGCCAATAAGATTCAGTTTTGAGAACCGAGTAAAACCGAGTAAAACCGAATCCGCTCATCACTACTTTTTACACATTACGGCAGTCAGTGTCCCCTTTTTACACATTACGGCAGCCAATCCCCCTTTTTACACATTACGGCAGACAGCGTCCCTTTTTACACATTAGGTAGACCGCGTCCCCTTTTTACACATTACGGCAGACAGCGTCCCCCTTTTTACACATTACGGCAGACAGCATCCCCCTTTTTACACATTACGGCAGACCGCGTCCCCTTTTTACACATTACGGCAGTCAGTGTCTCCTTTTTACACATTACGGCAGTCAATGTCCCCTTTTTACACATTACGGCAGACAGCATCCTCTTTTTACACATTACGGCAGACAACGCCCTCCTTTTAAACATTAGATAGATAGATAGATAGATGGATAGATGATAGATAGATAATAGACAGACACATAGATAGATAGATAGATAGATAGATAGACAGACAATCACACATAAAAAGAAAACTCACTTTAGTTCCTCTGTACTGTTCTCGGGCAGTCTCTCTTTTGTTCCTGATCCTGAGTCCTGTCAGGTAATGAGATGGCTCCGTCCATAGGGATGGGGGCATCTAGTGGCTCCTGGCGGTACTGCAGTCAGCAGTGACTGCAGCTCTTAGCTTCCGAAGTCGTCCTTTGCTGGTCCCACCCCCACACCTCCCCTTACTAGCGTCACAGCGCTGTCACAGGACGGGAGGAGGTGGGGCTGGAGTGGGGGGACAGAAGTTCCGCGATCCAGGCTGCCGTTGCTTGTACAGTGATAGGCGCAGCGGCAGCCGGCAACAACAGCACACAGTGAAGGGATGCAGTGTAGGGACAGCGCCTCTCCTGCCTGGCGCCTACCTGCACTGCATCCCTTCGCTGAGCGGGTTCTGCCGGCTCTGCACACAGCTATGCTCACATGCGTGTAACTGGGAGCTGTGAAAAGCAAAAATAAGGCATCTGCCACAAAATATGTAAATAAAAATGAAAAAAAAATTGAAAAAAAGAAACCCAAGATATTTTCACAAAATAAGTCTCCAGACTCCGTGGAGGGGAAAATATCCAATCTTGATACTCTGGTATACACCAGTTTGTTTGCATCCCAGCATTAAATCCGAGATTATCTTAATCCCTCAACATGGAGAAGGGATTACAAATTTGGAGGCTTTGGCCCCTAGTTTTTCAGTTTGTCCAGTAATGTGGTAATTATACACTGCTCAAAAAAATAAAGGGAACACTAAAATAACACATCCTAGATCTGAATGAATGAAATATTCTTATTAAATACTTTGTTCTTTACATAGTTGAATGTGCTGACAACAAAATCACACAAAAATTATCAATGGAAATCAAATTTATTAACCCATGGAGGTCTGGATTTGGAGTCACACTCAAAATTAAAGTGGAAAAACACACTACAGGCTGATCCAACTTTGATGTAATGTCCTTAAAACAAGTCAAAATGAGGCTTAGTAGTGTGTGTGGCCTCCACGTGCCTGTATGACCTCCCTACAATGCCTGGGCATGCTCCTGATGAGGTCACGGATGGTCTCCTGAGGGATCTCCTCCCAGACCTGGACTAAAGCATCCGCCAACTCCTGGACAGTCTGTGGTGCAACATGGCGTTGGTGGATGGAGCGAGACATGATGTCCCAGATGTGCTCAATTGGATTCAGGTCTGGGGAATGGGCGGGCCAGTCCATAGCATCAATGCCTTTGTCTTGCAGGACCTGCTGACACACTCCAGCCACATGAGGTCTAGCATTGTCTTGCATTAGGAGGAACCCAGGGCCAACCGCAGCAGCATATGGTCTCACAAGGGGTCTGAGGATCTCATCTCGGTACCAAATGGCAGTCAGGCTACCTCTGGCGAGCACATGGAGGGCTGTGCGGCCCCACAAAGAAATGCCACCCCACACCATTACTGACCCACTGCCAAACCGGTCATCCTGGAGGATTTTGCAGGCAGCAGAACATTCTCCTAGGCGTATCCAGACTGTCATGTCTGTCACATGTGCTCAGTGAGAACCTGCTTTCATCTGTGAAGAGCACAGGGCACCAGTGGCGAATTTGCCAGTCTTGGTGTTCTCTGGCAAATGCCAAATGTCCTGCACGGTGTTGGGCTGTAAGCACAACCCCCACCTGTGGACGTCGGGCCATCGGGCCATCCTGTCTTGCACTGCAGTGACACTCTTAGATGGGCCAGGTGTTTGTGCCGCACACTTGTGTTGCTTAGCATAGTCATCCAGCGACCTCGGTGCAACCTTTTGGCCTAAAAACAATATTTTGCGGTGTGAGGTGTTTAGAATAGACTGGAAATGAGTGGAAATGAATGTTATTGAGGTTAATAATACGGTAGGATCGAAATTACCCCCAAATTCTGTGTTTGTAGCTGTTTGTATGTATTTTAAAAAACATCATCCAATTCAAAACCAAAACCCGAAAAGGGTGGTTTTGGCAAAACCAATCCAGATACGAAACCAAATCACAAAACCCGAAAAGTTTCCGCCACACATCTCGAATATATATATATATATATATATATATATAGATAAAAAGTATATGCGCTGATCCACCCAGTCCAAGTCTGTATCAGAGTTAATTAGATGCTCCTGAAGAAATCCTCACTGGACACAACAAATCCTCTGCAGCCTCCTCAAGATGTGAGCCGTACCACGGGCTCAATGGATTACATGCAGAAAAAACAAATGAGGGGCGCGGAGTATAAGTAAAGTGCTTCAACAGTTACTTTAATTGTAGTACATAGATACATACATATCAGAAACTGAGCCGTTTATACGAAACTGATATGTATGTATCTATACTCCGCGCCCCTCATTTGTTTTTTCTGCATATATATATATATATATATATATATATATAAAATTTATTTTTTAAACTTTTTTTTCTTTCTGGTGTAAGTATAGTAGGTACAGGGGGTGCCCTTTGTGTATGGCCCAGAGTCTTAGAGGGCCTGCCTACGGGGCCCATCTTCCCTGCACCCAGCTGACATCAGCCTCAGTGACACTGTACTATGGCCCTCATTCCGAGTTGATCGCTCGCAAGGCGAATTTAGCAGAGTTGCTCACGCTAAGCCTACGCCTACTGGGAGTGTATCTTAGCTTCTTAAAATTGCGACCGATGTATTCGCAATATTGCGATTACAAACTACTTAGCAGTTTCAGAGTAGCTTCAGACTTACTCGGTATCTGCGATCAGGCTACCTCTGGCGAGCACATGGAGGGCTGTGCGGCCCCACAAAGAAATGCCACCCCACACCATTACTGACCCACTGCCAAACCGGTCATCCTGGAGGATTTTGCAGGCAGCAGAACGTTCTCCTAGGCGTATCCAGACTGTCATGTCTGTCACATGTGCTCAGTGAGAACCTGCTTTCATCTGTGAAGAGCACAGGGCACCAGTGGCGAATTTGCCAGTCTTGGTGTTCTCTGGCAAATGCCAAATGTCCTGCACGGTGTTGGGCTGTAAGCACAACCCCCACCTGTGGACGTCGGGCCATCGGGCCATCCTGTCTTGCACTGCAGTGACACTCTTAGATGGGCCAGGTGTTTGTGCCGCACACTTGTGTTGCTTAGCATAGTCATCCAGCGACCTCGGTGCAACCTTTTGGCCTAAAAACAATATTTTGCGGTGTGAGGTGTTTAGAATAGACTGGAAATGAGTGGAAATGAATGTTATTGAGGTTAATAATACGGTAGGATCGAAATTACCCCCAAATTCTGTGTTTGTAGCTGTTTGTATGTATTTTAAAAAACATCATCCAATTCAAAACCAAAACCCGAAAAGGGTGGTTTTGGCAAAACCAATCCAGATACGAAACCAAATCACAAAACCCGAAAAGTTTCCGCCACACATCTCGAATATATATATATATATATAGATAAAAAGTATATGCGCTGATCCACCCAGTCCAAGTCTGTATCAGAGTTAATTAGATGCTCCTGAAGAAATCCTCACTGGACACAACAAATCCTCTGCAGCCTCCTCAAGATGTGAGCCGTACCACGGGCTCAATGGATTACATGCAGAAAAAACAAATGAGGGGCGCGGAGTATAAGTAAAGTGC
The DNA here is from genome assembly GCF_028390025.1 of Pseudophryne corroboree. NCBI lineage: Eukaryota > Metazoa > Chordata > Amphibia > Anura > Myobatrachidae > Pseudophryne > Pseudophryne corroboree. The sequence goes on from NC_086449.1 coordinate 395,574,980, forward strand.
TTCAACAGTTACTTTAATTGTAGTACATAGATACATACATATCAGAAACTGAGCCGTTTATACGAAACTGATATGTATGTATCTATACTCCGCGCCCCTCATTTGTTTTTTCTGCATATATATATATATATATAAAATTTATTTTTTAAACTTTTTTTTCTTTCTGGTGTAAGTATAGTAGGTACAGGGGGTGCCCTTTGTGTATGGCCCAGAGTCTTAGAGGGCCTGCCTACGGGGCCCATCTTCCCTGCACCCAGCTGACATCAGCCTCAGTGACACTGTACTATGGCCCTCATTCCGAGTTGATCGCTCGCAAGGCGAATTTAGCAGAGTTGCTCACGCTAAGCCTACGCCTACTGGGAGTGTATCTTAGCTTCTTAAAATTGCGACCGATGTATTCGCAATATTGCGATTACAAACTACTTAGCAGTTTCAGAGTAGCTTCAGACTTACTCGGTATCTGCGATCAGTTCAGTGCTTGTCGTTCCTGGTTTGACGTCATAAACACACCCAGCGTTCGCCCAGACACTCCCCCGTTTCTCCGGCCACTCCTGCGTTTTTTCCGGAAACGGTAGCGTTTTTATCCACACGCCCCTAAAACGCCGTGTTTCCGCCCAGTAACACCCATTTCCTGTCAATCACACTACGATCGCCGGAGCGAAGAAAAAGCCGTGAGTAAAAATACTATCTTCATGGTAAAATTACTTGGCGCAGTCGCAGTGCGATTATTGCGCATGCGTACTAAGTGGAATTTCACTGCGATGCGATGAAAATTACCGAGCGAACGACTCGGAATGAGGGCCTGAATACAGAAAGGGGCTGCTGTCCCTCTCTACCAGCCTGCCACCTTGCAATGAATTGCATGCAGCAAATTTGTTTGGCAGAACACAGGGGGAAGAAGAAAATGCCTGGGGTTGAGCGAGGTATTTAAGAAGCCTGCAATGTGAACTGAGGGCACTATAATGTGGCCTAATGTGAACTAGAGGGATTATGGCATATGAAATAGAGGGCACTGTTTTGCATAATTTGAAATGCGGTCAATACAGTGTGGCATAATATGAACTGGGGCAATACAGGTGTCTCTCTAGAAGCATTGGGGCCCATTCAAAATGTTACCAAAGGGCCCACAAAGTTCTAATTATGCTGCTGCCTATAGGAATATTTCCATCCCCATTGTAGCTGCAACACTCCAACAACAATTTAAGGATTTACGTAAATGTATTTCCATATTACAGTACATATAGATTTATGCTACTTTTCTTGACCTTGCAAAGATTGGCTGCAGAGCTACACAGCAGGAATAGCAAAGCAGATAACAAAATACTGCTACTGGTGACGAAAGACAAGGCTGATAAATTGTACAGATATGCTCCTCCCCTCTGAGCAGGTTCAAGAATCTCAGGTACGTGGCATTGAGGAGTGATTAATGAGGCCTACCACAGCACTGTCACACAAGTTGTCATATAAATAAAACCAACAGTTTTCACACACTGACCTCAAGCCTTCACAACAAAAACGGTACACTACAGAAATAACCACATTACTCATTTTGAGTTCTACATGTTTTATACATACTGGGGTTGGCTGTTTTTTTTAACTCTTTGTTTTACAATTTGCCTACTAACATTACAAATACTCATACAGAGCATTAGTAAAAGGCATCTTGTGAGATACACACATCATTTCTGGCCCACTTCAAGGAACAACTTGCCAAGAAGTAAAAATAGGATTTTAAATATCTACCGGTAAATCCTTTTCTCGTAGTCCATAATGGATATTTGGGACACATTAGTACGATAGGTATAGATGGGGTCCAAAGGAGCCAGTGCACTTTAAATTTCTTGCACTGGGTGTGCTGGCTCCTCTTCTCTATGCCCCCTCTTACAGGCAGTTATAGGTGAAACAGTGCCCGAAGTAGAAAGGACATACTTGAGAGAAGGAACATAACAACGAGAAGTGTGGTGAGATTTATACACCAGCACACCATAACACAACTGGGCCAGCAACAGCTGGCAACATAAACAGCAACGGCTGAACATGTAACACCTAACAGAGAACCTGCAGAAAGTCACTGCACAGAGGGGGTGTGGTATGGAAGCTAGATAGTAACTAGGTTGACAGTGTCTAGGTCGACCACTATTGGTCGACAATACCTAGGTCGACAGGGTTTTTAGGTCAACATGGTCTAGGTTGACAGGTCAAAAGGTCGACATGAGTTTTTTTTTTGGGTGATATTTTCTTCGTAGAGTGACCGGGAACCCCAATAAATGCACCGTGTCCCCTCAGGCAAGGTGCCTCGCTGCACTTGGCACAGGTTACCATTCCTAATTGTAGTCCACGTGGATCGTTAAGTATGAAAAGGTTCAAAAAAAAGAAAAAAATCATGAAAAACACGTCGACCTAGAGACCCTGTCGACCTAGTTACTGTCGACCAATAGTGGTCGACCTATATAGTGTCGACCTAGTTACTGTTGACCTAGAGACCGGATCCCCACAGAGGCGGGCGCGCAATATCCCTTATGGACTACAAGAAAAGGATTTGCAAGTAGGTATTTCAAATCCTATTTTCTCTAGTATCCATAAGGGATATTGGGGAAGCATTAGTACGATGGGACTGTCCCAAAGCTTCCAGAATGGGTGGGAACGTGCGGAGACATCTGCAGCACCTCCTGCCCAAACTGGGTATCCTCTTTTGCCAGGGTATCAAACTTGTAGAACTTCACAAAGGTGTTCTTCCCCGACCAGGTAGCCACTCGGCACAGTTGCAGGGCCAAGACACCACGGGCAGCCGCCCAGGAAGACCCCATCGATCTTGTAGAGTGGGCCTTCAGAGACTGTGGAACAGGTAAGGTTGCCGAAACATAGGCCTGATGGATAGTAAGCCTAATCCAATGAGCAATGGACTGCTTAGAAGCAGGGCAACCCTTTTTCTGTGCATCATATAGCCCGAAAAAGGAATCTGTCTTTCTGATCCGAGCCATCCTCTTGACATAGATCTTCAAGGCTCACACAGCATCCAATGCCTCAGGAGGAGCAGAAGCGCCAGAACTGGACGGTACCACAATAGGTTGATTTAAATGAAATACGGAGACTACCTTCGGCAGGAACTGCTGTCTAGTCCTGAGCTCCGCTCTGTTCTCGTAAAAGACCAAGTAAGGACTTTTTCACGATAAGGCCCCCAATTCCGAGACATACCTATCTGAATCCAGGACCAGTAACATCACTGTCTTCCACGTGAGGTACTTGTTTTCCACCATCATCAGAGGTTCAAACCAGGAGGAATGCAGAAATCGTAACACCACATCCAAATCCCAAGGTGCCGTAGGCGGCACAAACAGAGGTTGTATGCAAGAAGGTCTGAACTTCAGGCAGGCAGTATAGCCAACTTCTTTTGGAAGAAGATTGAAAGAGCTGAAATTTGGACCTTAATGGATCCCAGCTGTAAGCCTTTATCCACTCCAGACTGCAGGAAATGAAGGAATCTTCCCAAGTGAAATTCGGCAGATGGATATGGGCATTCCTCGCACCAGGAGACAGATATCCGCCAGATATTCTGATAGTGTTTTGATGTCACAGGTTTCCTGGATTGCACCATAGTGGCAATGACCTTTTTGGAAAGTCTCTTGTGAGCTAGGATGTTCCTCTCAACTTCCATGCCATCAAACAAAGCCGCCGTAAGTCCGGGTAGATGAACGGACCTTGCTGAAGAAGATCGCTTCTTAGTGGTAGAGGCCAAGGGTCTTCTATGGACATGCCCAGAAGATCCGCATACCACGCTCTCCGGGAACAATCCGGGGCAAGCAGAATTGCTTGTACTCCTTGATGCCGGATCCTCTTGAGCACCTTTGGGATCAACGGAATTGGAGGAAATACGTAGACCAGCTGGTAAGGCCAAGGTGACGTCAGTGCATCCACTGCGCATGCCTGAGGGTCTCTGGTTTGCGAGCAATAGCAGCAAAGTTTCTTGTTGAGGCGAGACGCCATCATGTCAATCTGGGGACAACCACACCTGTCAATGATCTGTTGAAACACCTGAGGACGTAGGTCCCACTCCCCTGAGTGGAGATTGTGGCGACTCAGGAAGTCTGCTTCCCAGTTGTCCACTACTGGAATGAAGATTGCGGACAGTGCTCTTGCATTTCTTTCCACCCAGAGGAGTATTCTTGATACTTCTCGCATGCAGTCCGACTGTACCTGATTTGCCTGATCCTGGAGCAGAAGGGAGGCCTGAATCAGGGCATTGTAGATAGCCCAAAGTTCCAGGGTGTTGATCGGAAGTAGGGCCTCTTGGGAAGACCACCTGCCCTGGAACTGCACCCCTTGGTTGACAGCCCCCCATAATCTCAGACTCCCCTCCATCGGGAGAAGAACCCAATTCTGAATCCCGAAGCGTCGACCTTCCTGGAGATTGGAAGACTGCAGGCACCACAGGAGTGAAATCCTGGCCCAGGGTGATAGTTGAATCATCCGGTGCATCTGAAGAAGGAAACCGGACCACTTGTTCAGGATGTCCAGTTGAAAGGGTCTGGCATGGAACCGTCCATACTGAATGGCCTTGTACTAGGCTACCATTTTTCCCAACAATCTTATGCAAAGATGAATGGAAACTTGAGTCGATCGGAGAACCATGCAAACCATTTCCTGAAGAGTTCTCACTTTGTCCTCTGGGAGGAAAACTTTCTGCGATACAGTATCCAGTAGCATTCCCAGAAACAGGAGCTGCTGAGATGGCTCCAGGTGGGACTTCTGTAGATTGAGGATCCACCCGTGGTGTGACAGAAGGTGTATAGTGCGATCTATATGGAGCAGTAGGAGCTCCCTGGAACTCGCTTTTATCAGAAGATCGTCCAGGTAAGGGACCACATTAACCCCCTGGACCCTGAGCTGGAACATCATTTCCCGCCATCACCTTCGTGAGCACCCTTGGAGCTGTAGACAGGCCAAAGGCTAATGCCTAGAACTGGTAGTGATAGTTCAGCAGGGCAAACCTCAGGTAGGCCTGATGAGGAGGCCAAATTGGGATGTGGAGGTAGGTGTCCTTAATTAGTGCCGTAACTAGACATTTTAGCACTGTGTGCAAGAAACGGCATCGGCGCCACCCCCAACGTAAACCGGCAGCAGTGCGCACCGTAGGCGCGCGCAAAAAATATGGGGGCGTGGCTTCACGGGAAAGTGATGTGGCCACAAGATAATACCAATTCATACAATGGTGCACAGTAGTCTCCATTATTCAAATTACACCGCACAGTAGCGCCACTACACCAGATAGTGCCCCTTTTTCACATTACGGCAGACAGCGTCCCTTTTTACACATTATGGCAGACAGCGTTCCCTATTTTACACATTATGGCAGACAGCGTCCCCTATTTTACACATTACGGTTGACAGCGTCCCCTTTTTTAAACATTACGGCAGACAGCGTCCCCTTTTTTACACATTACGGTAGACAGCGTCCCCTTTTATACACATTACGGCAGACAGCATCCCCTTTTTACACATTACGGCAGACAGCGTCCCCTTTTTACTAGTGATGAGCGGGTTCGGTTCCTCGAAATCCGAACCCCCACGGACTTCACCCATTTTACACGGTTCCGAGGCAGACTCGGATCCTCCCGCCTTGCTCGGTTAACCCGAGCGCGCCCGAACGTCATCATCCCGCTGTCGGATTCTCGCGATATTCGTATTCTGTATAAGGAGCCGCGCGTCGCCGCCATTTTCACTCGTGCATTGGAGATGATAGGGAGAGGACGTGTAGCGTTCTCTCAGTTTCTGTGCTCAGTGTGCTGCAAATATCTGTGCTCAGTGTGCTGCAAATATCTGTGCTCAGTGTGCTTGCAAATATCTGTGCTCAGTGTGCTGAAAATATCTACGTTCTCTGCCTGAAAAACACTCCATATCTGTGCTGCATTGTAGTATATAGTAGGAGGACAGTGCAGAATTTTGCTGACCACCAGTATTATATAGCAGTACGGTACAGTAGTCCACTGCTCTACCTACCTCTGTGTCGTCAAGTATACTATCCATCCATAAAAGATATATTTGTATCAATTGCTTGATACAAGTTCTGGCGCTATGATAGTGCTGGTTCTCTAAGCTGCTGTTAGAGTGAGAGACAGTCAATCTCTCATAGACTAGAAATACAACGTGTAAAACATAAAAACAGCGCTAATGATAAATCTAAAAAACAGGTGTTTCCTTAAGATAAATCACATATGTTTAATATTACTCAACATACATATAGATTAAAAAATTATCTCACAAATGTGAACCAATATAAATAGAGCCTCTAAAGCCAGTCTCTGACCACCAACATTTGGGTATAAATAAGCACACCTATTGGTAATAGTAATGTCCCTGTGACCAGTCACAATATCATCAGGATCCTTAGTCTTAAATATGCAGGTATGTCCAATCTTGTAGTATAATTACCAAGATTTCAGTGGATCGGCCGGGTATCCCACCTAGCAAGGGTCCAGAGGCTGTCTCCGATCCGACGCAGATGTTTGGTGGTTTTCCCTCTATTAATTTTCCACGTCCATAGATTGAAGAGTGTCCAAGATGGTGATGACTGCAATGGTATCCTGAAGGTGGCTTTAAAGTGTCAGGGTCAGGGCTGGTTCCCTTATGCGTTTCGCTGGCATTTGGCAGCTTTATCAAAGGTCTATATACTATCCATCCATACCTGTGCTGCATTTTAGTTGTGCGCAGTATATATAGTAGGAGGACAGTGCAGAATTTTGCAGACCACCAGTATATATATAGCAGTACGGTACAGTAGTCCACTGCTTTGCCTAGCTCTGTGTCGTCAAGTATGCTATCCATACATACCTGTGCTGCATTTTAGTTGTGCGCAGTATATATAGTAGGAGGACAGTGCAGAATTTTGCTGACCACCACTTTATATATAGCAGTACGGTACAGTAGGCCATTGCTATTGATATATTACTGGCATATAATTCCACACATTAAAAAATGGAGAACAAAAATGTGGAGGGTAAAATAGGGAAAGATCAAGATCCACTTCCAACTCGTGCTGAAGCTGCTGCCACTAGTCATGGTCGAGACGATGAAATGCCATCAACGTCGTCTGCCAAGGCCGATGCCCAATGTCATAGTAGAGAGCATGTAAAATCCAAAAAAACAAAAATTCAGTAAAATGACCCAAAAATCTAAATTAAAAGCGTCTGAGGAGAAGCGTAAACTTGCCAATATGCCATTTACGACACGGAGTGGCAAGGAACGGCTGAGGCCCTGTCCTATGTTCATGGCTAGTGGTTAAGCTTCACATGAGGATGGAAGCACTCATCCTCTCGCTAGAAAAATGAAAAGACTTAAGCTGGCAAAAGCACAGCAAAGACCTGTGCGTTCTTCTAAATCACAAATCCCCAAGGAGAGTCCAATTGTGTCGGTTGCGATGCCTGACCTTCCCAACGCTGGACGGGAAGAGGTGGCGCCTTCCACCATTTGCACGCCCCCTGCAAGTGCTGGAAGGAGCACCTGCAGACCAGTTCCTGATAATCAAATTGAAGATGTCACTGTTGAAGTACACCAGGATGAGGATATGGGTGTTGCTAGCGCTGAGGAGGAAATTGACAAGGAGGATTTTGATGGTGAGGTGGTTTCTTTAATTCAGGCACCCGGGGAGACACTTGTTGTCCGTGGGATGGATATGGCCATTGACATGCCTGGTCAAATTACAAAAAAAATCACCTTGTCGTGTGGAATTATTTTAACAGAAATGCGGACAACATTTGTCAAGCTGTGTGTTGCCTTTGTCAAGCTGTAATAAGCAAGGGTAAGGACGTTAACCACCTAGGAACATCCTCCCTTATACGTCACCTGGAGCACATTCATCAGAAGTCATTGACAAGTTCAAAAACTTTGGGTGACAGCGGAAGCAGTCCACTGACAACTAAATCCCTTCCTCTTGTAACCAAGCTCCTGCAAACCACACCACCAACTCCCTCAGTGTCAATTTCCTCCTGAGACAGGAAAGCCAATAGTCCTGCAGGCCATGTTACTGGCAAGTCTTACGAGTCCTCTCCTGCCTGGGATTCCTCCGATGCATCCTTGAGTGTAACGCCTACTGCTGCTGGCGCCTTCTGTTGTTGCTGCTGGGAGTCGATCGTCATCCCAGAGGGGAAGTTGGAAGACCACTTGTACTACTTCCAGTAAGCAAATGACTGTCCAACAGTCCTTTGCGGGTAACATTAAATATCACAGCAGTCATCCTGCTGCAAAGCAGATACCTCAGGCCTTGGCAGCCTGGGTGGTGTTAAACGTGTTTCCAGTATCCACCGTTAATTCACAGGGAATTAGAGAATTTATTGAGTTAGTGTGTCCCCGGTACCAAATACCATCTAGGTTCCACTTCTCTAGGCAGGCGATACCGAGAATGTACACAGACCTCAGAAAAAGAGTCACCAGTGTCCTAAAAAATGCAGTTGTACCCAATGTCCACTTAACCACGGACATGTGGACAAGTGGAGCAGGGCAGACTCAGGACTATATGACTGTGACAGCCCACTGGGTAGATGTATTGCCTCCCGCAGCAAGAACAGCAGCGGCGGCACCAGTAGCAGCATCTTGCAAGCGCCAACTCATTCCTAGGCAGGCTACGCTTTGTATCACCACTTTCCATAAGAGGCACACAGCTGACAACCTCTTACGGAAACTGAGGAACATCATCGCAGAATGGCTTACCCCAATTGGACTCTCCTGGGGATTTGTGACATCGGACAACGCCAGCAATGTTGTGCATGCATTACATGTGGGCAAATTCCAGCATGTCCCATGTTTTGCACATACATTGAATTTGGTGGTGCAGAATTATTTATAAAAAAAGGGGCGTGCAAGAGATGCTGTCGGTGACCCGAAGAATTGCAGGCCACTATTGGCATTCAGCCACAGCGTGCCGAAGACTGGAGCACCAGCAAACACTCCTGAACCTGCCCCGCCATCATCTGAAGCAAGAGGTGGTAATGAGGTGGAATTCAACCCTCTATATGCTTCAGAGGATGGAGGAGCAGCAAAAGGCCATTCAAGCCTATACAGCTACCTATGATATAGGCAAAGGAGGGGGAATGCACCTGACTCAAGCGCAGTGAATGATTTCAACGTTGTGCAAGGTTCTGCAACCCTTTGAACTTGCCACACATGAAGTCAGTTCAGACACTGCCAGCCTGAGTCAGGTCATTCCCCTCATCAGGCTTTTGCAGAAGAAGCTGGAGACATTGAAGGAGGAGCTAAAACAGAGCGATTCCGCTAGGCATGTGGGACTTGTGGATGGAGCCCTTAATTCGCTTAACAAGGATTCACGGGTGGTCAATCTGTTGAAATCAGAGCACTACATTTTGGCCACTGTGCTCGATCCTAGATTTAAAACCTACGTTGTATCTCTCTTTCCGGCAGACACAAGTCTGCAGAGGTTCAAGACCTGCTGGTGAGACACTTGTCAAGTCAAGCGGAACGTGACCCGTCAACAGCTCCTCCTTCACATTCTCCTGCAACTGGGGCTGCGAGGAAAAGGCTAAGAATTCCGAGCCCACCCACTGGTAGTGATGCAGGGCATTCTGGAGCGAGTGCTGACATCTGGTCCGGACTGAAGGACCTGCCAACGATTACTGACATGTCGTCTACTGTCACTGCATATGATTCTGTCACCATTGAAAGAATGGTGGAGGATTATATGAGTGACTGCATCCAAGTAGGCACGTCAGACAGTCCGTACGTATACTGGCAGGAAAAAGAGGCAATTTGGAGGCCCTTGCAGAAACTGGCTTTATTTTACCTAAGTTGCCCCCCCTCCAGTGTGTACTCCGAAAGAGTGTTTAGTGCAGCCGCTCACCTTGTCAGAAATCGGCGTACGAGGTTACTTCCAGAAAATGCGGAGAAGATGATGTTCATCAAAATGAATTATAATCAATTCCTCCGTGGAGACATTCACCAGCAATTGCCTCCAGAAAGTACACAGGGACCTGAGATAGTGGATTCCAGTGGGGACGAATTAATAATCTGTGAGGAGGGGGATTTACACAGTTAAAGGGGTGAGGAATCTGAGGATGAGGAGGAGGTGGACATCTTGCCTCTGTAGAGCCAGTTTGTGCAAGGAGAGATTGATTGCTTCTTTTTTGGTGGGGGCCCAAACCAACCAGTCATTTCAGTCACAGTCGTGTGGCAGACCCTGTCGCTGAAATGATGGGTTTGTTAAAGTGTGCATGTCCTGTTTATACAACATAAGGGTGGGTGGGAGGGCCCAAGGACAATTCCATCTTGCACCTCTTTTTTCTTTCATTTTTCTTTGCATCATGTGCTGTTTAGGGACTATTTTTTTTAAGTGCCATCCTGTCTGACACTGCAGTGTCACTCCTAGATGGGCCAGGTGTTTGTGTCAGCCACTTGGGTCGCTTAGCTTAGCCATCCAGCGACCTTGGTGCACCTCTTTTTTTCTTTGCATCATGTGCTGTTTTTTGGGGACTATTTTTTAAATCGCCCATCCTGTCTGACACTGCAGTGCCACTCCTAGAAGGGCCAGGTGTTTGTGTCGGCTACTTGGGTCACTTAGCTTAGTCATCCAGCGACCTCGGTGCAAATTTTAGGACTAAAAATAATATTGTGAGGTGTGAGGTGTTCAGAATAGACTGGAAATGAGTGGAAATTATGGTTATTGGGGTTAATATACTATGGGATCAAAATGACCCCCAAATTCTATGATTTAAGCTGTTTTTGAGGGTTTTTTGTAAAAAAAACAAATCCAAAACACACCCGAATCCGACCAAAAAATTTCAGGGAGGTTTTGCCAAAACGCGTCCGAATCCAAAACACGGCCGTGGAACCGAATCCAATACCAAAACACAAAACCCGAAAAATTTCCGGTGCACATAACTACTTTTTACACATTTCAGCAGACAGCGTCCCCTATTTTACACATTACGGCAGACAGCGTCCCCTATTTTACACATTACGGCAGACAGCATCCCCTTTTTACACATTACTATCCAGAGGGGATGGCAGTGAATGGGAGAGGAAGAGAGATGAAGGGGGAGGAGTGGGGGGTAGAGGAGGGAGAGCTTCGTTCACATACCTTTGATCTGACTCCTCCTTTGGGCTGGGCACCAGACGCAGTGAAGGATTACTGGCACAGTCCTGCTCTTAATTAGAAGAACCCCAGCACCTGATAAAAGCGTCACTTTTAGCGCTGTACGCGCCGCAGCGCTGCCTCTCCCAACACCCTCCAGCAGCTCCCTCCCACTCCACTGCACTCTGTCAGACTCCGCCTCCCCTCAGGCACTGTGCCTGAGGCGAGGCGGAGTCTGACGGAGCGCAGTGGAGTGGGATGGAGCTGCCGCAGCCTTACAGCTAATCTCCGTCCTCACGCTGGTCTCATCGCCTCTGAGGTCACAACAGCACAACTGACCAGCCAGCGCGGGTGAAAGTCTTGAGCTGGCTCACCACATGCTGGAGGACCAGCAGTGGGAGCGCAGGAGGAATATGTGCTCTAACTAGGTGTGCGCTGTGGGCAATGCCCCTTCTGCACACACCTAGTTACGGCGCTGGTGACCAGTAGCCGGGAAGATAATACAAAGAGTGCTAAGGAAAGGAAAATAATGAGCCGGGGGGAGGTTAGTACATCCCGCCCTAAATATAAAAAAAAAAGCTTGGAAAACAACATTTAAAATACTGTACATCCAAATGGATGTCTTTTTTTCTCTTTGCTAACAGTAAACCCACCAGACAGACAGCAGCAGCAGCAGCAGCAGCAGCACAGAGTCAGGACAGGCTCTTCCACATTCTTTAGGCTTCCCAGGCTCCTCCCTGTGCAGCAGTAGAGTCAGGGCGGCGGGCGCAGGGCAGTGTGGGAGAGACGTCTGACATCATCACGTCTATCCTGAATTGCAGGGGATGGGGACCGGGCTGCCGCTGGGCCATCTCTGTCACACTGAGACTGATCCGCAGTGTTGCACTGAGCTCACAGCAGCAGCGGCGGCTTAAAAACTTCCTCCGAACTTGAAGCCGTTGCCCGCCCGCCTGTCTGTGTCCAGCTGAAGCCGGCGGCGGCTTCAGCTGGACACAGACAGGCGGGCTGGTGGGCAGGTGGCGGCTCTTCGGTCGGGTGAGCGGGCAGCGGGACACGGGTGGGCATAGAGGCTACTTCAGCAGGATGCAGGCGCCGCCATCCGCGGGACACAGGCGGTGGCGGCACAGCCATCAGGCAGCAGTCTGGGCTCAGTCAGAGCTAGTAGCGGGTGTGATGCCCGATTGTGCGCCCTCAGTGCATTTGCGCTGTGGGCAAGGCACCACTGGCACACACCTAGTTACGGCTCTGTTCCTAATATCCAGGGACACTAGGAATTCCTGACGTTCCAGGCCTGCGATCACTGCTCTCAAATATTCCATCTTGAATTTGAAAACCTTTAGGTAAGGTTTCAAGGACTTCAGATTCAAAATTGGCCTCACAGACCCGTCTGGTTTTGGCACAATGAACAGACTGGAGTAGTAACCTTGTCCTTACTGTTGCAGGGGTCCTGAAACAATAACTTGGACTGGACCAACTTTGTGATGGCCCGCAGTAGCGTAACACGCATATTTCCAAAGCTGGTAAGCTTGATTTGAAAAACCATTGGTGAGGAGCACTGTCAAACTCCAGCTTGTAACCCTGGGAAATAAGGTCCCTTACCCAGGCGTCCTGGCAGGAACTTTCCCAGATGTGGCTGAAGTGACGTAACCGGGCTTCCACCTCTAGATCCTCCCGGGGTGGGCAGGCACCGTCACACTGAGGTCTTTGCGGAAGCTGAACTGGTGCTCTGTTCTTGAAAGCCGGCAACGGCTGGTTTCTTAGGTTTACCCCTGGTGCCTCTAGCTGCATTTGAAGCACCTCTGGCCCTAGATCGAAATCTGGTGGACACGAAAGGACTGAGTAGACTTCCCGGGTAGGCACGTCGATCAGGCGGAGCCCCAGAGGGAAGAAACGCAGATTTCCCAGCAGTAACTTTGGAGATCCATGCGTCCAATTCACCTCCGAAGAGCCATTCACCTGTAAAGGGAAGAGATTCCACATTGCATTTGGAGTCAGCATCTGCAATCCACTGACGCAACCATATGGCTCTGCTTGCTGACACAGTCATAGCATTGGTCCTAGCATTAATATTGCCAATCTCTTTTAGGGAGTAACAGAGGACTCTTGCTGTGTCCTGAATGTGTTTTAGGAAAGTCACCGTAGTGGGTCATGTCACCAGAGAGACCCTCCTGAATGTGAGTAGCCCAGGAGTGAATTGCTGTGTCATCCAGCAACCTGCAATGACAGGTCTTTAAGATACACCTACAGCAATGTAGATAGATTTCAGTGTGGCCTCAATTTTCCTATCCCCCGGGTCCTTATCCATAAAGGAGCCCGGAGCCAGGAGTACTGCCTTCTTAGAGAGGCGAGAGACCGAGACGTCTACAGCCGGAGATTCTTCCCAGAACTTTCTGCTTTTAGGGGCAAAGGGTAATGTATACAAAAACCATTTTGACACCTGATATTTCTTATATGGATTCTTCCAGGCTAGCTTAAATAAATCATCTAATTCTTTAGAATCAGGAAATGTTACAGTCAGTTTGTCTTGAGGGAGGAAAACCGACTGCTGATATGCAGCGTCCTCTAGGGAGATCTTTAGCACATCCCTTATAGCTAAAATGAGGGGTTCAATACCCTGTGTAGGAGTGGAATCCCCACCTAAGGGATCCACACCATCCCCATCATCCTGTATATCATCATCAGCCCACTCTATGTGAGAGGAGACACAGATGAAGAGGAGGCACCAGCACACCCATGCCAGAGAGCCCCAGTGAGGCTGTCAGTGTTAAGTTCAGTGAAAGACTGTTTGTTAAAACCCAATTTTCCTTTAGGAATGTGTAATGTACACAATTGTAGTGGCTCTCCCCCAAGCTACACCCTGTACCAGTGATCCAGCGTGTATCAGCGTCTGGAGAAGCTGTGTGAGGCTGCTGCTGTATCTGCAGAGAAAGGCGCCAAAATGCACCTGAGCCCGCCTTGATGTAGCGCCGGCCCCCTTAATGGTGCCGGAGCTACTGAAGATTTTATACTGGCAATGTCTCCAAACATGCATAAAACTTCACATAAATGCTCAGTTAAGCCCTCCACTAGCCAGTTTACACAGGGGCAATAGTGGATCCCCCACAGGAGGGACCCGTATGTCTCACCTGTGTGATAGCCGCTCCATGAACCAGGGGACCCCACTGTGTACTCACCACTGATGTTCACCTTCAGGCATCTGTTAGGGGTTTGTGGCGTGCTGCGGTTGCAACAGCCAAGGCGCAGTGCCCCGTTGAACAAACAGCACCCCAGGATGGTGGTCCTGCAGCGGGAAAGCGGCTCTGCGCCTCGCAAGGCCAGTGACCGTCCCCCCCTAACTCCCATGGCGCAGGTATGCTGTTGCCTAAACAAGATACCGAAATAAATAAAAGTTTTAAAAGATATTGAAGAAATACTCTGGAGTTTGCAGAGTGTGCATACTCTCCTGAGGGCACTTTTTCCAAACTGCCTGTAGGAGGGAGCCTAGAGGGGAGGACACAGAACAACCAGTGCAAGAAATTTAAAGTGCACTGGCTCCTTTGGACCCCATCTATACCCATCGTACTAATGTTTCCCCAATATCCCTTATGGATGCTAGAGCAACATAAAAACACAACCAAGTTAACAGACCCTGCAATAAGTCATTAAAGAATGTTTCTGTGATGTTTTATCAAAAAGAGGCAAAGTGAAGAAGACCGACAGCAAAATTTGAATGAACAGAATCCAGACAGATCCCGGTAAGTATTTTAACTCTGCCCCTATCAGCTCCTAACTGTCATGTTACAGGCTGTATTTAAAAAATGACAGTTAGGAGCTGATTGGCTGGTACTTTATCTCCATCCACTTTATCTCCATCCAAGGCTTAGTAAATAGACCCCTAAGTCCTGGGCTGTTTTGTAACCATGAGGGAACCAATGATGTGTACTATTACTCTACCATACCATCGCCAATAGTACACACATATTTCAGAATATTTGACATCATCTTGACATGTGGTCACATGAGCCATATGGTACAGAAATCACTGCTGTGAATGGAGGCGTGTGTTGTGGTGTAAATAGTTGAAAAGGGGGTATCTGCGGCACAGGCAGATGAAAAAGGAGGGCATATGGGACTTGTGAAAAAGGAGGTATGTTGGACTGGTTAAGAATGTCGGACACAGACAGGAGGGGAGTAGAGTATATAGAGCAATAGATGAGCAGTGTACAGATTGCTCAGTAATACTGTGGAAACATCTTGGAATGGTATTAGGATCCCAGTGCTTGGGATGCCGGCGGTCAGAATCCCGACAGCAACATCACAGTGCGCAGGATCCCAATACCTTGTAGGTAAATAGTCTAAGCCTAACTCCATGCCCCTCTAACTCTTCCTTCCTGCAACCTAGCCCTAACCTATTCCCTTAGTACCTTACCCTAACCCCCCTTTTTAGCACCTAAAACTAACCCTCTATGGGGTATATTCAATAACTGTCGGAAGCTGCCGTTTTGTCGGAAAGATGGCAGCTTCCGACAGAAATAGGTCGGAAAGGCTTCTGACCTATTCAATAGGGGCTGTTTTTTTCCAACTAGTCGGGAACTCCCGACTTGTAGGAAAACACGTGGATCGGCGGAATAGACGCCGATCCACGTGCTTCTGTCGGAAATGGGGCCAAATCCGACAGGTTTTGGCCCCCTTTCCGACAAACTCAATCCGACTTGAAAAAAAGTCGGATTGAGGTGAGGAGAGGAACGGTGCTGTGGGCGGCTGGGGAGCAGAGGTCGACGGCCAGCGGGGGGAGCTGGCTGCAGGGGGACATGTCTGGGATGGCGAGGGGAGGCGCTGCAGGGAGAGACGGCCAGGCACCTCTCTCCCTGCAGCGACTCCCCCCGCCACCGCAGACATGTTCCCCTGCAGCCAGCCCCTCCCGCCAGCAGCCAATCTCTGCTCCCCCCCCTGCTCGCAGCGCCTCCCCCCGTCGCTCCACACGTGTCCCCCGCAACCAGCCCCTCCCGCTCACGGTTGCCGATCTCTGCTCCCCTGGCCACTGCTAACCCGGCCCATCATACTTATGATCGGGAAGCTGGCAGTTGGGATTCCTGTGCCGACATTGAGATCCATGTTGGGATCCTGGTGTTGGTCTTCTGACCAGTGTTGGTATTCCTACGTTGGCATTCCGACTGCTGGCATCCTGAACAATGATTTTTTATGTAAGACTTGTGCATTTTGTAGATGGATCTTGTATGTGTTTGCACTCCATATGCTCTGGAGTTGAATGTATGCAACTTCAGGTGACTCATAGTCATAGACAACTCTGTTGCATTTCCACTTCCTACTGAAGTGGCATTACTGGGTAGTAATGAGGAGTGCACATGCAGGCAAAATTTAGTGAGGATTGTAAAGGGTACATAGATGCAAGGTTGTTATTAGATGGATCTCTTGCACCATGGATAGGGCTGGACAAAAACACTGGGGTTGGTGCACATCTCTAATCTGGGGATTATTTGGATTCTCTGTTCCTCTTGCAGTTAGCACAGACTTATTTAGAGGTTGTCCCTTCTGGACCACTATAGATTACCCCACAAGAAAACTTGGATTATACAGCAGGATAACCACATGTCATAGTCTCCAATGAGTCTTGCTAGGAAGTTGCAAGCAAAATATCAAATTACAAGACAAACGGAAATACCATGGCAAGCCAAAGGTCAGGGATCCATGTACCAGTGATTATAGTATAAATAAGATTGTAGCTGAGATCAAGATCCAGGAAACAGCAAGGAAATGTTGAAGCACTTTTGCACAGCAAAGTAACCTGGTATACAGGAGGAGGGATTACAGAGAGAATTCATGAATAGCCAGGTAATGTTCTTGATAGGCTACATGGGAAACATCTGCAATAAATGATTAATTCGATTCCACAAAGAACTGATATGAAGTACACAGCAGAGAGCTGAGGAACCAGTGGGTCTTAAACCTCAACACAATTCAAAGAGTGAAAAACAACTAAAGGTAGCAAAAATGGACATGCATCAGTATTACAACAACAATCTAAATACAGAGATAGTCATATGACTCGAACACAGCAGTCATGACTTCAACCAGCAATTACCCAGATACCCTGATATGCTCAGTTCATGCCACAGCAGACATTCTGCTAGATACACTAGTAGATGTACTGTGCACGCAGTATATAATTATTATATATTTATATAATGATTCTGAACTTTCCCCTTCAACAAATCTTTACATATCACAATATATAACTATTATATATATCGACTAAATGAAAAAAAAAATCAACATGTAAACAGAATTAAAGTGTTATGTAGCTGTAGCAGTCATTTGCTGTTGCAGAGCAGAGGGACTGAGGTGTCAGATATCTAGAGATAAGACAAGATATGTGTGTTGGTGCAGTTTTGTTCATGAACATTAGTAGAAATATTTTTTTGTTAATTTGGTAAAATGATACACAAAGATTTGTAACATACAATGGTGGTCATTTCGAGTTGTTCGCTCGCTAGCTACTTTTAGCAGAAATGCAAACACAAAGGCGCCGCCCTCTGGGAGTGTATCTTAGCATAGCAGAATTGCTAACGAAAGATTAGCAATTCTGCTATTAAGTATTTCCTTGCAGTTTCTGAGTAGCTCCAGACCTACTCCTAGATTGCGATCACCTCAGTCCGTTTAGTTCCTGGTTTGACGTCACAAACGCGCCCAGCGTCTGGCCAGCCACTCCCCCGTTTCTCCAGCCACTCCTGCATTTTCTGCTGGCACGCCTGCGTTTTTTTTAGCACACTCCCGGAAAACGCTCAGTTACCACCCAGAAACACCCACTTCCTGTCAATCATTCTCTGATCAACAGAGCGTCTGAAAAGCTTTGTTCGCCCATGAGTAAAATAGCATAGTTTTGTGTAAAATTGTTTAGCGCGTGCGCCCTGCAGTGCATACGCATGCGCAGAACTGCCGGATTTTAGCCTATTAGCAATTCTGCTAAAATTAGCAGAGAGCGAATAACTTGGAATGACCACCAATGTACGCATACTTGCCGACATCCTGGCTGCTCTCTCCTGGAGAGAGCAGTCAGGTCAGCTCAGCAGGGGGGCGGAGCAGGGCTATGATGCGCAGAGGTGCGGGTCGGAGGGAGAATGGGGTGGAGCAGAGGAGGAAAAGGGGCATGGTTACCAAGTTGCATCATTTAAGCCACATCCCGCTCTGTAATTCCGATATATTACCGGCATTATACTGCAGGGGGCGTGGCTGTGATGGCGCAATTCAGCAAGAATCGCGTCATCGACTGCCCGGACCAACCACTTTACTCACTAAGGGGGCGGCCGGGCAGGGGGGGGGGGGGGGGTTTAAAAATCGGGAGATTTGTCTGCTCTTCTGGGAAGCCGGGAGGTTCATCTGATTTTCGGGAGAGTCCCGGCCATTCCGGGAGAGTAGGCAAGTATGCAATGTAGCCGTTGACAAAGTTGAACAGCAGTAGAATAAAGTATGGGACTGTATTCAGAGTTGAACTCAAATATAATGCGTCCAGAAAAAGTCAAGCACATATGCATTTAACCGGATAAGATGTGCCAGGAATGGTATACTGTCATAATGTTGATACTTACTATGTCGATATTCAGATTGTCCTGTCGTCCTCCCAATTTACACCAGGCCGAGGGACTCACAGCATCCCCCTGCTTAGTGTGCAGTGCCACCAAAATACCTTTTTTCTATTTTGTTTCTAAGGTATATATATATATATTATATATATTTTTTTTTCTTTTTCTTTTTAAATATATCAACACACACACACACACACACACACACACACACACACACACACACACACACACACACACACACACACACACACACACGGCATGCTGCTGGTCATGTGCAGCAGTTCCCTTAGCAACCTGTAACTAGTGCAGAGAGTTCTGCCAATCAGAGCTCTCGGTCTGAGGAGCTGCCTAACATGCATTGCAGCTCTGATTGTGACTGCGGTCAGTGCTGAGCCGAAAACAAGTTTAAGAAGGGGACAAGATAAGTCTAAGAAGGGGATGGAGACAAGTTTAACAAAGGGCATTCTGGGGTGGGAAGAGTGGGAGCTTATATTCATTAGTCTATGATGATCCCCAGCTTAGAAGGACTTTAAACCTTTACACACTTTTTATGTAGTAATCTCCTTTATTACTGCCCTCAGATCTATTTATATAAAGTGAATAAATCATCGCATACAAATGGTACAGTTTAGATACATCACATACTGTAATAACAGGTTACATACAGGGCCAGTTTATAATGGGGCGGAAGGAGCTACAGCGCCAGGCCTCCACATAAAAATAGGTCCATCACCATGGCAGCATAATGATCACTAGCCACCAGCTGGCCACATGTTCGGCCATAAATCACAACTATTACATTTGCATTTCTAATTTTCTCATAAAATTATGCAATTCATTATATGTTTACATATTTAGGGAGACATTGGCGCTGATAGTGTAGAGAGTGTACACGCCCACATGGCTCTTGCCACACCCACACAGCACTGATCACACCTCCCCCATTTCTCACATTAGGCCATTGAATATTTTCAGCTACAGGACCATGTGACCCTTAATCCGGCCCTGGTTACATATTGCATCTGTCAACAATACACATACCTTTGCAACAATTCCTCCACCTATCTCTGCTCTAATCTCTTGTAAGGTCCATGTCAGTTAACAAGATACATTTTAGGTGGAAATTGTGAAAGTTTAAAACTATTTGGTGGATTATTAAAGTGTGAATGTAAGTAAGACTTGGAAGTTATGTTCTATTTTTGCCAGCACGTGAAGTGTCAAGGACCAGAAACCCACTTATGTTTCATCTACACAGAAGAATATCAAAATGTGAAATTGGGTCGTGGGCAAAAATAAGTGCCTGATAGACACATAGGTGCATTTCATCCTAATAAATCACTGTGGGCCTCATTTTAAAGTAGCATTTATCTTATTTTTTCTGGAAGATGGAGAGCAGGATCTACCCACCTCACAGTGGTTATGGATCAATGGGTCAACTTGGATAAGATCGACAGTCAATAGGTCGACCACTATTAATTGGGATGGATAAGGTTAACACAGTGAAAAGGTGGACATGGGACAGGTCGACACAGTAAAAAGGTTGACGGGAGTCTTTTTTATGTTTTGGTATAGTTTTTTCTATAACGTCACTAGGAACCCAAATTAGAGCACCGCGTCCCCTTGCATGGCGAGTGAAGGCAAGGTGTCTCGCTCTATTACCGCTGCCCTCAGCACAGGTTACTATTACAAATCGTATTCCACGTGGATGTAAAAAAAGTCATGTCGACCTTTTTATGCACCGACCTGTCCTTTGTCAACATTTTCATGGTGTCACCTTTTTTCCTGTATTGACCTTAGTGGTCAACCTATTGACTGTCGACCTATGTACTGTCGACCTACCATCCAGATTCCCTCACAGTCACCGCCCCGGAATATCCAATACATTCCTGAGTCAGTGCGGCTCAATCGTTCCTGTGACTCTGTACACAGACTTCAAGAGATGAAGGTGCAAATATTTGGCCATTGATGTTAACATCAGCAATGCACCCTAGCCAAAATCAGCCCCTGAGGTAAAAAAGAAGCAAGAGAGATTTTTATATAGTAAATACAAGTTCAATCGCATTGAAATGTTTCCAGTGTCAGAGAAATTAGATGAACAATGTTAATCACAGGAAATTGATACTTCCTATTAAGTCATACTACTAACACTACTCTACAGACATGATCACATCCCATATGCTGCACATAAGACGAGACTCTTTAAAGCTGAGGCACCATATGTTGTGATCATATCAAATGATGTACAACACACATTATCACTGTGACTGTACAGAAATGTCCAGATGGGACAGCAGGGTACTAAGTGGGCTTAGGTAACTGCTGACATGAATGCTCACTTGAAGATTTTAGTGATAACATAAAGTGGCATATTGCCCCTTGTGGATGTATCTAAAGTTAATGTGTAATAAAACTGCTTATTTAATTAGACATTTTTATTATTTGATGAGACTTTTCATTGATTTCACACATAAAATGAATTAATACCTAGTGATAATAACTAGTGATAGTGTATACATATATATATATATATATATATATATATATATATATATACATACCAACATATATTTAATTACAAGGACCCAGAATATGTGTTTTCTTCCTGGTATGCACAGACTATTTGAAGCACAAACAAAGATTAATATTTTATGTTTCAAAGAGCTATTCATTTTCGGGGACCAGGCAGCAGTGGCAGATACAAAATCACTGTAGCTATTCCACATTGCTTCGGTGAAGAGATCTGCTGATCAGCTGTCCCCCTGATCCCTATCACCTCTACTTTAGTAGCGCTGAAACTTAGCATTGCTGAGTTTGACTCAGCAGTGCTAGTGTGCATGAGTGAACTTGGGTTCATGTATGCTTGACCCCTGGTGAAGAGAGCAGAACCGGAGCATAGAAATCTGAAAGGATCCATCTTCACAACCTGTGTCTGGGAATCTGCACCATCTAAAGATGGAGAAGGTTCCTACATCAAGCTCCAAAAAGTTAATATTTTCCAAGCTGGATGAATTTAGGTCCCCATACTAGTCACCATACTGTATAGGGACAGCGGGCCAGATCTGGACTGAAAGGTAAGCAGGAGATATCCAGTATATCTTCTGCGTTACCTATTTAATGAATGCTGATTTAAGTAGGTAAAAATTAACATTTTGTAGAAAATAACTGATAATTAATAGACCGCTTGTCAGGAATTTTGACTTGCAATACTCATTTCAAGCACTAAGTGATTCAACACTTACATAGCAACCTGTCCTACAGGTCATATTTTCTGTAGTCTTTGATTGTGAGCAGATGCAAAGACGTCCATTTTGGAGTATATCATCTGATTATCTTCCTCCAGTCAAAGTGTTACTTGTATCAGCTGACAATGGCAACCAATAAGAAACCTGCAATTCCATTGTAAGCATCCTTTGGCCAGTAGTTCAGTGCCAAAGCAATTAGTCACATTCTGACTCCAGGGCTAATGTGTACAGCAAGCCTCATTACTTTTCCTGGCTGCAGAGTATTATAGACTATAATTCTTAGTTGTCCTCAGTTCCTGCACTGCTGGGTACCCTGCTGTGAAACCTTCCTTCCACATATTCCAGAGTTCATTGAGATTGCTTGAGTTTCCAAATTACAGCATTCTTGTTTCCAGTGTCACAGCTTGCACAGGTCTCTCCTACAGCTCATTGATTTCAGAACTCTCAAGTGTCCAGAGATTACATCATTGCTTTCCAACCTGAGCTATATATGGAGAACTACAGGTGTCAGCTAGTTCCCAGTGAAACCTTCAAGCCAGCAGCAAACAGAATTTTGTGTTTCTTGCTTCCAGTTCTATATTCCTGGAGAGCTACTGGTTCATCAAACTGCCAGCGCTATTGTGCACTTCCTGCTACTCTTTCAGTCCTATCTGGTGAACTACAGGTCCCATCCATCTGACAGTCCTGTGCCAAGTGAATCCAGTTACCCATTTACCTGAACCTTTGTCGGTTCCAGCACGGCACCCTAAGCCTCAGCCAGTCCCAGCCCCATACACTGAGTCTAAGCCGGTCCTATCCTAATACCCTGAGCCTTAGCCGGTTCCAGTCCGGTCCAGAGACCTCACCATTTCCAGTCTAGTCCAGAGACATCACCAGAAACAATCTGGTTCAGAGACATCAATGGTTCCAGCCCGGTTCAGAGACATTGCCGCTTCCAGTCCATCCAGAGACTTAGCCAGTTCCAGTACGGTTCAAGGAAATTGACGGTTTCAGTCTGGTTCAAAGACATGGTTGGTTTTATAACGGTCCTGAAGCACCACCAGTTACAGTACGGTCCCAATTGCCATAGTCGTCAAGTCAGTACCACAGAGTCTACTTCTGCAAGAAGCCTCTTTACTGCTCCCAGCTATCTTCACTTCAGTTTCACCTATTGCCCAGCTGTACCAGTACTTGTGTCCACAAAACAAAATCTAACGTATACAAACTGGATAGATCCTGACACCCCTTTTGAGCTGCTGGTTTGAGATATCAATGGTTTTCTGCTATTTTGGCAGTTATTTTTAAAATGGCGGTGTTATTAAAGATCCAACCTGGCCTATTTGCCTTTAATCAGAGACATATAAAGTTTTTGACATGAGAACTGAATATGGAAAAATAGGTGCCTCATGCCCTGGTGTTTCAGACTTAAAATAACAGCATGTAAATAGAGTGGTTATTTTGCTTCATTTGCTATTATTTTTATTGGAATGTAGTGAGAGTCAGGGCCGTAACTACGTGTGTGCCAAGTGGGCTTGGCACACAGCGCAGTTGCCCTGAGGGCACACGGCCAGCGGCATGTAATGAGTCAAATTGACTCATTACATGTCGCCTCTGAAGTCTGCGCCGTGCGCCGCGCTGGGCAGCGGAGAAGGAGGAGGAGGGACGGGGACTGCAGCCGCAGCAGCGCTATTTCATTGGTAGTAAGTGCCGCTGCAGTATCCCCCTCTCCTTCCGTATTGGCTGCCCGGCGCTGCTGTGGATGCTGGGATGCGGTTCCTCCATCCCAGCATCCACAGCAGCGCCGGGCAGCCAATACGGAAGGAGAGGGGGATGCTGCAGCGGCGCTTACTACCAATGAAATAGCGCTGCTGCGGCTCCAGTCCACCTCCCTCCTCCTCCTTCTCACCTGCCTGCACCGAGGGAGCTGCACGAGGAGCCTGTCAGCGTGAAGATGGTAAGTATGTCTCTCTCTCTCTCTCTCTCTCTCTCTCTCAGGGGGACACCATCTGCCATGATGTGTAAAAAGGGGGCCTGGCTGCCGCAATGTGTAAAAAGGGGGCCTGGCTGCTGCAATGTGTAAAAAGGGGGACTGGCTGCCGCAATGTGTAAAAAGGGGGCCTGGCTGCCGCAATGTGTAAAAAGGGGGACTGGCTGCCGCAATGTGTAAAAAGGGGGACTGGCTGCCGCAATGTGTATAAAGGGGGCCTGGCTGCCACAATGTGTAAAAAGGGGGACTGGCTGCCACAATGTGTAAAAATGGGGGACTGGCTGCCGCAATGTGTAAAAAGGGGGCCTGGCTGCCGCAATGTGTAAAAATGGGGACTGGCTGCCGCAATGTGTAAAAAGGGGGACTGGCTGTCGTAATGTGTAAAAAGGGGGACTGGCTGCCGTAATGTGTAAAAAGGGGGACTGGCTGCCGCAATGTGTATAAAGGGGGGACACCGTCTGCCGTAATGTGTAAAAACGGGGACGCTGTCTGCTGTAATGTGTAAAAAGGGGATGCTGTCTGCCGTAATGTTAAAAAAGGGGACACTGTCTGCTGTAATGTGTAAAAAAGGGGACGCTGTCTGCCGCAATGTGTAAAAAGGGGGACTGGCTGCCGCAATGTGTTAAAAGGGAGACTGCCTGCTGTAATGTGTTAAAAGGGGGACGCTGTCTGCTGTAATGTATAAAAGGGGCTCTACCTGGTGTAGTGGCGCTACTGTGCAGCGTAATTTGAATAATGTAGACTACTGTGCACCGTAGTATGAATTGCTATTATTTTGTGGCCACGCCCCTTCCCAATGAAGCCACGCCCCTATATATTTTTCGCGCGCCTACGGCGCGCACTGCCCCTATCTTACATGGGGGGGGGGGGCGCGCCAATGTCATTTCTTGCACGCAGCGCTAAAATGCCTAGTTACGGCACTGGTGAGAGTCAACATTTACAGTGTCAACAATCATAGTGTTGACACCACAATGTCCACAGTAATGATGTCGATGTTAATATATCTACAGGCAATAAGTATCCATTGTTAGAATGTCGGCATGTGAAATGTCGACATTCAGTCAGAATGTCATCATTAGGGTTATGCTGAAGTGGGAAGGTGGAGAGGGTTAGTCTGCGGGGGAAGGGGGGGAGAGATGGAATTATGACATAATTGGCCTAATGCTTGCTCCTGACAATCAGGTGGCACTACCATCATCCCAGAAAGGTGGGCAAGTCTCCTGCATCTGCTGCCAGCCCCCGCACCCCCACACATCTGCCCACAACAGAGCACAATGAGAGGCACCCGATTACGTGATTCACACTGAATCGCGTGTACAAGAAAAAGAAAGTAGACTTCTTTGTGGGCGCACTCTTATGTAACAAAAAATGAGATATTTGCAAATGAAAAAGTTAAAACTTAAGTTTTATTACAAATAATTTAGAAATGAATCTCCTATGACACATAAACCCAAAAACATTCAAAAGACACAACAAAACAATTATTTGACAACTTAAAAAGTGGTTGGCAGTGGAAGCATATATTGTTAAATATTTGGAATGTATATATGTTATAACATTATTAATCAGAATGTAGGCAAACCAATCCGGTGGCCAGACCAATTAATTAATGTCCAAGTTCATGCTGAACCAAACTGATAGGCTTCATACAATATCTCAATACTTGACTCCAGAGAGCTAGAAAGTCTATATGCTGAAGTGATGCTCAAGAGGCAGGCTCTGATGATTTTAGAAGGGATGCCACCTATAGTCAGGTTAGAGTGATAGATTAAATGTGAATCTGCTGTCAATGTTAGGAGTTTCTCCTAGTTCAAAACCTACTGCACCAGGTATTCCCTGGTGGTCCCCCACCGGGTACTGACCTGGCCCCTCAGCTGTTTAGCTTCCTAGATCGGATGGTATTGGGCATAAGCAGTGAAGTATGATAGTAGGTTATAGGTGTTGTTATGCAAACATCTCCTGAATCATTGATGAGAGTTCAGAAAAATACTTTAGAAAGAGAAGATGAAGTGGATCTGCTTTTGGTGTTAGGTGATGGACAATTATCCCACCAGCTGAAAAGCTGCCGTGGGAGGACAGATCCCTCAAATCACCAATGAGAGTCCTGAAAAAGAGTATAATATAAAAGGGGCAAATCCCTGGCCTGCAGGAGCTTGGACTAATTATATGTCTGCAGGTTGTTAATTACACCAGCCTATAATTTCGACCTGTCCTGAGTCTATGGAACAATTATTATTGCTCTACCGTTTACTGGAATGCCAGAAACTGGCAGATAATGTTTATCAGAGTAAAGATCAGATTTTTACCACAGAGCATCCTTATTAACAATAAATGTTTCCATTGGCGGTGTGATAGTATTAAAGTAACCTTTCTGTTCTACAATTGTAACCACTTGATAACTCCAAGGGACACAGACAGAAACAATAGTAAAAGCATCTCCTAAAGAAGAGCCTGGTTTTCATCAAACATTTATAGCTATAATGTTGCAGAAGCCTGAGGTCTGGACAGCAAATGATTAGAAATAGTAACAAAGACTATAATGCTGGCAGTCTATATTAGCACACTCTTTAAAAATCAATTAGTTATTTGTATATGAAAAACAGCAACGACAATTAGCCATATATTATTATTTTTATGTGATGATGACTAGGCATATGGCGGGCATGCCCCGTGTGTTTGCCTGAATCTCCCCAAGTAAAACAATAGCGTGGGATTCTAATTTCTGATGGTGAAAATGAAGGTAAAGAAACAGGCAAAAGTATGTATTGAAATGACTAATCCTCAGATAGCGGAGATTAGTCCCAGGTATTGCTGCTCTGGGGGATACGGTTGCCACTGTACTGCTGGGTCACCCCGGGCTACAGACGCCGGATCCACTGCCTGCGTTGGTATGGTTACCCCTGGGCTGAAGCTGCTGGGTCTGCCGGGGCCGCTTTGAACTGCTGGATAACCCTGGGCTGCAAACACCGTCACCGCCGTCACCGCCCGCGTTGCTGTAGATGCTCCTGGACTTGGACTGCCGTATCTGCCAAAGCCGCTGTAGTCAGGAAGCCGCGTTTTGCCCGTGTTTCCCGGGCTTGGTCATTGAACCGCGTCATTGAAGCACCGTCCCTGCTATGCAGTGCCTGTTTTGTCGTTGCTGTATAACGGGGGGCAGAGCCATGATGACACGCTCGTGCCACCATGCCCCTCGAACAGCCCCCCCAATCCATCTGCCACTCCCCGTATGCGTCAACCAAAGTAGGCAAGTATGAATTAGGGATAACTTAATAACACTTACTGGAATGCCGGAGGATCATTTGTCTGAACTGGAAGTGACGGTCACATAACGACTGGGACTTGGAAGCCGCACTGGAGCTGTTGCAGCCTCCAGGAGCATGTAAGTCACTGCTGGACCACCAGGGATGATATGTTGACATTTTAACATGTAAACATTTTTTTACTGTATCCATTATGAATGTCAAAATGGTCAATGACAACATTATAAAATATCAACATGACGAATGTCGACATGATGACTTTCAACTTATAATACAATACCTATTATTAATTATTATGAATTATTTGTTACTATTTTTAGACTGTAAGCTAGTAATAATAGGGATCCCCATAATTCAGCTAATGTTTGCGGTGCAATACTTTTCAATAAATAAGTGCAGAAAGTTTTGGTGCTTAATACAGCATTTCCTGTACTGAGAGACACAATCATGGCAGACTGTAGCAGATATAAAATAACTTTTCAGGAGACAATACAAAACATCCATTCAGGGGTGCTTTAAGAGAGGAGGGGACCTGCATGCAGCCTCCATTGCGGGCCCCCTCCTCTCCGGCAACTAGTAGACTCTGGCATAAGACTCTGCCAGAGTCCAGTGCGCATGCGCAGGTCTTTGGGAACATGGTGCTCGCAGCTTGTTCCCGGGGACATCTCCATTGCGCATGTGCAAATCACTTGTAAATGGCCGTGGTGGGCATTTTCCTAGTGATTTGTGCCCGCAATGCAGGGATGCTGGTGTTTCTATAATGGGTGCAGTGTGTGGGGTGTGGGCCCCCCCACACTGCACCCATTATAGAAACACCTATGCACCCATTAGTTACATTCATACAAAGAGGTGCCTTTTACTTTCATTTAATAGTATGAAGAGTCACTGTGCGTGTGTGTGTGTTTGCATGGGGTTTATAGTTCCTGAAGCGGGAGAGCATCAAAAGTAGAGAGGAAGGTGGGGTGTAGAGCGGTTGGTTAACCATACTTCTCTATTTATAATCTAACAATGAAAATAAACAGCTGATAAAAGGGAATGCAGTCAATTTACCTACAATCAAAATCCCGAAGGTCAAAATACCGACAACCATTGATCGACGGTCAAAACCCCGACATAATCAAAATACCGACATTTGAAATACTGACAAGGTCAAATTACCGACATTTAAAATGTCGACAGGGCAAAAAGTTGACATAAATTTTTCATGATATTTTTCATTGAAGCCGACTTGTTCATAATTTACCATCCCAGTAGACCTGGAGGGGGAATATAATAGTACCCAAAGCAAGGCAAGCGCAGTGAGGGACACGGTACACTGCGAGGGACGCGGTACACAGGGCCGGTTCTAGACCTTGTGGCACCTCCCCCCCTGAGATGGCAAAATAAGGCTAGTGCGCGCCTGGGGGCGTGGCTTCACAGGAAAGGGGGCATGGTCAGTTTTGCTCCCTGTAGTTTTGCCCCCTGTAACGTTGGGCACCCTGTAGAGCTGTGCCCACACTAGCTGTGTTGTGCACCCTGCAGCTGTTGTGCCCCCTGCAGCTGTGCCCCCAGTAGCTGTTTTGCCCCCTGCAGCTGTTGTGCCCCCTGCAGCTGTGCCCCCAGTAGCTGTTGTGCCCCCTGCAGCTGTGCCCCCAGTAGCTGTTATGCCCCCTGCAGCTGTTATGCCCCCCTGCAGCTGTGCCCCCATTAGTTGTGGCCCCAGTAGTTGTGCCCCCGGCAGCTGTGCCCCCATTAGTTGTGGCCCCAGTAGTTGTGCCCTCCTTAGTGTGCCCCCGGCAGCTGTGGCCCCAGTAGTTGTGCCCCCCGCAGCTGTGCCCCCTTAGTTGTGGCCCCAATAGTTGTGCCCCCATTAGTTGTATAAAAAATACTTACCATCCCCGTTCCTGTTCCTGACCACTGCACTGTCTCCGCCGCCGGCGCCACTCCTCTGATCTATGGGAGAGACGTCATGACATCTCTCCCATAGCGCTGCACAGAAAGATCCTCTCCGCGAAGGGAAACTAGACGCTACCTCACTGCGCGTCTATATTCCCTTCGCGGAGCGGACCTTTTCAAACCCACCGCCGCCATCCTAGTTAGTAGCGGCTCTTGCCACGGCGGCAGCGCCCCTGGGACTGGGTGTGTGTGTGGGGGTGTGGGGGGGTGTTGTTAAGTTTAAGTGCCACCTGGGGAGGTTATGCGTAGACTGAAGAGGGCAGGGGGAGGGGTTAGGGTTAGACTGCAGCAGAGAGAGGAGATTAGGATTAGGCACCACCGGGGGAGGGACGGTTTAGGTTTAGGCACTAAGGAGGAGGTTAGGATTAGACTGCAGTAAGGGAGGGTTAGGTTAGGGTTAGGGGGGTCGGGATCATGACTATTAAGATGCCGGCTTTGGTATTCTGACCGCTGGCATCCTGTCCGCCGGTTTCGTATACCGATCCCGGATCAACAGCATGTACAGTTGTACTTTTAAACATGTTTCCCAAAATTTACTAATAACTAGCTAAACTCAGTAGCTGCCTTATTTGTGTGATAAGCCAGCTAATAGGATGAGCACAAAAGAAAAAAAAAATCAAAAATCTTTTTGCACAAAGTAAAAACTGTTGTTTTTCCACTTCACGGGTTGTTTCCCTGTTTACAGGGAAATTGTACAATGCTTTGGAGTAGTGTTTCCACTTTCTGTTTTTTTCCCTCTTGATTACAGGGAAATTTGCTTATGATTAGGTCAAAATTTCCATTGAACTTGGGTAAAATTATCTTTTCAGCTTTGTGGGTTTTTCTTTCTGCACTTTGTTTTGTTTCATGTTATGTATGTACAGTATTTTAAAATGCAAATTTTGTAAGGTAATTTTAACAAGAAAAACAGGTAGACCAGGAAAAGGGAAAGTGGAAACAGTCACTGAGCATGCGCTAGCCCACGGGTGCACAGGCTGTCACAGTGACCACATGGCCAGGAAGTGGAACCGTAATAATCCTTTCTCTATCGTCCTAGTGGATGCTGGGGTTCCTGAAAGGACCATGGGGAATAGCGGCTCCGCAGGAGACAGGGCACAAAAGTAAAGCTTTCCGATCAGGTGGTGTGCACTGGCTCCTCCCCCTATGACCCTCCTCCAAGCCAGTTAGATTTTTGTGCCCGGCCGAGAAGGGTGCAATCTAGGTGGCTCTCCTAAAGAGCTGCTTAGAAAAGTTTAGCTTAGGTTTTTTATTTTACAGTGAGTCCTGCTGGCAACAGGATCACTGCAACGAGGGACTTAGGGGAGAAGAAGTGAACTCACCTGCGTGCAGGATGGATTGGCTTCTTGGCTACTGGACATCAGCTCCAGAGGGACGATCACAGGTACAGCCTGGATGGTCACCGGAGCCTTGCCGCCGGCCCCCTTGCAGATGCTGAAGTAAGAAGAGGTCCAGAATCGGCGGCAGAAGACTCCTCAGTCTTCTAAAGGTAGCGCACAGCACTGCAGCTGTGCGCCATTTTCCTCTCAGCACACTTCACACGGCAGTCACTGAGGGTGCAGGGCGCTGGGAGGGGGGCGCCCTGGGAGGCAAATGAATACCTATTTTGGCTAAAAATACCTCACATATAGCCTCCGGAGGCTATATGGAGATATTTAACCCCTGCCAGAATCCGTTAAGAGCGGGAGACGAGGCCGCCGAAAAAGGGGCGGGGCCTATCTCCTCAGCACACAGCGCCATTTTCCCTCACAGAAAGGCTGGAGGGAAGGCTCCCAGGCTCTCCCCTGCACTGCACTACAGAAACAGGGTTAAAACAGAGAGGGGGGACACTAATTTGGCGTTAGAAATATATAAAAAAGATGCTATAAGGGAAAACACTTATATAAGGTTGTCCCTATATAATTATAGCGTTTTTGGTGTGTGCTGGTAAACTCTCCCTCTGTCTCTCCAAAGGGCTAGTGGGTCCTGTCCTCTATCAGAGCATTCCCTGTGTGTGTGCTGTGTGTCGGTACGTGTGTGTCGACATGTATGAGGACGATGTTGGTGAGGAGGCGGAGCAATTGCCTGTAATGGTGATGTCACTCTCTAGGGAGTCGACACCGGAATGGATGGCTTATTTAGGGAATTACGTGATAATGTCAACACGCTGCAAGGTCGGTTGACGACATGAGACGGCCGACAAACAATTAGTACCGGTCCAGACGTCTCAAAAACACCGTCAGGGGTTTTAAAACGCCCGTTTACTTTAGTCGGTCGACACAGACACAGACAGGGACACTGAATCCAGTGTCGACGGTGAATAAACAAACGTATTCCTTATTAGGGCCACACGTTAAAGGCAATGAAGGAGGTGTTACATATTTCTGATACTACAAGTACCACAAAAGAGGGTATTATGTGGGAGGTGAAAAAACTACCGTAGTTTTTCCTGAATCAGATAAATTAAATAAAGTGTGTGATGATGCGTGGGTTCCCCCCGATAGAAAATTATGGGCGGTATACCCTTTCCCGCCAGAAGTTAGGGCGCGTTGGGAAACACCCCTTAGGGTGGATAAGGCGCTCACACGCTTATCAAAACTAGTGGCGGTACCGTCTATAGATAGGGCCGTCCTCAAGGACCAGCTGACAGGAGGCTGGAAAATATCATAAAAAGTATATACACACATACTGGTGTTATACTGCGACCAGCGATCGCCTCAGCCTGGATGTGCAGAGCTGGGGTGGCTTGGTCGGATTCCCTGACTAAAAATATTGATACCCTTGACAGGGACAGTATTTTATTGACTATAGAGCATTTAAAGGATGCATTTCTATATATGCGAGATGCACAGAGGGATATTTGCACTCTGGCATCAAGAGTAAATGCGATGTCCATATCTGCCAGAAGATGTTATGGACACGACAGTGGTCAGGTGATGCAGATTCCAAACGGCACAAAGGTGTATTGCCGTATAAAGGAAGAGGAGTTATTTGGGGTCGGTCCATCGGACCTGGTGGCCACGGCAACTGCTGGAAAATCCGCCGTTTTTACCCTAAGTCACATCTCTGCAGAAAAAGACACCGTCTTTTCAGCCTCAGTCCTTTCGTCCCTATAAGATCATATCTGCCCACGGATAGAGGAAAGGGAAGAAGACTGCAGCAGGCAGCCCATTCCCAGGAACAGAAGCGTTCCACCGCTTCTGACAAGTTCTCAGCATGGCGCTGAGACCGTACAGGACCCCTGGATCCTACAAGTAGTATCCCAGGGGTACAGATTGGAATGTCGAGACGTTTCCCCTTCGCAGGCTCCTGAAGTCTGTTTTACCAAGGTCTCCCTCCGACAAGGAGGCAGTATGGGAAAAAATTCACAAGCTGTATTCCCAGCAGGTGATAATTAAATTACCCCTCCTACTACAAGAAAAGGGGTATTATTCCACACTATATTGTGGTACTGAAGCCAGAAGGCTAGGTGAGACTTATTCTAAAAATTTTTTTGAACACTTACAAAGGTTCAAATCAAGATGGAGTCACTCAGAGCAGTGATAACGAACCAGGAAGAAGGGGACTATATAGTGTCCCGGGACATCAGGGATGCTTACCTCTATGTCCTAAATTTGCCCTTCTCACTAAGGGTACCTCAGGTTCGTGGTGCAGAACTGTCACCATCAGTTTCAGACGCTGCCGTTTGGATTGTCCACGGCACCCCGGGTCTTTACCAAGGTAATGGCCGAAATGATGATTCTTCTTCGAAGAAAAGGCGTCTTAATTATCCCTTACTTGGACGATCTCCTGATAAGGGCATAGTCCAGGGAACAGTTGGAGGTCGGAGTAGCACTATCTCGGATACTGCTACAACAGCACGGGTGGATTCTAAATATTCCAAAATCGCAGCTGATCCCGACGACACGTCTGCTGTGCCTAGGGATGATTCTGGACACAGTCCAGAAAAAGGTGTTTCTCCCGGAAGAGAAAGCCAGGGAGTTATCGGAGCTAGTCAGGAACCTCCTAAAAACAGTGCATCATTGCACAAGGGTCCTGGTAAAAATGGTGGCTTCCTACGAAGCAATTCCATTCGGCAGATTTCACGCAAGAACTTTTCAGTGGGCTCTGCTGGACAAATGGTCCGGATCGCATCTTCAGATGCATCAGCGGATAACCCTATATCCAAGGACAGGGGTGTCTCTCCTGTGGTGGTTATAGAGTGCTCATCTTCTAGAGGGCCGCAGATTCGGCATTCAGGATTGGATGCTGGTGACCACGGAGCCCAGCCCGAGAGGCTGGGGAGCAGTCACACAAGGAAAAAATTTCCAGGGAGTGTGATCAAGTCTGGAGACTTTTCTCCACATAAATATACTGGAGCTAAGGGTAAATTTATAATGCTCTAAGCTTAGCAAGACCTCTGCTTCAAGGTCAGCCGGTATTGATCCAGTGGGAAAAACATCACGGCAGTCGCCCACGTAAACAGACAGGGCGACACAAGAAGCAGGAGGGCAATGGCAAAAACTGCAAGGACTTTTCGCTGGGCGGAAAATCATGTGATAGCACTGTCAGCAGTGTTTCATCCCGGGAATGGAAACTGGGAAGCAGACTTCCTCAGCAGGCACGACCTCCACCCGGGAGAGTGGAAACTTCATCGGGAAGTTTTTTCCACATGATTGTAAACCGTTGGGAAATACCAAAGGTGGACATGATGGCGTCCCGTCTGAACAAAAAACGGGACAGGTATTGCGCCAGGTCAAGAGACCCTCAGGCAATAGCTGTGGACGTTCTGGTAACACCGTGGGTGTACCAGTCGGTGTATGTGTTCCCTCCTCTGCTTCTCATACCTAAGGTGCTGAGAATTATAAGACGTAGAGGAGTAAGAACTATACTCATGGCTCCGGATTGGCCAAGAAGGACTTGGTACCCGGAACTTCAAGAGATGCTTACAGAGGTCTTATGGCCTCTGCCGCTAAGAAGGGACTTGCTTCAGCAAGTACCATGTCTGTTCCAAGACTTACCGCAGCTGCGTTTGTCGGCATGGCGGTGGAAAGCCGGATCCTAAGGGAAAAAGGCATTCCGGAAGAGGTCATTCCTACCCTGGTCAAAGCCAGAAAGGAGGTGACCGCACAACATTATCACCACATGTGGCGAAAATATGTTGCGTGGTGTGAGGCCAGGAAGGCCCCACAAAGAAATTTCAACTCGGTCGTTTCCTGCATTTCCTGCAAACAGGAGTGTCTATGGGCCTCAAATTGGGGTCCATTAAGGTTCAAATTTCGGCCCTGTCGATTTTCTTCCAGAAAGAATTGGCTTCAGTTCCTGAAGTCCAGAAGTTTGTCGAGGGAGTATTGCATATACAACCCCCTTTTGTGCCTCCAGTGGCACTGTGGGATCTCAACGTAGTTCTGGGATTCCTCAAATCACATTGGTTTAAAACCAGTCAAATCTGTGGATTTGAAGCATCTCACATGAAAAGTGACCATGCTCTTGGCCCTGGCCTGGACCAGGCGAGTGTCAAATTGGTGTTTTTTTCTCAAAAAAGCCCATATCTGTTTGTCCATTCGGACAGGGCAGAGCTGCGGACTCGTCCCCAGTTCTCTCCCTAAGGTGGTGTCAGTGTTTCACCTGAACCAGCTTATTGTGGTGCCTTGCACCTACTAGGGACTTGGAGGACTCCAAGTTGCTAGATGTTGTCAGGGCCCTGAAAATATGTTCCAGGACGGCTGGAGTCAGGAAAACTGACTTGCTGTTATCCTGTATGCACCCAACAAACTGGGTGCTCTTGCTTCTAAGCAGACTACTGCTAGTTGGATGTGTAATACAATTCAGCTTGCACATTCTGTGGCAGGCCTGCCACAGCCAAAATATGTAAATGCCCATTCCACAAGGAAGGTGGGCTCATCTTGGGCGGCTGCCCGAGGGGTCTCGGCTTTACAACCTTGCCGAGCAGCTACTTGGTCAGGGGCAAACACGTTTGCTAAATTCTACAAATTTGATACCCTGGCTAAGGAGGACCTGGAGTTCTCTCATTCGGTGCTGCAGAGTCATCCGCACTCTCCCGCCCGTTTGGGAGCTTTGGTATAATCCCCATGGTCCTTTCAGGAACCCCAGCATCCACTAGGACGATAGAGAAAATAAGAATTTACTTACCGATAATTCTATTTCTCGGAGTCCGTAGTGGATGCTGGGCGCCCATCCCAAGTGCGGATTATCTGCAATACTTGTACATAGTTACAAAAATCGGGTTATTATTGTTGTGAGCCATCTTTTCAGAGGCTCCGCTGTTATCATACTGTTAACTGGGTTTAGATCACAAGTTGTACGGTGTGATTGGTGTGGCTGGTATGAGTCTTACCCGGGATTCAAAATTCCTCCCTTATTGTGTACGCTCGTCCGGGCACAGTACCTAACTGGCTTGGAGGAGGGTCATAGGGGGAGGAGCCAGTGCACACCTCCTGATCGGAAAGCTTTACTTTTGTGCCCTGTCTCCTGCGGAGCCGCTATTCCCCATGGTCCTTTCAGGAACCCCAGCATCCACTACGGACTCCGAGAAATAGAATTATCGGTAAGTAAATTCTTATTTTCTGGTTAATGGTGTTAACTTCTCTTTAAAAGGCCTATTGTCCTTGCAATGCTCACCATATAAAGTCATGCATGAAACAGTACGATTTTACCTTGCTCCTTGCTCAGATATACTGGTGCACTTTTTATGTTTAAACAAAATATCAAACCTAGTGAGTGTCTCAGTTTTTTACTACACATATGTACTTAATAGGTAAACAGCAAGAATTTCTGATAATTTCAGCCAGAAACATTCATATTTAATTCTGAAGTCTTTGGCAATCCATGAGTTTAATTCCCTCACAGTAATATTACCTATATTAGTGCTACTGTTATACTTTTCTCTTAAACACGTTGGCATATCTCCCAACTGTCCCAACTCCAGTGGGACAGTCCCGTTATTCAGACACTGTCCCGCCCGCGGGCCGCAGTGTTCCGCGGATAGGGGGGTTGGGAGATCCTGTGGTCAATAAATAAATGCAGCATGCATATGCCCGGCATCTAACAGTGTGGGGAAGAGAGATGCCCCCAAAAGGACGATTACGGGGGTTGAGAGTGAGGTCCCGTCATTTACCTGAGCCTTTTTTGGAGGCGGGCACGCCTCTGGTGCTCCAGGTCCAAAATTGGGAGATTCTAAAGTTGGAAGGTATGTGTTGGAGTTAATGAAGGTATTTTTATATCCAACCTCCTTCTAAGGTTACCAACAAAATGATTGACAGTCTCCTTAAACTAAAGATAATGCTATGTAATAGTATTTCAAATCAACCTGAATATATATCATAAAGCAGGAACATATTTCTCCTAACACCAACTTCCACCAATACATTGTATATCATCTAATTTCTGATATTGTTTTTACTATTTTGTTACGTCTATTATGTGGCCCCTTTTTCACAATACTTTTTAAACAATAATTATTACAATGGATAGGTGTAGTAGATTGGTCTGCTACTGGGTCTATATTACTGCTATCACACTATGGGACTGAGTCAGATGGATCATGGGGGCAACCAGGGAGGTTTTGCATACAGCACATGCACAGATAAAATTTTTGCATATGTCCATCCTATACAGAGTCAGACGGAACTTGACCGCATATGTCTTTCCATGAATTTTGGCATTTTTGAGCAGCAGCTGGGTGACAACAATGTGACTGTACAGAACCTTACTGTCTTGTGGGGGTGACATGGGGGTGTATATAATGCTCTGTGCGATTCATATGTATGGGGAAGGGAAGTCTGTTTCTGACGGATCTCTTGTCCCTTGCATGGAGCTGAGGCAAGTGCCTATACTACCAATGACAGTAGCGGCAGCTTGTCTGAAATCAATGGGCTGCACAATTTGCCACTTACAGATGCGCCACTCCGTGCATCAGTCCTAGGGATTCTCACATTAACATAAAGAAGAAAACCAGGCTTCCCCAGCTGCCCAGAGCCCACAAATACAGTCACTTTGTGTACGACTCAGAAGCAGCTCCTATGTACATACCAGGCTGCATATTGTGTATTATCACATTTTTCTTAATTTTTTTGTTACTCGTTTCATGTGCTTTTAATCTACATTGTGTTTTCATAGAGATGAGTGGTTAAATTTGGTGAAAATTGGACACACCCAAACTTTGGTGTTTGGAGTTGAACTGAGTCACAGCATGGGTCACTTTGGGGTCAGATGTTGGATCTAGAAACTGAAACTTTTTGATAGCATGTAAGTTCCTCCCTCGTGATTTCAGGTTCCATTCCATATTGGAAATTAATATTATTGATGTCAATAATACTGTAGGAACAACAACAACAGGTCCAAAAATGTATAGGTTTTAGCTGATTTTATCAATTTTAAAGGAATCTTAAACCAAAACTGAAACTAAACCAAAAACATTTGAGGGTAGTTTTGCCAAAAACAACCCAAATTCAAAAAACGGGGGTCCGCGCACATCTCTAATTTTTATGCACATTTTATGCTATAATACTGTGTGATAATTTGTTAATAATATAGTTTTGATGCAAATGTAATACATT
The DNA here is from genome assembly GCF_028390025.1 of Pseudophryne corroboree. Classification (NCBI taxonomy): domain Eukaryota; kingdom Metazoa; phylum Chordata; class Amphibia; order Anura; family Myobatrachidae; genus Pseudophryne; species Pseudophryne corroboree. The sequence goes on from NC_086449.1 coordinate 395,612,577, forward strand.
CTTGAGCACCCACTCTCCTCAATATGTCTTCCCGCAGTGGTACGCTATATGGGCCTGATTTAGAGTTGTACGCTATATTCAGAGTATGGCTGGGGGCACAAGCAGCTTATGCTGATTAAAATGATATGCGGCATGCCTATATTCTATGTGTGACTGCGGCTGTATCTGCATACGAAATGCTACATTACAGTGTATTCCTGGAAATCACTGTTATGTAGCATTTCGTATGCAGATACAGTCACAGTCACACACAGAATATGGGCATGTTGCATATCATTTTAATCAGCAGAAGCTGCTTGTGCATCCTAACCACATAATGAAAGTAAGAAGCATTTTCATAAAAAAGTGCCCGAAGTTAGCAGAGCTACCAGCTGACTTACACCAGGCATCTCCTGCTGCAAGATGTATGAGGACACATCTGTATCCAAGCAGAGGCAGAGATCACAATGTTAGTGGCCATGTGAGTGCTGTGTGCAGGTGGGTTATTTGTGCAATAGTGTTCAGCAAAGATGTAAGGGGCATTATGTGTGTCATGTCTATAAATGCATTAATAATGTGCAACAAATGTGTAAGGGGCACTATGTGTGTCATTATGTATATAAGTGCACTAATAATGTGCGGCATATGTGAAAAGGGACATTATGTGTATTATTATATGTATAAGGGCATTAATAATGTGCGCCATATGTGTAAGGGACATTAAATGTATAAGGGCATTAATAAAGGTTGGTATAATGTGTAAGGCACATTATGTTTCTGAGGACATTAATAATGTGTGTCATATGTGTAAGGGTCATTACTGTGTGCCATTATGTGTATAAGGTGCTCTACTGTGTGGCATAACGTATAGAAAGGGCAATACTGTGTGGTCTAAAGTGAATAAAGAGCAATATGGTGTGGTGTAATGTGAATAAGGAGCAATTGAGTGTGATGTAATGTGAATAAGGGGCACTACTGTCAGGAGTAATGTTTATAAGGTAAAGTGGTACAACTGTGTGATGAAACGTAAATAAGGGACACTTTCACATGATAAAATGTGAGTAAAGTTGCACTACTGTGGCATAATTTAAATTGGGGGTACTATTGTGTGGCCATGCCCCTTTCCAGCAAGAAAACACCCCTTTTTGGGCTGTGCACCGAATGTTCGCACTGTTCCTATTTAAAACATAGGGGGTAGGCACACCAGAATGAGGACTGCTGTGGGTGAGGGGTGATGGTGCTTGGAAAGGGGTGCAGAGTAAGAAGCAGAATTAGCGGCGGTGCTAGGGGCACCAGAAAAAAATCTTGCCTAGGGCATCATATTGGTTATTGCCGGCTCTGGCTATATTAGCTTCCTTACGCTGTGCAATACCATAAGCCAATATGCAAATAGAGCAGCAGGAGGTTTCTGGGGCAAATAGATGCCTCCTGCCTGCTTCTGTGATCCACTGCTGTGTCTCAAGATGCACCATCAGATCAGTCTGCGATACCATCGGTCATATGAATAACCCCCCATGCATGCCCCCAAACGCTCTCAGCCTGTCAATCAGGCTGGGGCTTATGGGACACTGCATGCGAGGACAGAATGGCTCCTGAACATGTGCAGTGTCCCCGTCATTGGACTTCTACACTAACCATCAGGTTACAAGTCTGAGTTAGGCCCTATTTTATTACTGGGATTCTTAAATGATCTTATATCTTGTAATCAATGGAGCAAGGTTTTTAAATACATATAGATTTGGTAAAGTGTCCTGAAAAATAACATTTGAAGTTAATACATTGTAAACAAAGACTTCAAATGAGACTTTTTTTTTTTACCATAAGGGGCTTAAGGGACCACTGAGAGCTCCTCTGCCATAAATACGTTAATGTAAGATCCTAGCAGTATTCTTTGATCTTTGTGAGTCACTAGTCTGTGTCCATGCTGCTTTGGCCACAAGAAGCTATCTCTGGAAGTTGTTTGCTTAGCAGGAGACTGAAATTGAAATGTGTTGACAAGAGATTTTTTTCCTGCTTATTTATATCTTAAATTAACTTCAAGTAGATTAACCTATGTGTTGCTGAGGAAGCGACAAATATGTTGCTCGTCAATGCTCAGTGTTATTTTCTTATATCTGGCTCCAACGGTAAGAGAGAGGTTAAGCAAGTGCTTGTGAATCCACATTCTCTTTGTGCCATTTCTTGGTAAAATATGAATTTTCTAAGCTAGAATAACTGGATGCTGAACTTTACACATTGTCATTTGTTATTAAAACAAAACTGCTGTGTACATTATCCACTCATAAGGGCCTATCTATCAATTAATATTTGCAGTCTACCCCCCAAAACCCCCATTATCAGAAATATCTGCTGTAGTCCCCAATTTTCAATTGCAATAGGAGTTGCTTTCATGACAACTTTACCAATTGGCCCTGGTAGCTAACGTCATTCTAGCCTATAGGCTACACTACGCAGAAAGTACCAGGAAACCATCCCTGGGACTCACCACTTGTGCATGCGCAGTCAGCAGACCACATATGTGCACCATTGCGGTGGCCAGGGCGAGTGCTAGGGTGTTTGGCACTCCCTGCAAACTATACATTGTGCGCCCTCCCTACTTTACAAAGTGACAGTGTGGACTCACAAGGTAGGGGTATGGCTGCACAATAGTACCCCCATTTCAAATTCCGCCACACGGTAGCACAATCTTATTCACAATACACGGCAAGTAGTAGTTCCGCTTATACATATAATGCCCCCTGTAGTGCTGCTTATACACATAACACCCCCAGTAGTGGCGCCGCTTAGACTTAATGCCCCCAGTAGTGGCATCGCTCACACATAACGACCAGAGTAGTGGTGCCACTTACACATAACGGCCCCAGTAGTTGCGCCGCTTACACAATATGGCCCCCAGAACTGGTGATGCTTACACATAATGCCCCCAGTAGTGGCAACGCTCACACATAACATCCCCAGTAGTGGCTATGCCTACAAATAATGCCCCCAGTAGTGGCAACGTTCACACATAATGACCTTAGAAGTAGCGACACTTACACATAACAGCCCAGAAGTGGTGCAGCTTACACATAACACACCTAGTAGTGGTGCAGCTTACACAATATGGCCCCAGAAGTGGTGATGCTTAAACATAATGCCCCCAGTAGTGGCAATGCTCACACATAACGCCCCCAGTAGTGGCGAAGCTTATAAATAATGCCCCCAGTAGTGGAGACACTTACACATAATGCCCCCAGTAGTGGCAACGTTCACACATAATGCCCTTAGAAGTAGCGAAACATACAAATAACAGACCCAGAAGTGGTGACGCTTACACATAACACACCCAGTAGTGGCACAGCTTACACAATATGGCACCCAGAAGTGGCACCGCTTACACATAACGTCCCCAGTAGTGGCAATACTCACACATAATGCCCCCAGTAGTGGCGACACTTACACATAATGCCCCCAGTAGTGGTGACGCTCACACATGACACCCGTAGAAGTAGCGATGCTTACACAATACAGCCCCAGAAATGGCAAAGCTCACATATAACACCCCCATTAGTGGAATTGCTTACACATAATTGAACCAGTTTTGGTGATGCTTACATATAATGCCCACAGTAGTGGTAATGCTTACACATAATGCCCCCAGTAGTGGCACCGCTTACACATAATGGCCCTAGTAGTGGCAACGTTCACACATAATGCCCTTAGAAGTAGCGAAACGTACAAATAACAGACCCAGAAGTGGTGCTGCTTACACATAACACACCCAGTAGTGGCACAGCTTACAAAATGTGGCCCCCAAAAGTGGCACCGCTTACACATAACGTCGCCCAGTAGTGGCGACACTTACACATAATGTCCCCAGTAGTGGTGATGCTCACACATGACGCTCTTAGAAGTAGCGATGCTTACACATTACAGCCCCAGAAATGGCAAAGCTCACATATAACACCCCCAGTAGTGGCATTGTTTACACATAATGGAACCAGTAGTGGTGATGCTTACATATAACGCCCACAGTAGTGGCAACAATTATACTTAATGCCCCCCAGTAGTAGTGCTGCTTACACATAACACCCACAGAAGTGCCGCTTGTTCACATTGTGCCCCACCGCCCCTCACACACACACATACATACACAGATACACACACACATATATACATATACATACACAGATACACACACACACACACACACACACACACACACACACACACACACACACACACATATAGATATTTATATATATATATATATATATATACACACACACACACACACACACACACAGATATACAAACATACATACATACACACACACACGCACACACACTTACTTTCCCTCCACTTACCTATCACAGTCTGGCTGGCCGAATCTGGAGCAGCACATCCTCTTCTGTAGCAGTCTGGTGGTCCCGTGTAGCTCTGCTCACTCAGTCAATGTAGCTCTGGTGTATGGGTAGTGACCCATGCAGCTGTCAATTTCGATAGCGGGTGATGGAAAGGTCAGTGCAACTGACTGTTCAAACATTTCTATAGCACCCATATAGCACCCCTGTCACCTTGCACTCATCTCCTCCTTCATACATGGGGGGAGAAGCGGTATTAGTGCACATTTTATTATTATTTATTATTATCCTTTATTTATATGGCACCACAAGGGATCCGGAGCACCCAATTACAGAGTACATAAACAAAATAAAACAGGAAAATAGTGACTTACAGTTGAAGACAATATAGTACAAGGTTTATAAACATAGCTACATCAGCAGATGACACTGACGTAAGTATCAGGGTGGCAGAAAACCACGGGATTTCAAGCCGTCAACGATGGTTTAAGTAAGCGAAGGATAAGCACATGAGGGTTGAGTACCCTGCTCATGAGAGTTTACATTGTAGAGAGGAGGGATAGCGTTAATACCGCTTCTCACCCACAGTGAGCTTTTATACATCTATCACTTCATTTCTTATTGCCGCAAATAGCAGCGATAAGACTTTTTCATTATTAGTCAAAAAACATCATATATAATTATTAAGTTTTTATGAAACATAATTATTAAGTTTTATACACACACTATATGAACTAGGGTGGTGGCGAGTGTATTCGGCACACTGCATATGGAGCAAATATGCCCTGTGGGCGGAGAATCGGCTACAAACCCACATCCACTGTGACCTGGCATCCACCGGCTGCTGCCACCTGCAGCGCTTCCCGCTGTAATGTATGTGTCACTACATAATTATAGCAGGCAGTGCTGCAGCTGCCCGCCCATTGGCTTCACCCCCTCCTGACTTTCGCAGTCTGAAGGGAGAGACGTCATGACGTCTCACCAGACTACAGTGCCAGTGTCTGGCGGTGGGAAAAGTGAACTGTGAAGCCGCTCTGTGGCCCAACAGGGAAGGTAGGGAAATTGATGGAAACACCCGTAAAGAAAGAGTTGTAGATTATCTCAAATCCAGCAATTTACAGGATACCAAATTGCATTGATTCACTGGCGGGAGATCATGTCAAACAAAGCTTATTGACTTTTTTGACTGTGTGACCAAAGTAATAGATAATGGTGGAGCCGTAGATATAGCTTATCTAGACTTTAGTAATGCTTTTGACATTGTCCTACATCGCAGACTGCTTAATAAACTCGAAATCTTGGGATTGGATACTAAGATGGTTGAATGGATAAGATCTTGGTTGCAGGATAGAAAACAGAGAGTTGTAGTAAATGGAGTGCATTCACAGGAGGGAAATGTTACCAGTAGAGTACCCAAGGGATCTGTACTTGGACCAGTGCTTTTTAATATCTTTATTGGTGACATTGCAAATGGTATTAAAGGGAAAGTATGCCTTTTTGCAGATGACACAAAGGTATGCAACAGGGTAGACACACCAGGAGGGCAGAGCTGGATTAAGGGGGGGTCACTGGGGGTTAGTAACCCCGGGCCCCCCTATAAGGGGGCCCCCCTGTCCAGAGCCGCTCCTACCCAACTGTGGCATTCAGTACAGATCCATACCCACCCTCTCCCCTGTAACACACAGCCACAGTGACAGTGTACTTATGTGTAGCTATAGGCACATTGATTAACATAGCTGCGACCATATAACGTCAGCAGCAGCCTGGGCGGCATCCGTGCGCGGAGCACTGGTTAGCGATAGCCATCATCACCACACTTCTGCTCTTCCTTCCGGAGGCGGACCCTACAGCAGCCCCGCAGTGCCCGCACTTGCTCTGGGTGGCCGGGAGGCTCTGAGTGTCTGAGACCCACCATCAGTTAGCCCCGGTTGCCGGTTCGTCTGTCAGCAGTGAGGGGAGAGTGAAGAAGAAAAGGGTGCAGATGCAATGGGAGGAGAGGGAGAGAGATGTTCAAGAGAAGTAAGCAGTAAACATACAGTACATGACATGGACTCAGAGGAAGAAAAAGGTAGCGGCGGCGGCGGGATATATTTATTGTTTTATTTGCTTACACATATTTAATGATAGTATCTTTTTTTATGCTTGGAGCTACAGTGATGGAAGAACGGCGTTGTATGGCTGTATTTACTTTTGCCTATGGACTGTTGGATTTTTATGTCTTTTGTAATCTCTCTACACCTTGCTCTTCTATCCTCTCACACCCCTCTCTCTCACCCATCTCCCCTCTCTGCCCATCTCTCTTTTTCCTCTCTTCCCCCTTCTCTGCTCTCAGCACCCCTCTCTGTCCCCCTATACTCTCTCTGTCCCCCTCTCCGCATCTCTTGCACTCTCTCTCCTCTTAAACGTCTGCGCCAGTTCCCATCTTGCTATTGGCACCCCTCTCTTTCTGAAACACAAACTTCTCACAATGGGGGGACGTCCACTGCCAGCTCCCTCTAAAAGAAAAGTCTAATTCTGCCCCTGCTGGCGCTGCTACTATTCACTGACAATTCTGCTCACCTCCAGTCTCCGCCACCAGCAGCAGCACAATTACTGGGAGAGCTGGTGGTGGTGGCGGAGACTGGAGATGAGCAGAATCGGTTCCCATGCTGCCCGAGAAGAGGCTCGGGAGTCCATCCCCACCGCAGGTGTGCAGGTAGGACCTGCCCTGTGCTGCTGCCTCATGGACGGGAGTGGGGAACAAACAGCAGGCACAGCAAGGGGGTGGTGATGACGGGAGTGGGAGGGCCCCCTGTCTTTAGTGCTCCGGGCCCCCCAGATGCTTAATCCGGCTCTGCAGGAGGGGTAAAGCAAATAATTGAGGATGCAGGTAATCTGGGGGGGGGGGGGTCAAGAGTGTGGCAATTACTGTTTAATGCCAAAAAAATGCAAAATTATGCACTTGGGTCTCAAAAATCCAAAGACTGAATCAGGACCGGTGCTGGATGTCTGGCGTCCCCCTGCAAATGATAAATGTGCGCCTTCCCATACGTGAAAAATACAGCGTGCACCGCAAAAAGGGATGTGTTCTCGCAAACGAGGGACGTGGCCACACAATGGTACCCCCAATTCAAAATATGCCACACAGTAGCACAATCTTACTCACATTACCCTTAAACGCAGTGGCCCTGATTCATATTACGCCACATATTAGTGCCCCTTATTCACGTTACGCTGCACAGTAGTACCCCTTATACACAAGGTCCACAGTAGTGCCTCTTATAAGAGGTGTAGCTAGGTGACATTGTGCCCAGACCAAGGGTGTGTTTCAGAGCTCCCTCCCCTGTACTGAATTGGGGGCATGTTATATTTGAAAATAAAAAAATATTTTCAAATCCTAAATTGGTGACAGAGCCAGTTCTAGACCTTGTTGAGCTCAGGGCACAAGTTTCCTTTTGCGCCCGCCATGCTCGAAACAGGGACAGTGCACGCTGAAGGCATGCGTCAAATACATATGGGCTTCCATTAGTCACATTACACTGCATAGTAGTACCCTTATATAGGTAACGCCTCACAGGAGAGCCGCTTATACACGTTACATCACAGCAGACACGCTTATACACATTATGCTAAGTAAAGCCCATTACACACATTATGCTAGGTAGAGCCTATTATTCACATTATGCCAGGTAGACCCCATTATTCACATTATGCTAGGTAGAGCCCATTATTCACATTATGCCAGGTACAGCATTTTACACAAACATGCAAGGTAGAGCCCATTTTACACATTATGTCAGGTAGAACCCATTACACATATTATGCCAGGTAGAGCCTATTATACACATTATGCCAAATAGAGCCCATTATACACATTATGCCAGGTAGAGCCTATTATACACATTATGCCAGGTAGAGCCCATTATACCAGGTAGAGCCCATTATACACATTATGCCAGGTAGAGACGCTTATACTCATTATGCTAGGTAGAGACCATTATACATGTTATGCCATGTAGAGCCGCTTATAAACATTATGCCAGGTACAACACAACCACCACATACCTACAACCACAAACTTACCCCTACTGTAAATCCTTTTATACACATAGCACGCACAGTAGTGGCACCCTGCCCTTTATACACATAGCACGCACAGTAGTGGCACCACACCTGCTGTATGGCCCAGATGGAACCCTCTTGCAACCTCCACTAACACCCGGTCCCAGGCTAACTCTTACCAAGCCAATGTGCAGGAGGGTGAAAGGCAGCAGCCCCCCAGGGACACCCCATAAAGGTCACCTACTCCCCTGGCACTGGCAGGCCTCTATACAGACACCCAGCTGCACTGATGGGTCTAGTTCACAGTCATGGGGGTGGATTCAGAGGTGGAAGCTATTGAGCAGAAAGATACCCACTGCTGGAATCTTCTGTGTTCCACTGCTGGCTTTTGTGTTCCACTGCATCAGATCATCTGCGCGAACATCAGACATTTGGTTAACCCTGAGGCTACACAGGATGGCCAGAGAAAACACACTGCCACTGTCTTTGGCACGCCCAGAAAAATAGGGCTAACCCCCATCTGCCCAGTTTTCTGGAATGTTACCCTTTGCGGTCCCTAAATGCCAGCAGCTTATTATTATGCAGGCGGCATCACAGGCCCAGTTGTGCACATATGCAGATGAGCAGATCTTGAATATGCAGAGCTAAAACTATTGGAGATGTGCGTTAACATTGAATTGATGTACATCTCTGAATCAAGCCCATGGTTCTCGGTTCTCATTCCAGGTTCACAATCAATGTTCCCATTAAAAAATTTCACTTTATTACAACACTATTTAAGAATTTTTAATTGATTACAAAATCTTTCATTTAAAAAAATAAATAAACTGAACACTTCTGTGACGTTACAGACTTTACGTTTATGTTAATGTTTGCCATTTAAAATACAAATTATATTTCCCCCAACCCAGGAGAGGGCAGAGGGGCCTGGGAAGGGTGTATAATGCCACGGAGACAGCAGCACTTTCTCCCTCCACTGCGCTTTCTCTCCTCTCCTGTACCTGTTAGAGCCCTCGGCTGGTTCTGCACCACCTCCACCTTCTCCTCCTCCCTCTCACATGTTCTGTTAGGCAGGAGTGGCAGCTCTGGAGTATGGCTGCATCGGCGGTGGCGCTGTGTGTGGTCTGAGGCTGCAGTCTCTCTTGAGGGGGAGGCAGCCGGAGGGACCCTATGCGGGGAAGCGTGCTACACACTGCCGGCGCCGCTGCTTGTCATCCAGTTTGACAGGCGCAGCGGCAGCCAGCAGCAGGGAGCTTGGCGCCTCCCTGCACTGCATACCTTTACTGAGCGGGTAGCACCCGCTCTGAGCTAAATATAGTATTAATGGCATTATACTGGAAGCTACTGAGGAGGAAAGGGCTCTAGGAGCCACTATTTCAGGTGACTTAAAGGCAGGTAAGCAATGTAACAAAGCAATGAGGAAGGCTAGTCAGATGCTTAGCTGCATTGGGAAAGGAATCAGCTGCAGAAAGAAAAGTAATAATGCCACTGTATAGGTCATTGGTACAACCTCAACTAGAATACTGTGTTCAGTTCTGAGGGTCATATCTTCAAAAGGATATTAATACATTAGAAACTATACAAAGAAGGGCAACTGAAATGGTGCATGGCCTACATCACAAAACACACAGAGAATGACTAGGAAATTTCAATATGTATAGTTTGATGCAGAGAAGGGAAAGGGGGGACATGATAGAAACTTTCAAATATATCAATGGTTTTAACAAAGTCCAGGAGGGCAACATTCTCCAAATAAAGAAAAGTATTAGAACACGAGGACATGCACTGAAACTGGAGGGAAGTTTAGGGGAAATTTGAGGAAAAATTACTTCACAGAAAGAGTAGTGGACAAGTTTAATAGCCTCCCATCAGAGGTAGTAGAGGCTAAGACAGTAGAGCAATTTTAACATGCATGGAATAGACATAAGGATATCCTTACAAAGAAATAAGGATCAAATAATGTATTTGGGCAGATGTATTAACCTGGAGAAGGCATAAGGAAGTGATAAACCAGTGATATGTGCAAGGTGATAAAGGCACTAGCCAATCAGCTCCAATATGTAAATTAACAGTTAGGATCTGAATGGCTGCTGCCTTTATCACCTTGCACATATCACTGGTTTATCACTTCCTTATGCCTTCTCTAGGTTAATACATGAGGGTTTGAGGTAAAAATATGGTAAAAAAGGGTCAGACGAGATGGGCCAAGTGGTTCTTATCTGTGGTCACATTCTATGGGGGTAATTCAGAGATGATCGCAGCAGCAAATTTGTTAGCAGTTGGGCAAAACCATGTGCACTACAGGGGGGGGGGGGGCAGATATAACATTTGCAGAGAAAGTTAGATTTGGGTGGGTGTGTTCAAACCAAAATTTAAATTGCAGTGTAAAAATAAAGCAGCCAGTATTTACCATGCACAGAAACAATATAACCCTCCCAAATCTAACTCTCTCTGCACATGTAACATCTGACCCACCTGCAGTGCACATGGTTTTGCCTAACTGCTAACAAATTTGCTGCTTCGATCAACTCTGAATTAGCCCCTATGTTTCTTCATTACTGTACACTTAAAAAAAAACCAAGAGCTCCAGGAAAAAGTATATTTACATTTTAGCTTTAAAAAATGCGATAAATGGCGATTGTCAGGTAGCAACCTAACCAATTACAGAGGTCCCTGGAGGTCCTCTTGTTGGCCTTATGCTTGCCTACTTTATCATGTGATATGGCCATGATTGGCATCAATGCATTAAGATCTGGTTCATGTTTTTGTGAGTGGTGGGTAGGATTTAGGTTTCATGACCCGTTAACCATAGTGAGTCCCAGTGTGGTGAGGGGATGTGAATCCATAGTCACACCCATTCTATGAGTAGCCATGTCTAGGCCAGACTTACCATTTAAAATATCAACACTGCTGCTATTTACAGTACTGAAGAAAACCTGCTCTTGTACAGATTACTTTTTGCTGTTCGGTGTGATTTATATATGCAGTATTTAGAAATCAGGATACAGCCATAATGTTTGGTATCCTCTATATTGTACTTGTAGAAAATGTATATATACATAGTACTATAACATTATAATATATATATATATATATATATATATATATATATATAAATGAAATAACCAAATTGCACTACCTAGGATGCAGTAGTCCTTGGGGGAGTTGGCGGCTAATCCCAGACAAATCCTCTTGCCAGTGGAGAACTAAGAAAGGAATGAAGTACAATGGTTGTCGAAGGAGCACTCAAAAACACTTGACAGTTCTTATAAGTCCTTAATTAGGATTTATTTCAGACCAAAGCAGATGGAGATGGAACTTGGTAGTTCTGAAATAAACCTTATTACCAAATCACCCAACAACGATACCACTCGTTATTTCATATTTTCCAAATGATTTATTTAAAAAAAAATTGTTGTTAAAAATAGAATATGACTCCTACATTAATCTTGACATTCATGTGTTAGGTGGTATTTGGGACTTGCAGTCTAGCCCTATTGGGGAGGAGCTCCTATAATAGCTTGTCCATCCACTCTGTCTAAAATTATCATCCAACGCGTTTCGTCTATAAGAATTCCTCAGGTGTGTTTTCTAAGTGTAAGAGACAAACATCCTAGACTTACAGCCTGGACAGCATTGGGTTCACATGCAGGAGCTCACAGCACATTAAGGGCTACATTGCTAATAAGGATCCCCTGGATAGTTGTTCTTAAAGGGACCACTACTGCCATTAAAAGATCCTTTGGATTGTCATTTTTAATTGAATATTTTTATTCATGGAAATCCTAATTTAAATTAATCGCTAGGATGTTTGTCTCTTACACTTAGAAAACACCCCTGAGGAAGTCTTATAGACGAAACGCGTTGGTTGATAATCTTAGACAGAGTGGGTGGACAAGCTGTCATAGGAGCTCCTCCCCAATAGGGCTAGACAGCAAGTCCCAAATACCACATAACCCACGAATGTCAAGATTAATGTAAGAGCCATATTCTATTTTTAACAACAATTTTCTTTTAAAATAAATCATTTGGAAAATATGAAATAATGAGTGGTATCGTTGTTGGGTGATCTGGTTTATTTCAGAACTACCAAGTTCCATCTTCATCTGCTTCGGTCTGAAAGAAATCCTAAGTAAGGACTTATAAGAACTGTCAAGTGTTTTTGAGCGCTCCTTCGACAACCATTGTACTTACATGAATACACTAGTTACCAGCCTGTCAAAATGACAGAACATTATAACAGTAATGTCAGTGCCAGCGGCTGTGCACTGCTGAATGGCACAACAATTGAATTGCTCTGTCGGGCACCATCTAGTGGCCGCCGGCACGCAAAATATTTATATTCCCTTCATAAGATGCATACGCACTTAACGATTCCCTCCATGAACGATGTCGCTAACGATTTCCCTTGAAATGAAGAAGATTCCCTGAGCAAACAATAATGAGCATACACACTGTACAGTTTGCAAATGATGAATGATGAACGATCATCGTTAAGGCACCAGGCTAAGCAGCTAATTTAAATACACTTTGTCGTTCGTCATTCGTGTTGTTCGTCGTTCATGGCGTACACACTGAACGATGTGCACAGTGTTGTTAACGTTCTAGCCAAAATTCAGTTGCATGCATAGGGGAAAGCAAGCCTCGTTAACGGCAAACGGGGCCGCGCATCGTTCGCTGTTTGCGCGTCATTGGGAGCATACACACTGGGCAATATAGTTAACAATATCGCTCATGACAGTGAAATTGAGCTATATCATTAACTAACATGTCATGTGTGTATGCACCTATAGTGGTGAGTAGCAGTGTTAAGGTCCATACACACTGGGTGTTTTTGCCCAGCGTGTAAGCACAGAGATGATCGCTGACATCGCTGGGCTGAAAAGCGCTCAGTGCATACACACTGAGTGCTTTTTCCCCGCTGCCCAGCGATGTCAGCGGTGGTGAGCGGCTTTCCATAGCAGGACACTATGGAAAGCCGCTCACCCCGCCGTTCATCTACTGGTAATACCAGTAGATGAACGGCAGCCGCCAGCGATGAAGCGGGAGCGCGCATCAGCGCTCACTGCTCATCGCTTGTGCATACACACTGGACAGCTTTGAGCTGAAAGCAGCTCAACACACCAAAAGTGACCTTCTCTCAGCTCAAAATCGCCCAGTGTGTATGGGCCTTTAGCCTTTTATATAGAATGCTTTATAGGAAGGTGTGGGAGAGGGAAAGTAAAACAAAGATTAGGCTGTGGCTTAAAATAAAAAGTTTATATTTCCGGTTTCTTTAATAAATTAAAGTTTACCATTACCAGAAAGTACCTTTTGAGTTTTCTATTGTTGAACTTGGAAAACATTTGAAACTAAAGTTTCGAAACTCATTGTTGTTGCAGCTCAAATGTTTGGAAAGTCAAATTAAGTGAAATGGGTCCATTCTACTGGAAACTGGTTTACTGTGTAAGCAAACCCTGAAATACATGAATATGACTTCTACTTGAGCAACAAAGGTTTTTTTTAAATCACTTTGTAAGACGAAGGATCCTATGATGGTACAAGGACATATCAAAGTCACAGATATACCTTCTCTGCACAATAAAATCATTTTGTATACAGTCTATAGTTATATATGTACGTGTCAGAGCACTTCCGCATTCAGGGCCTGATTTAGAGGTGTATGCCTCTAATGTTGACTTAGTATGCAGTGGAGGATATTTTGAAACTGTGCATGTGTCTGTCGCATTGCACATGTGCATTGCTGGTCTAGAAATGGCGGTTGCAGAGAGGTTTTATTTGCAAAGTGATTGACAATCATGGACTGTTTGTGGGAAGTAACTGGGAGTGGTGACAAAACCGCAGACATGTTGCGACCATTTTGGGTGCGTGTTTGAGGGGTGATATAAGCCAGACACTCCTCTAACGCTAAAGGGCCTTTCATAGATAAGAAAAATGCAGATTATACTCCACTGGGGCAGGGACTGATGTGAATGAAAAAGGACTGCATAATATGTGTGCGCTATATACATAACTGTACATAAATGTTAACTTTTATTTATGTAGTGCGCATATATTATACAGAACTTTACAGAGAATATTTAGTCAATCACATCCTTTTGGAGTGTGGGAGGAAACCCACACAAGCACAGGGAGAATATAAAAATTCAACACAGATATGGGGCTGGATGTAATAATGTCCGAATTGGCCAGAGGTGTGGGTCCCCGTCCAAACTCAGACTTTTTTTTAAAGAGTCAATCTTTTACAAGGCATGGTTTTGCCTTGTACATCATTGCCACTTTAAGAAACATCCAAGTTTGGCCAGGAACCCGCACCTCCAGCCAAATTGGACTTCATTACATCCGGCCCATGTTGGTTTGTCTCAAACCCAGTACGTCAGTGCTGTGTGAAAGCAATGCTAATCACTGCACCACCGTGCTAGTTCTGAACCCAACAGATAGGCATCACATTTCTTTGGCCAAGTCTAGGTTTTACAATTATAGCTAGACATTTTTCCATAGATTTCAATAGCAAGAGGTCTAGGAGAGACCTTAAAATACAATACAACAGTATAAAGGACAAATCTACAATGTGTAAATCTAATGGAGCATGCTTACAGCTGATTTAGAGTTCATGAAACTCAGTATTGTGGGTCTGTAAGTGAAAAGAAGCCCACTGCAAGCTTCTCTGATCTGATGCTGTACCTGATGCCGCATCCATTGGATCAACTGTGTGAGATCACACTACGTGAGACAGAGAAGCTGCATCCAAGATAAATGCGGGCATGGATGTGAATAAGAGAAAAGTAATAGTGCTAGTTGACTTTATTTATTGAAAGCAGCATAATGGGAATAGAAACAGATAGGGGGGAGGGGGGGGTGTTTTTCACCCCCTTGGTATTCCCCCAGCACACTGAAAATTACCTTAACCATACCTGAACCTATCTGCTAATAGAATTTCAGAGACATTGGTCACATGCTGTTTGTCAGCATAGTGAGAATTGTGTTCTGTGGTAGCTCCAGGGCCACAATCAAGGGGGTGCCCTGTGCACAGTTGTCCCGAGCCCGGCCACTCTGACAGAGTGGGTGGGGTGGGGGGGAGGGGGGCTGCCTATTTTTTCAGTCCCGGGCCCCACAATTTCTGGTGGCAGCCCTGGGTAGCTCTTAGAGGCACTTGTCCTAACTCAGAGATCTACACTAATGCATTGCAGCTGCAGATCTGTATTCAGCTAATGTGCAAAAATATGGTAATGCTGTACCCACCTGGAAATGCATTGAGATGCCAACTGGCACATCACCAATCCAAGCGGATGCTTTAAAAAATGCAGACAACATCAATTATCAGAATTTGAATGGGGCATGATAGTGGGTGCCCGACGAATGGGACATTCCATTTCCGAAGCTTTGCAGACATTCAAAATTTCTTGATCTATGGTGTCATCATGTGTGTACTGGGAATACCTCATGGATGGCATTACCACCCACCGCGGACATCACTTAAGGATCGTGACCAGTGGCGTCTAGCCAGAATTGTCTGTAGTCACAGACAAGTGACACTGGCTCAAATCACATCCACAATCAATGCAGTAGGTAACAGAAGCATTTCCAGCAGGTCAGTGCAGCGTTCTCTAGCTTCCATGGGATATGAGAGCAGAAAATCCACCCGAGTGCCCCGGTTGACACTACTGCACAGTGCCTAGTATACGCGAGTATACCTGGCCAATAAAGCTGATTCTGATTCTGTATGTTATGTATGTATGTATGTATGTATGTATGTATGTATACATGTATGTTATGTATCACGTTTGTATCTCCCCTTTATGTTGTTATTTGGCGATGCATTGTAACCGTAAACAATTCCTAGTATACCTGGCCAATAAAGCTGATTCTGATGAAGAACTGATATTAGGGTTTTACAGAAACTCCATAATTCTGCTGTACATTAAAAACGATAGTTCCATATAAAGCAAGTGTAACATTGGGTTCAGTATGATATACCAGCCGCTGGGATGCTGGCCTTCAGTATACCGACAATGGTATCCTGGCCGCCATTATGCCGGCAGTGGGGCGAGCGCAAAGAATCTGAATTCTGTATCCAGAATTAAAGCAATAAATTGTATCATACGGTCAACAGGGGGGTCATTCCGAGTTGATCGCTAGCTGCCTTTTTTCGCTGCAGAGCGATCAGTAAAAAAAAAAAAGCCTAATCTGCGCATGCGTATGCACCGCAATGCGCACGCACGTCGTATGGGTATGAAGTCCTTTGTGGTTTTGCACTGGTTCTAGCGTCGATTCCAATCGCACAGCCGAACGCAAGGAGATTGACAGGAAGTGGGAGTTTCTGGGTGGCAACTGACCGTTTTCTGGGAGTGTTTGGAAAAACACAGGAACGGCCGGGCGTTTGCTGGGCGGGTATCTGACGTCATTACCGTGTCACTCGTCGCAGCAATCATCGCACAGAATAAGTAACTTCAGGGCTGGTCTTGTTCTGCACAAAATGTGTTTGCTGCTGCACGGCTGCACGGATGTTCACACTTCTGCAAAGCGAAAACACACTCCCCCATGGTCGGTGACTATGCGTTTGCATGGCTGCTAAAAGTAGCTAGCGAGCGATCAACTCGGAATGACCCCCCATGTGCACTGCAGGTGTAGCAGATATAACATTTGCAGAGAGAGTTAGATTTGGGTGGGTTATTTTGTTTCTGTGCAGAGTAAATACTGACTGCTTTATTTTTACACTGCAATTTAGATTTCAGTTTGAACACACCCCACAAAAATCTACTCTCTCTGCACATGTTATATCTGCCCACCCTGCAGTGCACATGGGGGGTCATTCCGAGTTGATCGCACGTAGCAAATTTTTGCTGCCGTGCGATAAACTAGACGGCGCCTATGGTGGAGTGTATTTCTGCATAGCAGGGCTGCAAACGCTTGTGCAGCCCTGCTATGCTAAAAAAAGTTTTGTGCAAAACAAGACTAGCCCTAGACATACTTATATTGTGGGATGCTTTCAGCAATGCAGGTCCCAGAAATTGACGTCAGACATCTGCCCTCCAAACACCTGGACGCGCCTGCATTCGCCAAACCACTCCCGGAAAACGGTCAGTTGATGCCTCGGAACACTCTCCTTCTGTCAATCTTCTTGCGGTCCACTTTCTTCAGCAACGACGCGCCAGCGCAATGCGACTGCCACGCATGCGCAGTTCCAACCCGATTGCACGACTGCGAAGAAATGCAGTGTGCGATCGGGTCGGAATGACCCCCATGGTTTTGCCCAACTGCTAACAAATTTGCTGCTGCGATCAACTCTGAATTAGGCCCCAAGTCTAAATTAACCCCATGGAATTATCCTGTACAATACACAGTTGATTTATGGAGTTTCTTTTGAGTGATTTTACATCATTAATTTGCATCTCCCTCACTGCCCAGTGTGCTTCTTGGCTGCGCTACTATACATGCACAGCCAGCGGTTGTGGGCAGAGCAGTGGGGGAGACCACAGACCTCGGGCCCCTCCAGCAGGCCTGGGACTGCGTGAATAATATCCAACCCTCTCAGCACCTTTGGTCTTATCTTCAAGCTAAGACAAAGTCAATCAGGGGCAATGCATTCACTTTCTACTTATATTACTTCTGCTATTTCCACATAATATAGAAATATTGGCATACATTTCTGAAAAGATGTGAACTGTACAAAAACGTGTTCTAACCCACATCCATCCATCAGATATATTTCTTTACTTTCCAAACTGTGTTAGAAAAATGCAGACTTTTAAAAAAAAAAAAAAAAAAGGTGGCAAGGGACGCAGAGTATAAAGAGGAAACAGTGAAAGATGTAACAGGTCGAATCCATAGATATCTATATTCCAGAGAATATCTTTCAAATACATTTTACATATTATTTAGGCCTGGATAGTAAAAAATACTTGAAGATGCCTAAGTAGCAATGTCAAAAATTTGCAGTCCAAAATCCACGAAAACAACATATTGCATAGTAAAGACTAGGAGAAAGATGAAGAGGACAGACATCAGGATAAGAGGAGGGGGAAGGAGAAGGAGGGAATATTTTGTAAAAATAGGATTTTAATTATCTACCGGTAAATCTTGTTCTCATAGTCCATAGAGGATACTTGTAATCCATTTAGTACCATGGGGTATAGATGGGTCCACTAGTGCCATGGGCACTTTGAGAATTTGATAGTGTGCGCTGGCTCCTTCCTCTATGCCCCTCCTACCAAACTCAGTCTAGGAGACTGTGCCCGAAGAGACGGACATATACTGAGAGAAGGATATAAAAGTATAGTGGTGAGATTCCGAAACAGCACACACAAACAAGAGGAAAGCCAGGCTAACCAAACTTGGAACAGGAACAGCTGAACCTAACAACAATACTTAACCAAGTAACAGTGCAGGAAGTATGAAGCACTGGGCGGGTGCCCAGTATCCTCTACGGACTATGGGAAAAGGATTTACTGGATTTTCTGTGACGAGCAGGTCGCTTTACATACACCTTCAAAGCCCTCACAACATCCAAGGACTTTGAAGTAGCAGAGGTGTCGTAACCACCGGAACCACAATAGGTTGGTTGATGTGGTTGGTTTAGGAAGAAATTGCTGACGAGTTCTGAGTTCAGCTCTGTCTTCATGGAAAATTAAATGGGGGCTCTTGTGAGACAATGCCCCCAGCTCCGACACACGTCTTGCTGAAGCTAAGGCCAACAGTGTGACGGTCTTCCACGTAAGATATGTATATGCAATTGAATTAGAGAGATACAATAATTTTGACATATAGAAAGGTAGTGGGTGGGGTTGGAGAAACAGAATATGGGATAACACAAAGGAATTGACATAAAATTAGCAAGCAATCAGAGCGTGAAGAAGCTATATTTCTCCTGCCAATAAGTGTGCACTGTGACTTCCTCTGAACAATAGAAGGAATGATGCAACACTGCAAGAACTGTACAACTCCAATCACCGCCCAGAATATAAAATAATAGAAAGACAAATATGTAATGAAACATCAATCAAGGAGACAGTGGTCCCCACCAAAAGTTTGAATCATGGTATAAATGCAAACGATTATAGTTAAAATAACCATAAATTACAGAAGGAAGCAGTAAACAAAGCCTATTTTCTCCATGTCCATGGACAAGGAGAAGTCCAAATCCAGGTGTCAGATGGGAAAGCAAGCAAATACTCCACATGCATGTAGGACAAAGAGCAACGTTGTCAAAGTACAAACAATCCAGATCTCGCTCTGGCAGTGTAAGTCAATCCAATATGTAGGGTAGAGCAACATCACATGGGAGGGAATTTCCTCAGTTTAAGATCTCTGTCCAGGTTTGTGCCTTTGGAATAGTGTGTAAATGCTTATAACAATGGCATATCACAACAGTAACATTGCTCATTTTGCCTCACATACAGTACCTTTTGCTGTAATCAGAGTGGAGTGTTAACTTACCAAGGAGACTCAGGTAGCAGAGCTGCTACACTAGTTTCTGTCATCTGACTGAATTATCAGCAGATGGAATAGTAAATCACTCACTTTGGCTAGTGTGATTTACAACCTGTTGGGCTTTTACTTTCGTACACCTGTATAATTAACACAGATAGTTTCTCATGAAAGTGACATGATTGAGAAATCCCCTCAATCATATATGGAGGCACTGTGCTCTAAGTATCCCAAAGCCTGAGGCTTATTTATACAACGTCTATACATGAATATAATCTTTAATAACTGTTTGAAAAGTAATACCTTACACTGTAGCTTCTCACTGGCCATACAAATATCTAATGTGTTTTAGCTAATGATTATTCATAAAATGGGCCTTGTTTACAAAGTGCACAAGGATGGTTTGTATGCGTATCCTTATTGGTCGAAGCCCACAAAGTGCTTTTCATTATTTTTTTCCTGAAAGGATGTGGTGAAATCTTCCAGGATTTAACCAAACCCTGTGTCTCTCCGGCAAACCCTGTGTCTCTCCGGCAAACCCTGTGTCTCTCCGGCACCCGCAGTTTGCTCCGTGGGTCCTGTACATAAGCTGATTTGTACTGCACTTTCTAAATGACCATCACTGTATATAATGAGAGCCAGTTCTAGTTACACCTCCCCTTCTTGTGTAACTTACTGCTCATTATATGTAATATATCAATATTTAAAGCAGTTAGGTAAGAACCATTGAATCTGGTGTTCAATTCAGATTGAAAATGCATAAGAAAAAAGATTTAAAGTATACTGGAAGTACGATCCAGCTGCTACTGAATGACATACCCTACAACTGTACCTTTTTGGAAGGTACAGTACCTTTTTTGTATGGTCTGTACCGATTTCTGTCTCTTCAAACTTCCATTGAAAGTATAGGAAAATGGACGTGGCCACACCCCTTTACCCGTGACTACGCCCGCTTTCCTAATTTGTACCGATTTTTCTGTGTAAAATGTTGGAGGGTATGGAATGAGTGTATCAGAGAATAAACAACTAGTTATACTTTGCAACTGATGGAGTGCTGGACCGTCTGAGTTCCTAATAATGCAGGGTTGTAGTGGGTTAAGTAATACTAACATATTTGCTAGTCTGATCGATCCTGATTCTTACATTTTTTTATCTATTAAGGGAGCATATGCATAGTGCAAAATACACAGTGTAAATTTAAAAGTGTAGAGTGAATTTTCCACTGTCCCTGATGAAGTCCCCGCAGGCAGTCTATTTGTGTATCCGACAAGACCACCTGATCTGCGCATGCACCATCCCCTCACAGAACAATATGACGTAATGTAAACTAAGGCTCCACTGTGGTGCATAACATTAACTAGGGCACTACCATGGTTCAGAAAATGAATTAGGGCACTATTCTGGAGCATAAGATTAACAACTGCTGCAGGGAGATGTCTCTCTAGAAGCACTGGGACAAGGGCCCCCTCAAAATGTTGCTATGGGGACAACAAAGTTCTGGCTATGCCCCTGGTTACATGAACATGAATTTAATTCATTTTCACGCAGTGGTCTCCAGAGCTTCAATCCAGGGCAGCAGCAAGGTGATAATTTGACCTATTCCAGCACCCCCCAATCATGTAACATCATGATATCACAACAAGGGGACAGGACCACTGGAACCAATAGGCTGAGTGGCCAATGGATGCTCCTGGGTTCTTTGTGGCGATTCACTAAGTTACAAGGTTCTGTTCCAGACTGGCAGCAAGCCAAATTCATGTGCAACTGCAATAGTGCCACCACCTAGGCCTGAGCAGCAGCATCGCTTGGCACCCTAGTTTTGGTGTTGCTACTAAAGTACCTGAATGAGCATCTGTGGAATAAAATGAAACAGATGTATTGATTAGGTATCCACAGGGAACAGAACTGGGACAAACAAAATAACTTTTAAAAGTTACTGAGAGCAACACTTGAATTCAAAGAATGTATCCAGAAAAGCTCTGTTATTGGTATAGACACTTTAGTTAGGATATTCATTTCATACAGTCATTGGTTATGTTGAAAATGTTATTGCCCACAAATTAATTTAAACTTCCTTAACTAATAAAACTCTGGATGTTCTATTTTCCTAATTTTTAGTACTTTGTGTTTTAACTTCTTAAGTATTCCTGAGAAACAATTGTGACTTTCGAGAATAACAAAGTCATTGGAAAATATGAAGCATTATTATAGAAATCAAAGTTTGTAAAATATGGAACTATAAATGAACTATTTATAGTACAAAAATGATCAAACTAGCAATGGAGTAGTACTCATAGGGAATTGCGTATATATTTGTACAGTGCATGCTCTTCAGTCGAGAGCAGGCATCTATGTGTGTAAGGGCTGCAACCATGGGGGCTGAGGAGGCATGTACTCCAAGCGCTGGATTTGAGGGGCAACAAAATGGTCGGAGACAAAAAGTGGGAAACCTTTGATGAGTCGGAAGCATGCTGTGGTGGCGGTAGGCTTGTGACCAGGCTCCGTGTCTGCACTAATCAGCAGGGCACAAGCATGGAGGGACCGGGATCACCAGGCACAAGAAAGGTTGTTTCCCTATCATGATGTCACGTGCGCTGAAGAACATTATGTGAGGAGGCTGCTGCCATTGCTGCCTTAAGAAAGAGCAATGAGAAGATCCAGGTAAGTGGTGGTGGATGAAGGAGTAACACAAACACAGGCTGCTGCTGCTGCAGATACATAGGGGAGAGAGACTCAGGCTACAGTGATGCGAGAAGGGGGTGCATCACATCCTAGAGACACCAGGCTAAGGTGGGGCACAGGCTGCTGCAGAGACATCAGGAGAGGGGGGGTAAATTACTGCCTTGCCTCGGGTGACATAAATTTTAGCTTCGTCCCTGCTATGGTAAAGTTATTCCTTTGCAGCTAACAGTTTAACATGTGAGCAAACTCATTACCAACATTATCAGAGATGTGCAGTCATGGCACTTCCATTAAACAACCATTGCTGATTGGTTGCGTACGATATCCCAGCTCTCAGGAGCCCAATCTTGGTAGCAGAATCCTAAAGCTCACAATTCTCAGAGTATTCTAACCCTCATCCACTACTCCTGTAGCCTAACCCTAACCATCACTGTGGGGAAGCTGAACCCTAACCGTCCACCACTGCAGCCTAATCCTAACTCTCCCCCTAGTGTTCAACTCCAAAACTAACCCTAACCATGATACCATTGGGATCTGTTGGTATTGTGATCATCAAGATTCCACTGCTGGGATTGTGACTGTTAGGATCCTGACTACACTCCTTGCTAAGGATGTCATTGTTTTTCAATATAGAATGAGAGAAGTGAACATAAAGGGCAGCAGCAGAACAGAACAATCCATGTGCTGTGCCAACCCTATGTCGTAGGAGCCGTTCAGTCAGGAAGGAAGGAATAAGGAAGGAAGGAAGGAATACTCTATAGCTGCATGAGCAAGAGGGCAAGAAGTGTTAAGCTGGCCATACACCAGACCAACTTTCCTCCAACCATCCAACTGGTTGGTTGGTTGTTCTGATAATATGGTAATGTATGGGCACAAATTACAATCCACAATTTGTCCCCAAATACCAGAAAACAGACAGAAAGGGTCCTTCAGTCAAATTGGTTAAGTCTGCACCTATGTAAAATTTGTGAGTCTCCCAGAAGCAGCCATATATGGTCTTTGCTGTCTCGTGTCCCGCCGTCTTATCAGGGAGACACCAGAAAGAAGACATGTCCTATAAAATTGAGAGACTAATGAATGTGTAAACAAGAGATGTGTGGTGGAGTCTTTGTTTAGTAAATACTGGTTCTACTGTGTTTTTTTCCCTGTTATTATTTTAACATTGTTTTCACAGGTGGACTACTGGTGCCAGCAGGCTCTTTGTGTCGGAGCATGCTGGCAGTTGTGGTTTCACCATCATGCCCTGGCAGCTTTGCTATGACCAGTAACCCACCTGTAAAGAATAATAATAATAATAATAATAATAATAATAATAATAATAATAAATTCATTACCTCCATTCACAAAGCCATGGGGCTACGGAAAAGAGCTTTCAGCTCAGGAATGGTTGTCTGTAGGGAGGGGGGAACCCAGTTTTTTTGGTGTCCCTATTTCCCTAGAAATTCCAGCCATGGGCTGAGCAGTCTAGGGCTGGGTGACATTATGACAGGGGAAACCCACATTGCTATACAATGTCAACAGCCCTGGCTAAATAACCCAGGACTGGTTATGAAATGGTTGGTTATGAAAAGTTTTTCTTTGTTACATACTACATGCCAGCGCAATTGTTAGGGATCTGTCAATACCCCCATTTATGCCGCCTTTTCCCCAGATCCGTGTTGCCTGTTTCTTGCTACATACTGCCTGCCCCCTACATTGTGATGCTGCCTCCCCTCTGTTCCCTGAAGCTGATACCTCTTCTCTGTGACAATCTCCCTGTGGTTTTCATGTGGCCTAGTAGCCATGTGATGTAATCGGGCTGCCAGAGAAAGACAGGAACAGTGAATTCTAGAGAGTATTCACTCATGTCAAATCATGCAGACTACTACATAGGTGAGTGTACATAAGTTAGGGGTGGTATTCAGTATACCGGTTGTTGGGATCCCAGCGCACAGTATACCGACACCGGCATCCCGACAACCGGCATACCGACACCTTTTCTCCCCCTTGGGGGTCCACGACCCCCCTGGAAGGAGAATAGATTGCGTGGCGCGCGTGGTGCTCCACCGTGCCCGCAAGGGGTTCATTTGTGCTCGCCCCGCTGTCGGCAAGCTGCAGGTCAGGATCCCGGCGATGGTATGCTGGCCGCCGGGGACCCGGCCGCCGGTAACTCATACCACACCCTTAAGTTAGAGTTGCATTTTTTCCCTAGCTTACCGGTGCACAGTATATATAATTCAGCTCCTCTGCCTCCTCCTGATCTGCATCATCTGCATCCCCAGCACAGTCTCCTCCTGCCAGACTGCCAGATTGATTCACCTCAAGACTGATTCCTGCTGACATTCACCTTCTTTCCCCATCGGTAAGTGGCCACACATGTCCCCAGTGCCTCCACCTGGTGGTTCCTGCATCCATTTCCTGGTTACTGCTGCTACTTGTTGCCGAGTTCTGTGATGGCAAGTAATCTGTGGTTGCAGCATAGTTTATGGAGGAGGGGGTGCAGAGTATGCAGAATATGTCAGCAGCAGTATATGGAGGAGGGTTATGCCCTGTATATAGGTGGCACTGTATGGAGGGGTGTGGTGGTGTAGTATGTATATAGAGGCATTATATGGTGGGGGGTGCAGAATATGGATGAGGATGGTGGTACAGGATGAGGATGGTGGTACAGTGTATTTATGGGCAGTATATGGTGGGGAAACAGTGTACATATGGTGTGTTTGTCCTGAACTGGGCTCCGTCGGTCGGCCTCCAGTGGCCGCCTGCAGCACCATGGAGGTGAGAAGCAGTGTCAGCCTTTTATATAGAGTCGTTATAAATGGTAACTTCCACATCAAAAACCTACCCATACTGCCACTCTCTCTCTCTCTCTCCAGCACTGTCTTCTATATGCAGCAAGCATGAAACAGATTTGTATTTTTAATGAATTAGTAGCAGACTGTAACATGTCCCTGCAGTATCACTTTCACTTTCAGCACACAAAGGAGTAATTTGGCCCATGTGGAGGCCTCTACTGGCTGTAGGCACACAGAGGTGAGGAGCAGTCTTAGCATTATATTGTATAGGATAACAATAATAATAATTAGAGATGAGTGGGTTCAGTTCTCTGAGAACCGAACCCCCCCCCCCCCCCGAACTTCACGTCCCGAGTACGGATCCGAGTCCGGCTCGGGACTTCCTGCCAGACTCGGAAACCAGAACGAGGCAAAATGTCATCATCCTGCTGTTGGATTGTCGCAGGTTTTGGATTCCATATAAGGAGCCGCGCGTTGCCGCCATTTTCACTCCAGCATTGGAGAGTGTAGCGAGAGGACGTGTCTCCGTCCTCACTCAGTGTCTGTGCAGGAAAGTGGGGTGGTCAGTCCAGTGTAGTGTCTTATACTGCATCAGTCCAGTCACAGTGGTGGTGTCCTCTGCTGCCATATGTCCAGTCTAGCTGTATAAGTCCAGTGCAGTGGTGCTGTGTTGTCCTGCATCAGTACAGTGGTAATGTGGTAATGTCTTGTGCTGCATCAGTCCAGTCACAGTTGTGGTGTCCTCTGCTGCCATATGTCCAGTGCTGCTGTATAAGTCCAGTCCAGTGGTGATGTGCTGCATCAGTACAGTGGTGGTATCTTGTGCTGCATCAGTCCAGTCACAGTGATGGTGTCCTCTGCTGCCATATGTCCAGTGCTGCTGTATAAGTCCAGTCCATTGCAGTGGTGCTGTGTTGTGCTGTATAAGTCCAGTGGTACTGCCGTATAAGTCCACTGGTACTGCCGCATAAGTCCAGTGATACTGCCATATATATGTCCAGTGGTACTGCTGTATAAATCCAGTGACACTGCCATATATGTCCAGTGGTACTGCCAAATAAATCCAGTTATACTGCTGTATAAATTCAGTGGTATTGCTGTATATGTCCAGTGGTACTGCCGTATAAATCCAGTGATACTGCTGTATATGTCCAGTGGTTCTGCTGTATAAATCCAGTCCAGTGATACTGCGTATATGTCCAGTGGTACTGCTGTATAAATCCAGTGGTACTGCTGTATAAATCCAGTACAGTGATACTGCTGTATATGTCCAGTGGTACTGCCATGTAATTCCAGTGATACTGCCAGATATGTCCAGTGGTATTGCCGTATAAATCCAGTGGTACTGCCGTATAAATCCAGTCCAGTGATACTGCCGTATAAGTCCAGTGATACTGCCATATATGTCTATTGGTACTGCTGTATAAATCCAGTGAAACTGCCGTATATGTCCAGGGGTACTGCTGTGTAAGTCCAGTCCAGTGATACTGCCATATAAGTTCAGTGGTGCTGTCCAGTGCTGTATATTATTTACTCCAAATAAAGGGGTTATTAATATTAATTCAAATAATTTTTACAGGGTTTGCCCTTTGTGGTATAGAGGTACGATCTCCTGTGCTGCATTTTGTTATATAACTCCAGAAAAATAATGGAGAGCAAAAATTTGGAGGATAAAATAGGGAAAGATCAAGAACCACTTCCTCCTACTTCTGCTGCTGCCACTGCTGTTGATGCTGCTGGGAGTCCATCGTCGTCCCAGAGGGGAAGTCGGAAGACCACTTGTACTACTTCAACTAAGCAAATGACTGTCCAACAGTCCATTGTGGGGAAGATGAAATATGACAGCAGTCATCCAGTTGCAAAGCGGATAACTGAGGCTTTGACAGCTATGTTGGTGTTAGATGTGCGTCCGGTATCCGCCATTAGTGCAGTGGGACTGCAGTGCCACTCCTAGATGGATGGGCCAGGTGTTTGTGCTGCACACTTGTGTCACTTAGCTTAGTCATACAGCGACCTTGGTGCAACTTTTAGGCCTAAAAACAATATTGTGAGGTGTGAGGTGTTCATAATAGGCTGGAAATTAGTGGAAATAAATGTTATTAAGGTTAATAATACCATAAAATCAAAATTTTCCCCAAATTCTGTGATTTTAGCTATTTTTGTGTGTTTTTAAAAAATCATCCAGATCCAAAACCAAAACCCGAAAGGGTGGTTTTGGCAAAACCAATCCAGATCCAAAACACGAGCGAGGATCCAGATCCAAAACCAAAACACAAAACACGAAAAGTGGCCGTCGCACATCAATAAATAATATAATAACCCTTCCACTGTAAGTGGTTTTAGTTATTGTTTGTGAAGGTTGTGCATCATTGACATTATCCTAGTTTATGTCATCCTCATTCCCTGCACATAATGAACATAAAAATGAATATTAGTAAAACATACATTGTTAAGCACAAGTATTGACTCTTTCATGATCAGAAGACCTGCCAATAATGCAAAGCAGTATGTTCTGGATGTGGAATAATTTACAGACGAGTGATAGAAAGACAGTGACGTTAGGCCTTGTTGTTGAAACCTAAAATACCAGAATAGACTGCCTGTTGCAAGCAGCTGTATAACAGCAGTAACAAGTGAAGTGCTGCAAGAGGTGAGCACAGGCAGAAATCATTTTTACTAAAGAAGAATGAGGAAATATCTAAAGGTCAATATAAAGACAAAAGGTAAAAAAAATATGGAATATTCCAAAGAATATATTTCCTCTTGGTAAGCAAGTAGTGACATTCATCACTCATAATCATCTTATACAAGCGCACCACCCGCTGACCTCATAAATAGAAAAAGGCTTTTCCACATTTAGCAGAGTTTTCTTAAATGCAGTAAATAAAGGTACCCCTTATAGGAACACTGCTTTTACCTGAAGCCAGAATCATGTTCGTGTTTTGATTAATTAACAACACCTCCCCTTAAAAGTGCAGATGCCTTTTAAATATTTCTCCAAGTGAACTCATGGACTTACCCATAAGATAATGGTATTTACTTTTGCTATTTACCTGGCATACGGTGTATGTTTTTGCTGTGTATAATTTGTTGAGCAGTATATGTTATACATACGTTTCCTATTAATGCCTTTTTCACGTCTATGTTTCTTTCTGTGGGGACAGAACAATAAAAATATTTTAAAAATGGTCCTAATCAGAAGCGGAACCACATGGGGTGTGACTGCTATTGAACCTGGAGTTTAGGAGGCCAATGTCGTGTTGCAGTCCCTCTGAGAGTAGAACAGATGCCTATTCTGTAAGTAATGCCCGAAAACATGCCCACCCCAGATAATGACTTTGCCCATTGTTCCAAACAATAGGGCGCAAAGCCATAGACCAAAACCACTGAGGAACAGGCTAGGTTCCTGTGAGGGGCACAGGGAAAGGTCATCCGGGCACTAAAAGACTGCCTTCTCTGCCCGTGTAAACTGTGGGGGTTAACAGAATGGCAGTTGAGCAGTTATATAGGAGCCCTGGGAGGAAGTCACTTGAGAGGAGTAACGTCGATGAGAAAGAGAGAGACAGAGAGAGAGACAGAGAGAGAGAGAGAGAGAGAGAGAGAGAAGAGGTCCGGATGGTGGGGTGCCGATGGCAACCAATCAGCTGCTCTGTATACTTTTATAGTATGGAAATTATAAATGTTATATCAATGCTGATTGGTTGCCATGGGCAACTTCTCCACTGGCTCACTTCTCCACTTTTATCACTGCTTAGTACATCTCCCCTGAGGTGCAGGGAAGTCAGTGCTCTGTCACCCATTGCTGGACTTGGTGATCCCACTCCGCACAGTAATGCTGTCTTAGCACTACATCCCTGACGATCAGGCGGCTCCCAAACGCCACCACAACCCAGCATCGGAAGAAACACTACACCCGTCATCAGGAGTGTGGTACCCCCTGCGGATAGCGATGTGTTAAGCTGTAAGAGAGAAACAGGCTGGCCACACGTCTCCCCTCTGGCAATGGAAAAACCCGGATGTAGCACAGTCAGCACTGGCTGAGGAAAGAAAAGTGCAGTGCTGCAGCTCCTTCACACTGTGTGCTTCTTTTCTCCCCTTCTGGAAAATCCACACCTCAGAGGCCCCATAGTCTTCTCATCTGTTTTAATGACAAATGAATCCCCTTATCCTTCCTGATTAAATCCAAAGCAAGGGTATTAATAACCAACCAGGTTCAAGCCTAGACTGCCTTTTTAACCAGTACAACGGAAACCCTCTACTGACTTAGGCGACACAGACTACAGGAGATCCTTTCATTTAGATCTAGTTACTCTGGAAGCAGAGGCAGAACTCTGGCAGGCAACGGAGTCATCTGCCGCCGGGCTCCTGCTCTGAAGGGGGGCACCTCTCCTCCCATTCTGTGACACCATTGAATTAAGTTAATTGATAGCTGTCACTGTCTTTTCAGTGGCCGACTTCCTCACTGGTCCCTGCACCTTACAAATCACACCCTCTTTATTATACTGAATATACACATTTTACAGGTATCACACCCAGGATTAGAAACCACAACCTATTACACTGGAAGCAGACACCTTACTGATGAAGCGGTTTGCTCCTGTATAGGAAATATGAGAATTTTAACTATATGAAGATACTTCTCTGACAATTACACACAACTTCATATAGGGGGTAGTTCCAAGTTGATCGCAGCAGGATCTTTTATAGCAATTGGGCAAAACCATGTGCACTGCAGGGGTGGGGTGGGGGGCAGATATAACATGTGCAGAAAGAGTTAGATTTGGTGGGTTATTTTATTTCTGTGCAGGGTAAATACTGGCTGCTTTATTTTTACACTGCAAATTAGATTGCAGATTGAACACACCCCACCCAAATCTAACTCTCTCTTCACATGTTATATCTGCCTCCCCTGCAGTGCACATGGTTTTGCCCAATTGCTAACAAAAATCCTGCTGCGATCAACTTGGAATTACCCCCATAGTTATAGTTAGCATACTCATGCTTCCTGTACAGGAGCAAATAGCTCTATCAGTAAAGTGTCTGCTGTCAGTGTAACAGGTCATGGCTTCTAATCCTGGGTATGACTGATAAGATATGTGTGATTTAAAATAAAAGACAATTAAATGTATAAATACAGTATATACATTTTTTTTTCAGAACACTACATATAAACACACACACAAACATATATATATATATATATATACACACACGCACACATACATACATACATATATTTATCTTATTATAGGAAATAGGGGGGACACCACTATTTATCTTGCCTCCGGGCGACTGTGACAAACTTACGCCACTGTCTGGAAGGATTTGTTTCACTCAGCCCTAGCTGGGACTGTGGGTTTTACCCTTTAACCTAATCTCAGATGTACTGCTACTGTGCATGACACTGGGCATAATGTCACAATCCTGACTGTAGTTCTCATATTTGGAGACTTACCTCTGCCATCTGTCCTGGATCCTGCATCTTTTCTGCTCACTGGGATAAACAGCTTGCCAATACCATGAGTTTCCTGAATGCTGAGTTCTCTGCCTGGAAGGTGAGATGATCAACCTTCGGCAGCATGGCCCTCACTGGCGATGTTGCCTGTCAGACCTGCGAGAGCGCGCTTTGACATTGACATTGTGCATGCAAGCTGGACGATATCAATGTGTCCGAATCGGGCACATCATGCTGATATGGGTGGTCATTCCGAGTTGTTCGCTCGCTAGCTGCTTTTAGCAGCATTGCACACGCTAGGCCGCCGCCCTCTAGGAGTGTATCTTAGCTTAGCAGAATAGCAAACGAAAGATTAGCAAAACTGCTACTAAATAATTCTTAGCAGTTTCTGAGTAGCTCCGGACCTACTCACAGATTGCGATCACCTCAGTCCGTTTAGTTCCTGGTTTGACGTCACAAACACGCCCTGTGTTCGACCAGCCACTCCCCCATTTCTCGACACTCCTGCGTATTTCCCTGACACGCCTGCGTTTTTTTTGCAAACGCCGGGAAAACGCTGAGTTGACGCCCAGAAACGCCCCTTTCCTGTCAATCATTTACCGAACAGCAGTGCTACTGAAAAGCGCCGCAGAAGCCACAGCAAAACTGCTACGTTTTGTGTTAAATAACTAAGCACATGCGCCCTGCGTGCCTTGCGCATGCACAATTTGCAACAAATCGCAGCACAGCGAAAATCGGCAACGAGCGAACAACTCGGAATGACCCTCATTGTTCTAGTGTGTGCGCACCTTAAAATAAAGAAACAACTAAAGTACTCAAAGAGGGGCTCTTCTTTTACTGGTTGCCTTATAAAGTTTATTAAACGAGTTTTAAGAGAAGAGAAAACCTTCCTAGATGAAGCAACCAAAGTTGTACAGAGAAGGGGAAGACCAGCATCTACGTATTACCTAGAAGACAATTTCCAAAACCTCGATTTGAAGGATACTTAGGAAGGGCGATACAGTAAGGGGGATAAATGTACTTAAACTTAAAACACCGGGGCATTACAAGTACATGCACAAGAAAAGCCACCAATTTGCTCTTCTGGCAACCTGTTAGGAACGCAGTACAGGTTGAGTATCCCATATCCAAATATTCCGAAATACGGAATATTCCGAAATACGGACTTTTTTGAGTGAGACTGAGATAGTGAAACCTTTGTTTTTTGATGGCTCAATGTACACAAACTTTGTTTATTACAAGAAGTTATTAAAAATATTGTATTAAATGTCCTTCAGGCTGTGTGTATAAGGTGTATATGACACATAAATGAATTGTGTGAATGTAGACACACTTTGTTTAATGCACAGTTATAAAAAATATTGGCTATAATTACCTTCAGGCTGTGTGTATAAGGTGTATATGGAACAGAAATGCATTCTGTGCTTAGATTTAGGTCCCATCACCATGATATCTCATTATGGTATGCAATTATTCCAAAATACGGAAAAATCCCATATCCAAAATACCTCTGGTCCCAAGCAATTTGGATAAGGGATACTCAACCTGTATTGACAGTCCCTAACTAAAATTTTACTATTAGGCATGTAAATTAGAGATGAGCGGATTCGGTTTTACTCGGTTCTCAAAACGGCATCTTATTGGCTCACGGATGTCACGTGTTTTGGATAGCCAATAAGATGCCGTTTTGAGAACCGAGTAAAACCGAGTAAAACCGAATCCGCTCATCTCTAATGTAAATGTCCCTGCTTTCAATGCTAACCTTTTTTTTTAAACTTTTGTCTACCCACCTAGAATAGACATGTACTTCTCCACATAAAGGAGGGAAACAACAAACATTGAAAGCATGGGTCAAATACCAAAGACTCCTCTGAGCTTGTAGAAAATGCAGGTCCTTTAGAGAAGTGAAAATGGTCATGTTTCCCAGACTAATGGCACACTGTCACTCGGGGTCCCATACTAATGGCACACTGTTACTCATTGCTCCAAATTAAAGATACACTGTCACTCAGGGTCCCATACTAATGGCACACTGTCTCTCTGGGTCCAATACTTATGGCACACTGTCACCCGGGGGCCCCAAACTAATGGCACACTGTCTCCTGTGGGTCCAAATTAAAGGCACACTGTCACTTGGGGTCCCATACTAATGTCAGTCTGTCACTAGGTGTCCCAGACTAATGGCACATTGTCAATCAGGGTCCCAAAGTAATGGTACACTGTCACTCGAGGTCCCACACTAATGGCACACTGTCACTCAGGGGCCCATACTATTGGCACACTGTCACTTGGGGGCCCATACTAATGGCACACTGTCCCTAGGGGTCCCAGACTCTTGGCACACTGTCACTCATGGTTGTATAGTAATGGTGCACTGTCAATCGGGGTCCCAGTCTAATGGTATTCTGACACTGGGGGTCCCATACTAATGGAACACTATCACTCAGTGTTCCAGATAAAATGCACAATGTCACTCTACTGTAGCTCTAATACTAATGACACATTGTCACTTGGGGTCCAATACTAATGACACACTTTCACTCAGGTTCCCAGACTAATGGTACACAGTCACTAGGGATTCCAGAATAATGGCACAATTTCACTAGGGGTCCCATACTAATGGCACACTGTCACTAGGGGTTCCAGATTAATGGCACACTGTCACATGGTGTCCCATGCTAATGCACCTGGGTGTCACCCTCCAATGGGTAACACAAAAATGCAGGTTCTTTCTCAGTGACAGTGAGCTGGGTGCTGGACTGAGACATTACGTACAGCAACTTTCTCCTGTCACAGTGTAGGAGCCGGTGATGCAGCCAGATGAGTCTCCAGGGACAGCCCAGCATCTCCGGAAAAGCTAGGCATGCCCCCAGAGTGATGAAAACAAGGTTGTGTTGCCACTCCCCTTCCATCGAGGCCACACCCCTTATTGCAGGCTCCTGACTAGTGGCCCCAGACTAATGGCACACTGTTACTCTGGGTCCCAGGCAAATGACACACTGGCATTCAGGGTCTCTTACT
The DNA here is from genome assembly GCF_028390025.1 of Pseudophryne corroboree. NCBI lineage: Eukaryota > Metazoa > Chordata > Amphibia > Anura > Myobatrachidae > Pseudophryne > Pseudophryne corroboree. The sequence continues at coordinate 395,646,300 of NC_086449.1, forward strand.
AGTGGCACACTGCCACTTTGGTTCCCTGAGTAATGGCGCATTGTCATCCTACCAAAACTATTTTTTTGTTTTAATTTCATGCAGTGGTGTATTATAGTGTCTCTTCAAAAAACTATTATAAAATTGCTATTTCTAACTAGAAATAAAATACATAGCAAGATTTCATAAATATTAGTAATGATATTTCCTTTTCCTTAAAGTAATAACTAGAAAGCTAGGCACTATGGGTTAATAACCAAAGTGCAACTGTGCTCGTAACCAATCATACCATGAATTTCATTGTTAAACATGAATTGGACTGATATACAATAATTGCTGATTTGTTGCTTTGGGTTACTACAAATTCAGTGTTGTGCATTTTTGTAAAAAAAACGTTTAGTTGTGTTTGCACGTGCATTTTTTGTTTGACAGTGAGAATCAGCCAACATACAAAATTTTCCGGAATCTGTCCAACATACAAGGGGTCATTTATTATAAATGAACCCTTGAATGTTGGACATATTCTAGAAAAAACATGACTAAAAAGAACATGTAAAAGTGTTTCTGCATACAAAGAACATGTTTATATGAACATCATGACCAGGTCCCTTATATACAAGGACTAACTAATAATCTTGCTTAGTGAGCTAGAGAGCAATAATGTTATAACAAGGCAATACCTAGTTTGTCCCACAATGGTTAGTCCTAAGCTACCGTCCTGTTGGAGAAAGAGTGCTATATAAATAAAATTCTTATTCTTCTTCTTCTTCTTCTTCTTTTTCTTTTTCCTGCAGGTAAAGTACTACAGTAGTTCAACAACAACAACAACAACAACAACAACAACAACAACAACAACAACAACAACAACAACAGAGAAAGGTAGCTGCTCCCTTTCTCTGGAATTCTTTACCACTTTCCCTCAGACTCTCCACCTCTCTACAAAACTTCAAACGGGCTCTTAAGACCCACTTCTTTACCAAACCCAGCCAAATCTCATCCTAACCCTCTGTTCCACGCTCTCTATGTACCCCATCTGTGTCACCCCTGTCTGTCCACCCCTCCCCTTAGAATGTAAGCTCTCACGAGTTGGGCCCTCTTCCCTCATGTGCTTATCCTTTTCTTACTTTAATAATCCTCAACTGCCCAAATCCCGCAGTTTTGTGGCCACCTTGGAACTTATCTCTGTCGTTTACTAGTGTAGTTATGCTTAGTTACCCTGTACTTGTTCTATATGGTCTTCAACTGTAAGTCACTGTCTTCCTGTTTTGATTATGTGCATATGTACTCTGTAATTGGGCGCTGCGGAACCCTTGTGGCGCCATATAAATAAAGGATAATAATAATAATAATAATAACAATAATAATAATAATAATAACATATGCAGCGAGCACTTTTCGTGTTTTGTGTTTTGGTTCTAATTCCCTTCTCGTGTTTTAGTTTTGGATTGGTTTTGCCAAAACCACCCTTTTGTGTTTTGGTTTTGGATCTGGATGATTTTTGAAAAAAACATAAAAACAGCTAAAATCACAGAATTTGGGGGTGATTTTGAGCCTACGGTATTATTAACTTCAATAACATTCATTTCCACAAATTTCCAGTCTATTCTGAACACCTTACACCTCACAATATTGTTTTTAGGCCTAAAAGTTGCACCGAGGTAGCTGTATGACTAAGCTAAGTGACACAAGTGTGTGCCACAAACACCTGGTCCATCTAGGAGTAGCACTGCAGTGGCAGACAGGATGGCAGATTTAAAAATTAGGCCCCAAACAGCACATCATGCAAAGAAGAAAGAGGTGCAATTAGGTAGCTGTATGAATAAGCTAAGAGACACAAGTGTGCGGCACAAACACCTGGCACATTTAGGAGTGGCACTGCAGTGTCAGACAGGATGGTACTTTAAAAACTGATGATGCAAAGAAGAAAAAGAAGAAGTGAACCAAGGTTGCTGTATGACTAAGCTAAGCGACACAACCACCTGGCCCATATAGTAGTGGCATGCAGTGGCTGAATGTCGAAAGTGGCCCGCAATTTTTCAGTCCTCTGACAGCATCTCCTGCACGCTCCTGTTATTTTTCAAAAAAATCTGCAATTGGTGGACTTATACGGCAGTACCCCTTGACTAATACAACAGTACCCCTGGACTTATATGGCAGTGTCAGACAGGATGGCACTTTAAAAAGCATGCCCCAAACAGCACATGATGCAAAGATGAAAAAGAGGTGCACCAAGGTTGCTGTATGTTATGCACACCAGTGCCAGCAGGAATGTACTGGTGTCTGAACGGAGAGGGATGCAAAACAAATGAACTCACAGACAGACTGGGGAATATGACATTACATACACAGAAGGTGATAGGGTAACAAAATAAACACAAAGTGAACAGAGAAGCCCAAAGGCTAAGAAACTGGGTGTCTCCCTAGTATTAGGAATGCTCAGATGGAAAGAAGCGAGATGTTGTGATTTAATACGTAGAGAACCCGAAATGCTGTTGCTAAGGGCAACAGCAAAACCCTAAAGGGTTACCAACGGGTGTGGCAGTAAACTCCTTGGTCAGAGATGGAATAATAGACACAAGGAGAGTCTCCACAATCCTAGTCCTCACTTGCAGTGCACTGGTTCAGTTTACTGCCACTAAACTGACACCTGAACACCTTGCACAGTGAGAAAGGATTTTGGCAGGCAAGTCTGAGAATACAGCCGCAAACTTGCTAGGTTCACAGAGTAGCAAAAGAACCCCAGCAGGTTAAACGACTGACTCCAGTCTTACTGCTAGGTCTGGATTGGCAGAGTGTAATACCAAATCCCAAGGCCTATTTGCAGTAAGCAACAAACAAATACAAAGTTTACACAGTACTAGCTAGCTTTCAGGAACTGACTAACCAACAAAGATTCAGCAGCATCTGCCTAACCTGAGAAGAGGGTTTATATAGCAGGTGCTGTCCACGCCCCACTCAGACCTCACAGACTGTGAGCACAAAAACCAGCACCGGATCCCCTGCCGTGCACAGAGCCTGTAACCACTGCACAGCAAAAGACCCGAACCGGAGTATCAGCTACGCTCAGGTTACTCCGCTAGCACTTGTCTCCGGGTTGCCATGACGACGTGGCAGCACAGAGCAGGAGACAATAACACTGTATGAGTAAGCTAAGCGACACAAGTGTGCGGCACAAACACCTGGCCCATCTAGGAGTGGCACTGCAGTGTCAGACAGGAGGGCAGATATAAAAAAAAGGCCCCAAACAGCACATCATGCAAAGATGTAAAAGAGATGCAATGAGGTAGCTGTATGACTAAGCTAAGCGACACAAACAATTGGCCCATCTAGGAGTTTCACTGCAGTGTCAGACAGGAGGGCAGCTATAAACAAAAGGCCCCAAACAGAACATCATGCAAAGATGAAAAAGAGGTGCAATGAGGTAGCTGTATGACTAAGCTAAGCGACACAAACAATTGGCCCATCTAGGAGTTTCACTGCAGTGTCAGACAGGAGGGCAGCTATAAACAAAAGGCCCCAAACAGAACATCATGCAAAGATGAAAAAGAGGTGCAATGAGGTAGCTGTATGACTAAGCTAAGTGACACAAACAATTGGCCCATCTAGGAGTTTAACTGCAGTGTCAGACAGGAGAACAGATATAAAAAAGGTGACACAAGTGTATGACACAAACACCTGGCCCATCTAGGGTTGGCACTGCAGTCCCACTGCAATAGTGGCAGATACCGGACCCATGTCTAACACCAGCATAGTTGTTATAGCCTCAGTTAACCGCTTTGCAACAGGGTATATATATATATACAGCAGTATCACTGGAATTATATGGCAGTACCACTAAACATATATGGCAAGATCACTGGACTGGACTTATACGCCAGTACCACTGGAATTATATAGCAGGATCACTGGAATTATACGAAAGGATCTCTGGATTTATACGCCAGTACCACTGGATTTATACAGCAGTACCTCTGGACTGGACTTATACGCCAGTACCACTGAAATTATACGGCAATATCACTGGAATTATACGCCAGTATCACAGGAATTATATGGCAGTATCACAGGAATTATACACCAGTATCACAGGAATTATACGGCATTATCACAGGAATTATACGGCAATATCATTGGAATTATACGGCAGTATCACTGGAGTTATATGGCAGTATCACAGGAATTATACGGCAGTATAACAGGAATTATACAGCAATATCACTGGAATTATACGGCAATATCACCGTAATTATCCGCCAGTATCATGGGAATTATATGGCAATATCACTGTAATTATACGCCAGTATCACGGGAATTAAATGGCTATATCACTTTAATTATACAGCAGTATCACAGGATTTATACGCCAGTATTCCGAGAATTATACAGCAATATCACAGGAATTATACGGCAATATCACCGTAATTATCCGCCAGTATCATGGGAATTATATGGCAATATCACTGGAATTATACGCCAGTATCACAGGAATTATACAGCAATATCAAGGGAATTATACGCCAGTATCACAGGAATTATACAGCAATATCAAGGGAATTATATGGCAATATCACTGCTATTATACGCCAGTAACACTGGATATATGGCAGCAGAGGACACCACCACTGTGACTGGTCACTGGACTGATGCTGCACAAGAGAGACACTACCCCTGGTCTGATGCAAGACAACACAGCAAAACTGACTACACTGGACTGAGCAGCACAAGACAGCACTAGAATCGCCACCCCACTTTCCCGCCCACACAGACACTGAAGACGGAGACACGGCCTCTTACTACACTCTCCGAGACTGAAGTGAAAATGGCCACGACGTGTGGCTCCTTATATGGAATCCAAATCCCGCACGAATCTGACAGTGTGATGATGACGTTTTGCCTCGTTCTGGTTTCCGAGTCAGGCGGGAAAACCCGAGCCTGACTCGGATCCGGGCTCGTGACGTGAAGTCTGGTAGGGTTCGGTTCTCTGAGAACCGAACCCGCTCATCTCTAATTTATATAGCAATTCAGTGATCGTATCAGTTAGAGAGAATTCAGAAACCACAAACAAAGACAAAGAAATCACTATATTATATTGTCACCATGCGGTTACATAAAGGAATGACATGGTTAAACAAAAGAACTACCTCACAACAGGCAATAAAATATTGCTAATTCCATAACATTTATCAGAAGTAGGTATCTAATCCAACTTTATTTAAAAATGAATCAAGAGTTTAGCCACATGAGATTGCTCCAGTGGGTTCCTGGGTACTACTGGGCCCTGGGCTTGGCTCCACCCAGCTCAAATGAAATCATGGTATCAAAGAAGCGGAGGAATAGAAAGCTGGGTGCTGCTGGCATTTCAAGGACATGCCCAGTACCTCTCCAGTTACCTAACATGCTGAAGACTGGTCATCAAGGAGTGTCACCACTTGGCCTTGCTCCCTGGTTACACTGCCATTAGTACAGTAGTGGCTTGCCCACAATAATACAAGCACTGCATTCTGCATTCTAAACTGAAGATGATTAAATCACCACCTAGTGTGTAAAAATCAATTGCTTCCCCATCTTTTAGGAGGCTCAGCAGTGCTGGTCCATCTGCCCTGGAGGTCACTGTTCTAGTCTTCCAAGCCTGCATGAGTGCTCGTACATGCACAGTGAAGTCCAATTTGGCCTTTTAGTTCTGGATCTGAAAACTCAAATGGGTCTTTAATGTACATGATCCGGCCATTACATATGCTCAGAAGAGCAGATGCGGGTGAGCATCTAGAGTTCTCATGTGCTCTTGGTTTCCTGAAACAGTACTAGCAGTGGTACACAACACATCTCTTGTACTTTCACAATGTGGGTAGCAGTGGTAAATTTCCCATTAGGCACGTGAGGCCCTTGTTTGGGGGCGGCACTTGGATGCTTGTGTTGGTACTGCCAGACCAAAAAATACCAGTAACTGCAAAATATGTCCACTGTACTGTACCACATGCCATCTTGAATTGAGTGTAAATGGGTAAAATATGCACATACTGCCCCTGAAAACTGACATAATTAATATGTACACATAATTAAAGGGAAAAAAAATCATATTTAATGGCTTTTTCTTTATTATTCTATTAAATTGGCTATCGTCAAAGGATAGCTTATAACCAAATATAATAAAATTAGGCAATTCAGGGCAGCCGTTATTGTTGTGCCTAGGGGCGCCCTCACCTTGGTGGGTAGCCTATGTGTACTAAATAATGGGGTCTTACTCTTGGTTGTATGTATTAGAATATATACCAGTAAAAATATGTCAAAATATATATATATTTTTTTATTTCAAGTTGTCACACAGTTATATCCTCAGGAACAAATATACTCATGTTGGTGAGTATTAAAGGGGAAGGAGCAATGGCCTATGTGAAGCTTCTGTCACTCTTTGGAGCTCTAACCTTACAGTCTTCTGGGATTTCCATGGCATCACTGTGCATCTAAGAGGGGTGGTCTTCAGTATGCCGGCTGTCGGGATCTCGGCGCACAGTATACTGGCGCCGGAATCCCGACAGCCGGCATACCGACACTTATTCTCCCCCCTGGAGGGAGAATAAAATAGTGCGCCACCGTGCCCGCATCGTGGCGAGCGCAGCAAGCCCGCAAGGGGCTAATTTGCGCTCGCTACACTGTTGGTATGCCGGCGGTCGGGCTTCCGGCACCGGTATGCTGGTCGCTGGGAGCCAGACCGCCGGCATACCATACTACACCCTCTAAGAGTATTACTACATACAGCAGCTACAGCAGTGCAGTTTATGGAAAACCATGAAACAAATGTTATCTAAATACTGAAATTAAACTGGTAATCACATGGCTAATAATACACATAACAACCACCAGTTCTGTTCATAAACCTGTTTCTTTCTTTAAATCCAAGATCAACACAATATTTAGAAATCTTGATTTCCAGTGGATACAAGGATCTAAGGTAGATATTTTTATTATTAGACTCAACGTTTCCAGAGAAAATGTCAAGTATGATACTTGGAAGTAAAAGACACGCAATACCAGCATAATTTGATTGTTTTCATGTTTCTGCTGCCTTAGGACTGAAATTCTCTTCCGATGCTTTATGCAAATAACCAGGCCCAATGCTGAATGATGGTTGAATTATCTTTCATGTAGTGTATTTGGTTAAAGTTCTTTTTTAAGAACATAGGGCCTGATTTAGAATTATACGCTAATGCAATTGCAAGTGCGATTTTCTAGGCTACGAAACTGCTGATGTTAGAAAGTGAATCTGATGCCTAGTAATGAAATGAGAAACCCACCACAGCGATCACAACTCATGTGCAATTGTGTACACATTCAAAACATATGCCCAGTATGCTGATAATCGATCAATTGCAAAAACATCGGCATAGCATACAACTTTAAATCAGGCCCTTATTGCTGTCCTATTCTGAATGCTTATAAGCAGAACTATTATTTTTCCAATACCCTAAAGTGTTTTAAAATGTAAAATAATGAAACATACCGTACTTAGGGGCCTTGATTGATCAATTATTTTACAATACAGTATAACCGGCATACTTTTCTGGTTACACAACGTTAGTATTTTGACATCACCTTGAAGGAACATTACATTTTTACAAAGTTTTCACTAGAGGAATCTAGGCAAGTTGCATGCGCTCAAATCAGTTGGTAAAGCAGCTTGACCAGTCTGAGCAGGTACTGTATGTCTTCTACATGCTGGATGAAATTCATCACTGTGACTCAAAACGAATCCCATGCATATTGCACTTGATTTGTGGGAACAGGAAGAAGTCGCATAAGGCCAGGTCTGGATTGTTTGGCAGATGACCTAGCTCCTGGATGCAATCATGGATCAGAAAATCCACCACTTTACTGGACTTGTGGGTAGGTGCTGCAATGTCGTGATGGAGAATGGGACTATGAGTGCGAGTTCTTGGGCGGTGCATGGAAAACACACTTGCGGTGTGTTTTGGTTGGTGTACCAGTCCCCGGTGAGGGTGCACTGCTGCATGAGTTGGATGGTACCTAGAGTGCATCTGGAAGTATTCACAGTGCTTCACTTTTTCCACATTTTGTTATGTTGCAGCATTATTCCAAAATGGAATAAATATTTTTTTTACCTCAAGATTCTACACACAATACCCCATAATGACAACATGAAAAAAAAATTTGGCTGATTTTTGCAAATTTATTAAATATAAAAAAACTAAGGAATCACAGGTACATAAGTATTCACAGCCTTTGCCATGAAGCTTAAAATTGAGCACAGGTGCATCCTGTTTCCACTGATCAAGATGTTCCTACAGCTTAATTGGGGTCCACCTGTGGTAAATTCAGTTGATTGGACATGATTTGGAAAAACATACACCTATCTATATAAGGTCCCACACTTGACAGTGCACGTCTGAGCACAAACCAAGCATGAAGTCAAAGGAATTGTCTGTAGACCTCTGAGACAGGATTGTCTCGAGGCACAAATCTTGGGAAGGGTACAGAAAAATATCTGCTGCTTTAAAGGTCCCATCATCACAGTGGCCTCCATCATCCATAAATGGAAGAAGTTTGGAACCACCAGGACTCTTCCTAGAGCTGGCCGGCAGTCTAAAGTGAGAAATCAGGGGGGAATGACCCTAGTCAGGGAGGTGACCAAGAACGCGATAGTCACTCTGTCAGAGCTACAGCATTCCTCTGTGGAGAGAGGAGAACTTCCAGATGGACAACCATCTGTGCAGCAATCCACCAATCAGGCCTGTATGGTAGAGTGGCCAGACGGAAGCCACTCCTTAGTAAAAAGCACATGGCAGTCTGTCTAGACTTTGCCAAAATGCACTTAAAGGACTCTCAGACCATGATAAACAAAATTCTTTGGTCTGATGAGACGAAGATTGAACTCTTTGGCATGAATGCCAGGCATCATGTTTGGAGGAACTGGGGCGACGGTTCATCTTTCAGAAGGACAACAACACTAAGCACTCAGCCAAGATATCAAAGGAGTGGCTTCAAGACAACTCTGTGAATGTCCTTGAATGGCCCAGCCATAGGCCAGACTTGAAATCCTATTGAACATCTCTGGAGAGATCCAAAAATGGCTGTGCACAGACGTTTCCCATCCAACTTGATGGAGCTTGAGAGGTGCTGCAAAGAGGAATGGGCAAAAACTGCCAAAAGATAGGTTTGCCAAGCTTGTGGCATCATATTAAAAAAGACTTGAGGCTGTATTTGCTGCCAAAGGTGCGTCAACAAAGTATTGAGCAAAGGCTGTGAATACTTATGTGCATGTAATTTATTAGTGTTTTATTTTTAATAAAGTTGCAAAAATCACAAAAGAACTTTTTTCATGTTGTCATTATTGGGTATTGTGTGCAGAATTTTGAGGGGAAAAAATAAATTTTTCCAGTTTGTAATAAGGCTGTAACATAACAAATTGTGGAAAAAGTGAAGCGCTGTGAATACTTTACGGATGCACTGTACATGACCAGTCTAGGCAACAAAAACAGCCACCAGCTGCGCTCACATTGGATCTTTGGTGGTGGCGCACCTCCAACTGGAGTCCACTGGGTTGACTATTGTTTGGTCTTGGGGTCAAAACTGTAGATCCAGGATTCATCGCCACTGATGATCTCCCAGACAGAGTTTGAGCGAACACCATTAAACCTAGCAAGCATTTTGCAACACCAAGTCAACGGAGCATTCTTCGGATCTCAAGTCAGCTGATGGGGTGCCCAGAATGCAGAAACCTTGCTCAGGCCAAGCTTTTTGTGGAGCTTCAAGTGGATGAATCCAGATAAGATGTCTATCTCCTTTTCTAACTGGGCTAGGGTCACCCTGACATCATTTTTGTGATTCTATTTGCACGGTGCTTGAAAGGGACTATCTCCTGTGGATCCCTTCTGGCGCATGGACAGCTCACTGCTGATGCAGCTGTAGCGCCATGGAGATGCCGCCTATGTTGCGGATGATGGGAGTCTGAACTTGAAGCGACTTCACTAACGGCAGTAGGGACTACAGCTCACTAAATCCAGATGACAGAGTGTAGCTGCAGTGCCAGTGGCAGGTATTGTATACTATAGTGTTGACTTGCCCATCCGTACTGCATATCAGAGCACAGGTTATATTATTGTGTGTAGTGAGCTCTTCCAGTAACTGTGTATATGACATAAAGTTCTACTACTATTTATTATATAGCATCAGGACAAATGAAAGGATCTGATGTTTTCTGGCACCAGATTATAAAATCTACATGATACTATATTATAAAAGGGCTACATTGATTGTTTGGGATGTAGTTGGGATCCCGGCGGTCGAAATCGTGACAGTCAAAATCCTGATGCCGAAATCCCGACTGTCAGAATGCCGGCAACGGCAACGCCCCTATTCCCTCTCCTGGGTGTCCACGACACCCATGGAGGAGCAATAGAACTTGCGGCAAGCGCAGCAAGCCACTGAGCCCGCAAGCGGCTCTGTTGTGCTCGCCCCCCTGTTGGAATTCTGGCGGTCGGGATTCTGGCGTCAGGATTTTGACCGGCGGGATTTCGACCGCCGGGATCCTGTACCCAATGTGATTGTTTATATTATTTGATTTTCAAATGCATTTATAATTTTTATTGTGATATTATCCATTTAGACCAATAAATTTACATAAATATTTATTTATTTGCTGAGTCTTGATTTAATTCTACTAAACTGGTGTGGTGGTTTTATTATTAGTGCTGATGCACATTGTATTGTAATGTTTCCCCCCGCCCTGCTGTCGAAGACTACTCTTGTAGAAGATCATGGCCCTCCAGTGGCCTCTGTTGAGCTCCATAATGAGTTCATGAATGAAGTGAACATGCTGACTTCATACCTCCCAACATTGGGAGAAGTGGAAGAGGGACACTTTGGCACCTGAAAAGGGGAGTGGCCTATATAAAAGGGGGGTGTCCTCACGGGAGTACAATGATAGCGAGCCACGACCCCATTTCTCATCACTATGGGGGCGTGGCCAGCGTTCTATGAGCTGCTGGCATGCCCCCTGTCCCTCCGTCTCTAATGAATAGACGCTGTGCGCATTCACCTCTGCTCTGCTAGGCAGAACAGTGACTGACAGTAGCCTCCTAACTGCCCCCCCACCACGGGACATTGTAGCCCGCAGGTGGGACAGTGGGATAGTCCCAAAAAAATTGGACTGTCCTGCGAAAATCGGTACAGGTGGTGGGTATGTGACTTCTTCTGTGTGCAGTGCTGCTTATATACGGTTCTGTGCCTTACCATTTTACAATAACTTTAGTCAGAGATTACAGTTCTACTCTATCTATGTACTGCACATCCAAAAATGTACTGCACACCCCATGTATGACCAAAACATATACAAACTCTATATGAAAACTTTTTGACACCGTAATTAACTGATGATAAAACAACGTTTTAAGGAGAAAGAAAAAGATTAGATTTAGTTTATCACTAGTGGCTATAGTTTGGGTAAAGTTTTTACTTTTGCAGACATTCGTTCTGGGACAGAAATCTGCTAAAATATTATACAAATCCTCTGCTCAATACTAGTGATGAGCGGGTTCGGTTTCTCGGAAACCGAACCCCCACGAACTTCACGCTTTTTACACGGGTCCGAGGCAGACTCGGATCTTCCCGCCTTGCTCGGTTAACCCGAGCGCGCCCGAACGTCATCATCCCGCTGTCGGATTCTCGCGAGGCTCGGATTCTATCGCGAGACTCGGATTCTATATAAGGAGCCGCGCGTCGCCGCCATTTTCACACGTGCATTGAGATTGATAGGGAGAGGACGTGGCTGGCGTCCTCTCCATTTAGAGTAGACTAGAGAGTAGTAGAGACACTTGATTTACTAATTTTGGGGAGCATATTAGGAGTACTACTTGCTGATAGTGTGACCAGTGACCACCAGTTTAATTAATCCGTTCTCTGCCTGAAAAAAAAACGATACACAGTGTGACACAGTCACATACCATATCTGTGCTCAGCCTCAGTGTGCTGCATCATCTATGTAATACTGTATATCTGACAGTGCTGAGTGCTCACTGCTCACACAGCTTAATTGTGGGGGAGACTGGGGAGCAGTTATAGCAGGAGTACATATTTTAACAGTGCACACTTTTGCTGCCAGAGTGCCACTGCCAGTGTGACTGACCAGTGACCACTGACCACCAGTATATTGTGATTGTCTGCCTGAAAAAGTTAAACACTCGTCGTGTGGTGTTTTTATTCTATAAACACATTCTGCTGACAGTGTCCAGCAGGTCCGTCATTATATAATATATACCTGTCCGGCTGCAGTAGTGATATATATATTTTTTATATCATTATCATCCAGTCTATATTAGCACTGCAGCAGACGCAGTACGGTAGTCCACGGCTGTAGCTACCTCTGTGTCGGCAGTCGCTCATCCATCCATAATTGTATACCACCTACCCGTGGTGTTTTTTTTTTTTCTATCTTCTTGATACTAGTAGCTTACTTTAGGAGTCTGCAGTGCTGAGCTGACAGTGTCCAGCAGGTCTGTCATTATATAATATATACCTGTCCGGCTGCAGTAGTGATATATATATATTTTATATCTCATTATCATCCAGTCTATATTAGCAGCAGACGCAGTACGGTAGTCCACGGCTGTAGCTACCTCTGTGTCGGCAGTCGCTCGTCCATCCATAATTGTATACCACCTAATCGTGGTGTTTTTTTTTTTCTATCTTCTTGATACTAGTAGCTTACTTTAGGAGTCTGCAGTGCTGAGCTGACAGTGTCCAGCAGGTCCGTCATTATATAATATATACCTGTCCGGCTGCAGTAGTGATATATATATATTTTTTATATCATTATCATCCAGTCTATATTAGCAGCAGACGCAGTACGGTAGTCCACGGCTGTAGCTACCTCTGTGTCGGCAGTCGCTCGTCCATCCATAATTGTATACCACCTACCCGTGGTGTTTTTTTTTTTTCTATCTTCTTGATACTAGTAGCTTACTTTAGGAGTCTGCAGTGCTGAGCTGACAGTGTCCAGCAGGTCTGTCATTATATAATATATACCTGTCCGGCTGCAGTAGTGATATATATATATTTTATATCTCATTATCATCCAGTCTATATTAGCAGCAGACGCAGTACGGTAGTCCACGGCTGTAGCTACCTCTGTGTCGGCAGTCGCTCGTCCATCCATAATTGTATACCACCTAATCGTGGTGTTTTTTTTTTTTTTCCTATCTTCTTGATACTAGTAGCTTACTTTAGGAGTCTGCAGTGCTGAGCTGACAGTGTCCAGCAGGTCCGTCATTATATAATATATACCTGTCCGGCTGCAGTAGTGATATATATATATTTTATATCTCATTATCATCCAGTCTATATTAGCAGCAGACGCAGTACGGAAGTCCACGGCTGTAGCTACCTCTGTGTCGGCAGTCGCTCGTCCATCCATAATTGTATACCACCTACCCGTGGTGGTTTTTTTTTCTTTCTATCTTCTTGATACTAGTAGCTTACTTTAGGAGTCTGCAGTGCTGAGCTGACAGTGTCCAGCAGGTCCGTCATTATATAATATATACCTGTCCGGCTGCAGTAGTGATATATATATATTTTTTTTATATCATTATCATCCAGTCTATATTAGCAGCAGACGCAGTACGGTAGTCCACGGCTGTAGCTACCTCTGTGTCGGCAGTCGCTCGTCCATCCATAATTGTATACCACCTACCTGTGGTGGGTTTTTTTTTCTATCTTCTTGATACTAGTAGCTTACTTTAGGAGTCTGCAGTGCTGACAGTGTCCAGCAGGTCCGTCATTATATAATATATACCTGTCCGGCTGCAGTAGTGATATATATATATTTTTTATATCATTATCATCCAGTCTATATTAGCAGCAGACGCAGTACGGTAGTCCACGGCTGTAGCTACCTCTGTGTCGGCAGTCGCTCGTCCATCCATAAGTATACTAGTATCCATCCATCTCCATTGTTTACCTGAGGTGCCTTTTAGTTGTGCCTATTAAAATATGGAGAACAAAAATGTTGAGGTTCCAAAAATAGGGAAAGATCAAGATCGACTTCCACCTCGTGCTGAAGCTGCTGCCACTAGTCATGGCCGAGACGATGAAATGCCAGCAACGTCGTCTGCCAAGGCCGATGCCCAATGTCATAGTACAGAGCATGTAAAATCCAAAACACCAAATATCAGTAAAAAAAGGACTCAAAAATCTAAAATAAAATTGTCAGAGGAGAAGCGTAAACTTGCCAATATGCCATTTACCACACGGAGTGGCAAGGAACGGCTGAGGCCCTGGCCTATGTTCATGGCTAGTGGTTCAGCTCCACATGAGGATGGAAGCACTCAGCCTCTCGCTAGAAAAATGAAAAGACTCAAGCTGGCAAAAGCACAGCAAAGAACTGTGCGTTCTTCGAAATCACAAATCCACAAGGAGAGTCCAATTGTGTCGTTTGCGATGCCTGACCTTCCCAACACTGGACGTGAAGAGCATGCGCCTTCCACCATTTGCACGCCCCCTGCAAGTGCTGGAAGGAGCACCCGCAGTCCAGTTCCTGATAGTCAGATTGAAGATGTCAGTGTTGAAGTACACCAGGATGAGGAGGATATGGGTGTTGCTGGCGCTGGGGAGGAAATTGACCAGGAGGATTCTGATGGTGAGGTGGTTTGTTTAAGTCAGGCACCCGGGGAGACACCTGTTGTCCGTGGGAGGAATAGGGCCATTGACATGCCTGGTGAAAATACCAAAAAAATCAGCTCTTCGGTGTGGAAGTATTTCAACAGAAATACGGACAACATTTGTCAAGCCGTGTGTTGCCTTTGTCAAGCTGTAATAAGTAGGGGTAAGGACGTTAACCACCTCGGAACATCCTCCCTTATACGTCACCTGCAGCGCATTCATCATAAGTCAGTGACAAGTTCAAAAACTTTGGGCGACAGCGGAAGCAGTCCACTGACCAGTAAATCCCTTCCTCTTGTAACCAAGCTCACGCAAACCACCCCACCAACTCCCTCAGTGTCAATTTCCTCCTTCCCCAGGAATGCCAATAGTCCTGCAGGCCATGTCACTGGCAATTCTGACGAGTCCTCTCCTGCCTGGGATTCCTCCGATGCATCCTTGCGTGTAATGCCTACTGCTGCTGGCACTGCTGTTGTTGCTGCTGGGAGTCGATGGTCATCCCAGAGGGGAAGTCGTACTCGTAAGACCACTTTTACTACTTCCACCAAGCAATTGACTGTCCAACAGTCCTTTGCGAGGAAGATGAAATATCACAGCAGTCATCCTGCTGCAAAGCGGATAACTGAGGCCTTGGCATCCTGGGCGGTGAGAAACGTGGTTCCGGTATCCATCATTACTGCAGAGCCAACTAGAGACTTGTTGGAGGTACTGTGTCCCTGGTACCAAATACCATCTAGGTTCCATTTCTCTAGGCAGGCGATACCGAAAATGTACACAGACCTCAGAAAAAGACTCACCAGTGTCCTAAAAAATGCAGTTGTACCCAATGTCCACTTAACCACGGACATGTGGACAAGTGGAGCAGGGCAGGCTCAGGACTATATGACTGTGACAGCCCACTGGGTAGATGTATGGACTCCCGCCGCAAGAACAGCAGCGGCGGCACCAGTAGCAGCATCTCGCAAACGCCAACTCTTTCCTAGGCAGGCTACGCTTTGTATCACCGCTTTCCAGAATACGCACACAGCTAAAAACCTCTTACGGCAACTGAGGAAGATCATCGCAGAATGGCTTACCCCAATTGGACTCTCCTGTGGATTTGTGGCATCGGACAATGCCAGCAATATTGTGTGTGCATTAAATCTTGGCAAATTCCAGCACGTCCCATGTTTTGCACATACCTTGAATTTGGTGGTGCAGAATTATTTAAAAAACGAGAGGGGCGTGCAAGAGATGCTGTCGGTGGCCAGAAGAATTGCGGGACACTTTCGGCGTACAGGCACCACGTACAGAAGACTGGAGCACCACCAAAAACGCCTGAACCTGCCCTGCCATCATCTGAAGCAAGAAGTGGTAACGAGGTGGAATTCAACCCTCTATATGCTTCAGAGGTTGGAGGAGCAGCAAAAGGCCATTCAAGCCTATACAACTGAGCACGATATAGGAGGTGGAATGCACCTGTCTCAAGCGCAGTGGAGAATGATTTCAACGTTGTGCAAGGTTCTGCAACCTTTTGAACTTGCCACACGTGAAGTCAGTTCAGACACTGCCAGCCTGAGTCAGGTCATTCCCCTCATCAGGCTTTTGCAGAAGAAGCTGGAGACATTGAAGGAGGAGCTAACACAGAGCGATTCCGCTAGGCATGTGGGACTTGTGGATGGAGCCCTTAATTCGCTTAACAAGGATTCACGGGTGGTCAATCTGTTGAAATCAGAGCACTACATTTTGGCCACCGTGCTCGATCCTAGATTTAAAACCTACCTTGGATCTCTCTTTCCGGCAGACACAAGTCTGCTGGGGTTCAAAGAACTGCTGGTGACAAAATTGTCAAGTCAAGCGGAACGCGACCTGTCAACATCTCCTCCTTCACATTCTCCCGCAACTGGGGGTGCGAGGAAAAGGCTCAGAATTCCGAGCCCACCCGCTGGCGGTGATGCAGGGCAGTCTGGAGCGACTGCTGATGCTGACATCTGGTCCAGACTGAAGGACCTGACAACGATTACGGACATGTCGTCTACTGTCACTGCATATGATTCTCTCCCCATTGAAAGAATGGTGGAGGATTATATGAGTGACCGCATCCAAGTAGGCACGTCAGACAGTCCGTACTTATACTGGCAGGAAAAAGAGGCAATTTGCAGGCCCTTGCACAAACTGGCTTTATTCTACCTAAGTTGCCCTCCCACAAGTGTGTACTCCGAAAGAGTGTTTAGTGCCGCCGCTCACCTTGTCAGCAATCGGCGTACGAGGTTACATCCAGAAAATGTGGAGAAGATGATGTTCATTAAAATGAATTATAATCAATTCCTCCGTGGAGACATTGACCAGCAGCAATTGCCTCCACAAAGTACACAGGGAGCTGAGATGGTGGATTCCAGTGGGGACGAATTGATAATCTGTGAGGAGGGGGATGTACACGGTGATATATCGGAGGATGATGATGAGGTGGACATCTTGCCTCTGTAGAGCCAGTTTGTGCAAGGAGAGATTAATTGCTTCTTTTTTGGTGGGGGTCCAAACCAACCCGTCATTTCAGTCACAGTCGTGTGGCAGACCTTGTCACTGAAATGATGGGTTGGTTAAAGTGTGCATGTCCTGTTTATACAACATAAGGGTGGGTGGGAGGGCCCAAGGACAATTCCATCTTGCACCTCTTTTTTCTTTCATTTTTCTTTGCGTCATGTGCTGTTTGGGGGGTGTTTTTTGGAAGGGCCATCCTGCGTGACACTGCAGTGCCACTCCTAGATGG
Organism: Pseudophryne corroboree; assembly: GCF_028390025.1. Taxonomy (NCBI): domain Eukaryota; kingdom Metazoa; phylum Chordata; class Amphibia; order Anura; family Myobatrachidae; genus Pseudophryne; species Pseudophryne corroboree. Next base: position 395,663,698 of record NC_086449.1, read on the forward strand.
GCCAGGTATTTGTGTCGGCCACTAGGGTCGCTTAGCTTACTCACACAGCTACCTCATTGCGCCTCTTTTTTTCTTTGCGTCATGTGCTGTTTGGGGAGTGTTTTTTGGAAGGGCCATCCTGCGTGACACTGCAGTGCCACTCCTAGATGGGCCAGGTGTTTGTGTCGGCCACTAGGGTCGCTTAGCTTACTCACACAGCTACCTCATTGCGCCTCTTTTTTTCTTTGCGTCATGTGCTGTTTGTGGAGTGTTTTTTGGAAGGGCCATCCTGCGTGACACTGCAGTGCCACTCCTAGATGGGCCAGGTGTTTGTGTCGGCCACTAGGGTCGCTTAGCTTACTCACACAGCTACCTCATTGCTCCTCTTTTTTTCTTTGCGTCATGTGCTGTTTGGGGAGTGTTTTTTGGAAGGGCCATCCTGCGTGACACTGCAGTGCCACTCCTAGATGGGCCAAGTGTTTGTGTCGGCCACTAGGGTCGCTTAGCTTACTCACACAGCTACCTCATTGCGCCTCTTTTTTTCTTTGCGTCATGTGCTGTTTGGGGAGTGTTTTTTGGAAGGGCCATCCTGCGTGACACTGCAGTGCCACTCCTAGATGGGCCAGGTGTTTATGTCGGCCACTAGGGTCGCTTAGCTTATTCACACAGCTACCTCATTGCGCCTCTTTTTTTCTTTGCGTCATGTGCTGTTTGGGGAGTGTTTTTTGGAAGGGCCATCCTGCGTGACACTGCAGTGCCACTCCTAGATGGGCCAGGTGTTTGTGTCGGCCACTTGGGTCGCTTAGCTTAGCCATCCAGCGACCTCGGTGCAAATTTTAGGACTAAAAATAATATTGTGAGGTGTGAGGTGTTCAGAATAGACTGAAAATGAGTGGAAATTATGGTTATTGAGGTTAATAATACTTTGGGATCAAAATGACCCCCAAATTCTATGATTTAAGCTGTTTTTTAGGGTTTTTTGAAAAAAACACCCGAATCCAAAACACACCTGAATCCGACAAAAAAAATTCGGTGAGGTTTTGCCAAAACGCGTTCGAACCCAAAACACGGCCGCGGAACCGAACCCAAAACCAAAACACAAAACCCGAAAAATTTCCGGTGCTCATCACTACTCAATACCCAAGTGCCTTAGGGGCATATGTATTAATAATCGTGGAACTGCTGTGACTACTAACACTCTGTATCGTGGAAGATATCTTTATTATTAATGAAAATATCCCTGCTATGTACGTAGGGAAACCCGCAGGCACAGTGGTAGTGATAACAGCTGGCCCTGCGAGTTGCTACCATGGCATTTTGGAGAAGCTTTGCACATTTGTACAAAGCTCCGCTGGGGGAATCTGATGCTGAGTCAGTTTCCATGATCAGCGTCAGCGCCGGGCGGAGGCTGCGGGAGGGGAATTGAAAGATCTCTCTCCTTCTACTATGCCTCCATAGACTAAAAGGAGATTACACCATCTGTAGGGACTAAACTCTGAAAAGATTTGCTTTTAAGAGTTTTGTACAGTACATAGGGGTCAGATCATAGTCAGGGCAGTAGAGAGCCTGACTAGGCCCAGGTACTTTTCAGGGGGTGTGGCCTAATCCCAGTAGGCGTGGTCATGCACCCTTAGAAATAAATATAGAAAAAAAAGGTATTTTAAGCACCTTCATGGCCACATTGCAGCCCAGCACACAGCAGCCTGTGCTGGACTGAGGAGAAGAGCTGCAGCTGCTGCTGTCAGATATAGGGGGAGGGGGCCCTGGGCCCCAATTGGACTCTCATTGGGCCCCTCCATCAGACCTGGGCCTGGGTAATTTGTACCCTCCCCCCACCTCTCTCGGCACCACTGATCATAGTCCTCATTGATAATAATGGCGACTGTGATCTATAGTGCTAGTTGCATTCTGCAGGAGATTTTTGCGAAATCTCCTGCATTATGCTATTAGTACATAGCCACAAACCATAACATTATGAAGATACTTCAGTGTTTACATAATTTTATGGAAAAAAAGATGGATACCCTTATTCTTTTCACCTCTACTGTCTGGGTCAAGTAAACAGGTTTTATCAGTCACTAAGGGCGATCAGTGTAAAAAACAGCTAATCTGCGCATGCGTATGCATCACAATGTGCACGCGCAACGTGCGGGTACAAAGAGCATGGTTGTTTTGCACAGGTTCTAGCAAAGCTGTCAGTCGCGCGGCCGAACGCAGGAAGATTGACATGAAGAGGGCGTTTCTGGGTGTCAACTGACCGTTTTCAGGGAGTGACATGCCTGGAAATATGCAGGCGTGGCTGGGCGAACATTATTGATACATTACTGAATTTGTTTTTGGCAACAGTATAAGTAGATACAATTTATGAAAGCACTCTGCAAGTGTTGCAAATGTGCCTGACAGAGAAATAAGAATTAACACTACTGTTAGCCTGTTATATAAAAAAAACAGTTTATAGGATAACACCAAGAAAGACACGAATATTGATTCTTTCATAGGCAAATTAGCCTTTTATTTGGTTTCATACTTTGAGGGATCACCAATCGGAAACTAGTAGTTTTTAATATCACACTTTGTTTCTTATTCACACTAAGGCCCTCATTCCGAGTTGATCGGTCGCATTGCGAATTTAGCAGAGTTACACACGCTAAGCCGCCGCCTACTGGGAGTGAATCTTAGCTTCTTAAAATTGCGACCGATGTATTCGCAATATTGCGATTACTAACTACTTAGCAGTTTCAGAGTAGCTCCAGACTTACTCTGCCTGTGCGATCATTTCAGTGCTTGTCGTTCCTGGTTGACGTCACAAACACACCCAGCGTTCGCCCAGGCACTCCCACCGTTTCCCCGGCCACTCCTGCATTTTTTCCGGAAACGGTAGCGTTTTCAGCCACACGCCCCTGAAACGCCGTGTTTCCGCCCAGTAACACCCATTTCCTGTCAATCACATTACGATCGCCGGAGCGAAGAAAAAGCCGTGAGTAAAATTACTTTCTTCATAGTAAAGTTACTTGGCGCAGTCGCAGTGCGAACATTGCGCATGCGTACTAAGCGGATTTTCACTGCGATGCGATGAAAAATACCGAGCGAACAACTCGGAATGAGGGCCTATATTTTAATATTTCACCAAATTCCCCAAATTATTTTAATGCATACCCAATAAAGAATAGACATTTTATAGAAAAAAGGATAAAGGCCCATATAGATGGGCCGATGCAGGAGAGATGTGTGCTGAGCGAACCGCTCAGCACACATCTCTCCCGCTGCTCAGCACAGTGCGATCTGTGCTGAGCGTGCGGGGGGAGACGGGGGGGAAGGGCGCTCACTTCACCCAGCGGGTGAAGTAAGCGACCCGCTAGATTGGCCTGCATGCAGGCCAATCTAGCAGCAGCGATAGCGATGCGCGGGGCTGCGCATCGCTATTGCTGTAAGTGGTACACACGGAGCGATAATGCTCATATTCTAGTCAGATTGCTTAGAATATCGCTCCGTCAGTACCCCCCTTTAATGGTTGAATGCGTCCAATAAAAAATGCTTCTTTCTTCTCTTTCTATTTTTGGCATGTATATATGGGTCTAAGCCTCATACGCATTTGGCAAGCACCTGCATATAAGAGTATATAAGGTTAAAAACCTAAGATATTTTCAGTAAAGCAGAGAATACCATGATATATTTAATCTGTATATACGAAAGAACATATCAGACATACTGGTGCGGGATTATTTACATTTTGTGGCTGGGCGAACGCTGGGCGAGTGTGCGACGTCAAAAGCCGTCCCTCCATCGTTAGAATCAACGCACATGAAGAGTAACTACAGGGCTGGTCTTGTTTTGCACAAAATGATTTTGCAGGCGCTCTGCTGCACAAGCGTTCGCACTTCTGCAAAGCGAAAATACACTCTCCAGTGGGCGGCAACAATGCGTTTGCACTGCTGCTAAAAACTGCTAGCGAGCGAACAACTCGGAATGACCCCCAAATCTCTTAAAATTGCACAAGAGACAACATGTTCAAACAAAACCCAGGAGGACCACAAACATTCAAAAGACAAACGGCTGCAATATACAGTAATGTACACTACATATACATTGCAATGCTAAAGACTCCATGTTTGTTTAAAAAATGCAACTATATTTAATATTGATAACTTTATACAGACTGCAGACAAATTATAGTATACTGTTGCATGTAGTTTTGATATACAGTATTTTAGATGACAATATACACCTCTATTTATAGTATAGGAGAGTGATACTGACAAAGTTGTACAATTCAGTTGGCTATAGTTGACTATAGTCGGCTATAGTCGATTTTCCTTTTTACTCAAGCATTCCCATAATTGTCCCTTTAGTATCTACATGCTTCTGTATTTTATGAAAAACTGTTCTGTACTTCATTATTTTCTGTACTATGGGGGTCATTCCGAGTTGTTTGCTCGGTAAAAATCTTCGCATCGCAGCAATTTTCCACTTAATGCGCATGCGCAATGTCCGCACTGCGACTGCGCCAAGTAAATTTGCTATGCAGTTAGGATTTTTACTCACGGCTTTTTCTTCGTTCTGGCGATCGTAATGTGATTGACAGGACATGGGTGTTACTGGGCGGAAACAGGCCGTTTTATGGGCGTGTGGGAAAAAACGCAACCGTTTCCGGGAAAAACGCAGGAGTGGCCGGAGAAACGGGGGAGTGTCTGGGCGAACGCTAGGTGTGTTTGTGACGTCAAACCAGGAACGACAAGCACTGAAATGATCGCAGATGCCGAGTAAGTCTGGAGCTACTCAGAAACTGCTACGAGGTGTGTAATCGCAATATTGCGAATATATCGTTCGCAATTTTAAGAAGCTAAGATTCACTCCCAGTAGGCGGCGGCTTAGCATGAGCAAATCTGCTAAAATCCGCTTGCGAGCGAACAACTCGGAATGACCCCCTATATTATGCTATGTATCTGTTAAGCGCCTTCAGTCCTATTGGAGAAAGAGCGCTATATAAATAAAATTATTATTATTATTATTATTATTATAGTCAGAACCTGCAGAAACACAAATGCACAACAATTCCAATTGAATACAGTGAAAAATGCCAGTATAGAATGCCTCTTGCTACCCTTTTGCCACCTTTGATTAATCTTGCTTTGCAGCATGGCATCTTATTTATGTACCCCCTCTACACCACTGCTGCTACTCTGTCCTTTACCAGCATCATCTTCATTATGGCCATCTCATGACCTAGGCCTGTGCATCCACTACTCTGCAATGACTGGCATCTTAATCTCTATAGACCTATGGGGGTCATTCCGAGTTGATCGCACGTAGAAACTTTTTGCTGCTCATGCGATCAACCTGACGCCGTCTATGGGGGAGTGTATTTTAGCATAGCAGTGCTGCGATCGCTTTTGCAGCCCTGGTATGCTAAAAAAGTTTCAAGTAAATCAAGATTAGCCCTGCAGTTACTTACCCAGTGCGACAGATCCAGCGATGAAGGTCCCGGCTGTGACATCAGATACCCGCCCTCCAAACGCCTGGATCCGCCTGCGCTGGACTCACCACGCCTGGAAAACGGTGAGTATCCACCTCGGAACGCCTCCCGCCTGTCCGTCTTCTTGCGATCGCCGCCGCAATCACTTTTCTCGGTGGCGGCATCGCGGCCCAGCGGAAATCGGGCAATGACACATGTGCGCAATACGTCCGCCATGCATGCGCATTTCCGACCCATTCGCACCGCAGCGAAGAACCGCTTTGTTGGAAAGCTAAGTGCACATGTGCAAATGAAGGTATACAGGGCCTAATTCAGACCTAATAGTAGATGTGCTAAATTTAGCACATCTACGATCAGTCACACAGACATGCGGGGGGAAGCCCAGTACAGGGCTAGTCCGCCCCGCATGTCAGGCCCGACCCCCCCGCACAAGTACAAAAGCATCACACAGTGGCAATGCTTTTGTACTTTAGGAGTAGCTCCCTGCCAGCGCAGCTCCTGCGCGCTGGCAGGAGCTACTCGTCACTATGAGGGTCGCAGCGGCTGCGTGTGACATCACGCAGCCACCGGCCCGCTCCCTCCCGCCCAGCAACTGCCTCTGCCCGTCAATAAGGCAGAGGTGATTGCAAGGCTGAGACAGCCGTCGGCTGTCTGGCATGCGCTGGCGCACTGTGGCGCAGGCGCAGAGCACTTCATACCTGATCGGCTGCTGTGCGAAAATGCACAGCACCGATCAGGTCTGAATTAGGCCCACAGAGCGACCAAAGCTAATTTCATACTGTGGGGTTAATTTACCAAAGCTTCTAATAATGAAAAATGGTGGTGTTGCCCATATCAACCAATTACACTATGGCTTTCATTTCTCTATTGCATACTAGAAAATGATAGCCAGAATCTTATTGGCTGCTATGGGCAATACCGACACTTTTCATTTGAGAAGCTGTAGTAAATCCAGTGGCAGCTGCTGCCCCTGGGCTGCAGCTCCTATCACACATTACAGGGGTGAGCCGGTCAGCACATATAAACATACATGTGATGCTGTATGTAATATGTGTTCTGGCTTGCCTTACCCAGGAATCATCAGCCACCACTGTGTGTATCACTGACCTGCCGACGTTGAATGGGAAACATCATTCTGCTTGCCTGCCCCCATCTCCTATTGGCTCGCAGGAGTCGGGGACAGGCTTATAGAAGGCACTGAGTAAATCTATCACTATGTTTCAGCCATTTTATAACGTAAAATGGCCTCTGGTGTCTTTTGGCTGATG